>NC_139042.1:85018538-85541038 GCF_965140915.1 Aythya marila | reverse complement strand
CCTAAGAAAAATTTTAAGATTTTCTCAAACAACTCTGCTGTGAAATGATGGTTTAACTATGAACTTGATGTCTGGCCATAAATACCGCAGGTCTCACTGAATGTTGTATTAGAAGGAAAATGGCATAAAATGCTTAACTTCAAATATGTCAGTGTGAGTAAGCTTTTAGAGGTTCCCCAAAATGACAGATCCTTCCCTGATTTACCTTTCATAGACAAAGAAGCTGATAATCTAAAATTGTGTTTCTAAGTAATAACTAACTAAATAAATAAATAAAAGCAAATTGTCAGTACTGGTGTCTAGTTCAAGATGAGATGTATAAGTTCAAGATGAGATGTGTAACTTTGCAAAGTCCACTGTGTTGGCTATACCTGTATACTGCAACAGTATATGTAGGAGCTTAGTTTACATATAGATACCCATAAATAGGCATCTTAATCTGTAAATTTAATAATAATATTGATATTGCAGTATAAAAAGTATTATTATGAGGGACTTTAAAGTTGATGAGTGGGATACAGTGCAATTTTTATCAAACTCTGTGAGTAATCGGAAAATGAGGCAGTGGACACAGCATAAGGATTTAAGCAGAATAAAGCAGAGAATTCATTTCACAGTATTTAGTATCTTTTTTTGTTTGTTTGTTTGTTTGTTTGTTTTTTGTCTCAGAAATCAAGGAAAAAAATATACTTTGAATGCTCCTTGTCTCCAATGTAATATAATAAACTCGGTTTCTTGAAACAGGTAAGGTTTCAATATGTTTTCAAAAGCCAGTGTTGCAGTGGTGTCAGTGTTTCTTTTTCTTTTTCCAGTGGTGTCAGCGTTTCTTTTTCTTTTTCTTTTTCTTTTTCTTTTTCTTTTTCTTTTTCTTTTTCTTTTTCTTTTTCTTTTTCTTTTTCTTTTTCTTTTTCTTTTTCTTTTTCTTTTTCTTTTTCTTTTCTCTTTCTTTCTTTCTTTCTTTCTTTCTTTCTTTCTTTCTTTCTTTCTTTCTTTCTTTCTTTCTTTCTTTCTTTCTTTCTTTCTTTCTTTCTTTCTTTCTTTCTTTCTTTCTTTCTCTTTCTTTTTCTTTTCTTTTCCTTCCTTCCTTCCTTCCTTCCTTCCTTCCTTCCTTCCTTCCTTCCTTCCTTCCTTTCCTTCCTTTTTTTTTTTTTTTTTCATTTTACTTTCTTGTTTTAGTTTCAATTCTTCAAATTCTTCATTATCTTGACAAAACACAGGAAAGTTGATAAATATATAATATAATAAACCCTTCTCAAAGCACTTATTTTTACTCTTTAACTGACAACTGAAGTAATTGTAATTACAATTCTCTCAAAGGTATTGCTAGTTTTTTGTTCGTTTGTTTTTCCCCTACGCATACTCAGATCTCATTTAGACAGTCTAGATAGATGAGACATTTTGTAGTGCTTATTGGAGCTTTTCTTCGCTCTTATCTCCTCCTGCTCCAAGGGCAGCTTTACTACTTTTCCCTAGCAACACAAGTTAATTGTTCTAATTAAGAGAAATTAGAGAGAATTATTACTGTGCATCTAGGCCAAAGTGGTTTTTCCTTTACACATGAAGTTTTAAGAATCTAATTCTCTGTACCAGTTTCTTGTAGCTACATCAGCAAAAAACAGGGTGAGGTTGCTCTGAGATAAAAAACGGTTCTGCAGATCAAAGGAATGAACACAAAGTTTGCTTTAAATCATATATTTCCTACATCCTGCTGCCATGGAAATTTGGGTAGGTTAATTCTTTCTATAGTGTGTTATATTAAGTCATGCATGACTGACAGATCTATATTCTTATCATCCCTTTTCCCTTTTGATGTCCATGCATCATCCAAAGCTTTTGAAATGGTAGCATCCTTATGAAGCTTGTGGAACAAAAAATCTTTATTTATTTGTGGACAAGAATTCATGTTCCAATTAAATATGTTTACCCAGTATATGCTTTACTGAATGGCAGCATACTACCAAAGAATAACTTTACCAAGTGATGGTGACTTTAATTAAGTGAATGTACATACAGCTTCACAAGCTGGAATATTTTGTATTTAGTACATTTAGCTTACATTAACTATTGAATGTTACACACTTAAGATAAAAATATTTACTTTAAACTTTTCAGTAAACTATATCTTAACATAAGTACTTATTGAGACAGTCTTTTTATTGTGTTCACATGATTCAGGCTTGAAAGGCATTGAGTCCTAAACATAATCTTGTGCATGTTTAAATGAAGAGATCCTTCTTGACTCACTATCTAAACCAGTTTTGTGACTTATGTGACAGTTTGCTTTTTTTCACATTTATGTTTTACTTATGTTTCTACTTCATGATCAGCACTTGACATTAGCACATGTACTGTCTGACTGCAAAGCAGTGTTAAATTGAATGGAGAAGGAGCTGTATATTACATTTTGCTGTAAAGTACTTGCACGCAAAAAAATATCATTCTTTTCAGTGGATGATCATTCCATCATGGCACAAGACTGTGGCTCTGTTCAGATGCTAATGCATATGTATTAAGAGCCATTTCTGTTGAACTTTCTGTGAAAGTGTCAAGACACTTTGTGAGTTGTGGGTGAGTTGACACAAGAGGTTTGGGAGACCTGTGCCCTTGCAGTTGCAGGGTGGATGGAGCTCCTAGCTATTTTATAGGTCCACTAATTTTGGCCAAGTCAAGAGTTATAATTTTAAGTTAGTTCTTCTGTTTATATTGCAGTAATAATATACTGTTTTTAAAAATATGACTACTGTTTAAATCTGTTAATGGAGGCTTTAAAACTTACTACATATCTTTTCAAGGAAAAGGTTCTGTATAATAAATTTATTTTATTTTATTTTATTTTATTTTATTTTATTTTATTTTATTTTATTTTATTTTATTTTATTTTATTTTATTTTATTTTATTTTATTTTATTTTTTAATTTGTGAGATATATAAATATGTTGGAAAAGACACCAGACAACCTTTGGATCTTTAGTTGCAGTGTAAGCATGAAGATAACAGTACCACTGTCTTCACTTTACAGGACTGCATAGCCAGTACACCAGAGCACAAATCACCAATTGTAGACAGCTCATACTCTTGCAAACTTTAGCTGTTCTTTATGATAAGGTTCCAGATTTACAAAAATGCAACACTACCGAGTCTTACATTGATAACTGGAGTTCTCCAGATACAATTGTTTTTAAAACATCTGCAAAGATGTTTTAAAGATGTTTACCACTACTGACTAGGTCTGAGGCTGCTCATACTAGGTCAGGTCAAAGTTCCCTCTATCCCAGTATCCAGTTTCCACTGGGGATAAACAGAGAGTACAGAGGTCAAAACTGAAGCAAAGGCTGTGCTTGTTCTGAGATTAAGAAGACACTGATGTGCATGTCAGGGCATGTAGGTACTTGTTTGACCTTGCTCTCTATTTAAACTTGTGAAAGTCTCCTCTTTCTTTAGGATTTTATCTCAGATACTTAATGTATCTCAGATGTCGATAAACCACAAATCTATAGCCCCTTACAAAATTCTTCCTGAGGATTTAATCAAGATGTTCAGAGTTGCTGTGCAATTCTGTGGGTAATTCTCTGGTCTGTTGTATCTACCAAGTACTGACAAAGTTTGAAGAAGAATCTTGGTGTGAACTAAACTTCTAAATACGTGTGCCAGATCAGCTCCCTTGGATTGCTGATATTGCATCCAATTATTTGCTAAGGTAGATGTACTCACTGCCTCCAAACTTCTGATTTCAGTTTGTAATCTCCAGTATGAAAGTGAATTTCAGCTTCTTAAATCTCAAAAATGCACACACTGAAGGAAAACATTAGGACTGCATATATTGTATATGTCTTTCAGCTGTCAGTATTATTAAACCATTCAGGGTCACAAAGATAGTTTTATAATGCAAACAAAATAATAATAATAATTAAAAAAAAAGGAGATAAATGGGACTCTTGATAGAAAGTCATACACTAATATGAAACAAAAAGATGATTTATGAGTTGAAGTCCTTCCCAGATTACTGAATATACTCTCAATTTTTCAGCTTCCATTTAAGCACAAAACACAGTGTAACTGTGCTAGCAAAATTGTATTGGAACAGACCATTAGCTGCAAGTATAACATATCTACTAGAAACTGTATAAAGCTAAAATGAATGCATAGGAGACACAGGGGTACTTGAGAGAAGCAAGAAATCAGGCTGTTTAAATGTGCACATATGAACTGATTTATATATATATATATATTTAAGAGAAAAAAGAAATTTCCAAAATTTTGTCTAGAAAGTGTGTTATTCTTCCATGGGAAAAGGACAGAAAGTATAGTCATTTAAAGGTATACTAGATGTTAAATTATTGGAGAAGTTGATTTTCCTCTGTTGGAAAAAAAACATTGGCAAGGAGGGTGAATTCTTCTTCTTCTTCTTCTTCTTCTTCTTCTTCTTCTTCTTCTTCTTCTTCTTCTTCTTCTTCTTCTTCTTCTTCTTCATTCTCTAATTTGTATAATTTTATTACAACTAGAAAGTTATGGAAATAGCGCTTATCAGCTTGCTGTTTGATCTGGTGTATTCCAGTAATAGATACTCTAAACTTCCCTTCATAAAATTAATTAAACTTTCTTAAACTTAACATAATTTATTTTAGGAAAAGGCATATGGCATCTTGTGAAAGAAATCTGTATAGATGCTGAAGTAACTGCAGTTCTGAACAACTACGTGCAGTTTAAAATAATATATCAATATCTTGTAGACAATCTCTGATAGCATAAAGAGGTTTGTATTCCATCATTTTGGCTGTTACTACTTCACAGGGTAATAGAGCAAGAGATGTTGTAAGAGGATGTTTGTATGCCAGGAGAAAAAAAAAAAATCAATGTAAAAGTGACAGAACAAAAGGTCACCAAGTTTTGGCAGTTACACAGTGGCTTTTGAATCTCATTAGCACTACAGTTATCTCACTTTTTTTAATAGTTAGTATTATCTAAGGCTGGGCAAATAACAGTTTGGGATTCAGAAGATTTAAGCTGTATTGCTGATCTGTCTTTGACTGTCTAATGTATGGAATGGGAGTGGGTTTATAACAATCACTCAGAAAATGACTAAGTCACTTTATCTAGGAAACCCTGTGAATTGTGTCTAGACATTTTTAGATTTCTGCTGTTTGATACAAAGGGAAGTACTAAATATATTTGGGATGAGGCAGCAGTTCTATTATGGTAAAAATAGTTGTTTAAAAGCACTAGGTAGTTTGAGTTCCTTCATGTTTAGATATCTGACTTTTTTTCTCTTTGCCTACAGGGCATCTTTTCAGTACTTTCTGAAAAGCAGCCCTACTCTTCCTTTAAATTACCCCAACAGCAGCACCTCAGTGTAGACAAACTGCATATAAGTAGCTGAATTTGAACACACCCAGATCATCATCTTTATGAGCTCTCAAGTATCGAAGTGAATAGGGATGATGGTTCTAAATTTATGAAATTTATTAAGTGAAACCAAACTACCTTCTCTTTCCTTTTTTTTTTTTTTTTTTTTTTTTTTTTTTTACCAAGTACTCTCAGCCTCCTAAGTGGGAGACAATAGAAAAATAGTAAGTCACTTTTAACCTTAGGAAACAGGGAAGAAGAGAATAGAAACAAAATTCAAACAGAATTAAATAATTCAGGTTGTAAAGGGGAAAAACAAACAAATAAAAAAATAATAAAAAAAATGAAAATGTAAATAAATTATATGGTGAGATAAGTAATGTAATCTCATCACTTCAGATTGTGTTAAGTCTCCGTAGAACTACCGCTGGGAGAAGACACCACAAAATAGCAGGAAAAAGACTTGTTTAAATCCTAGAGCAAAAAACACTGTGTTTTTGTAAGACTCAGTGGCTCAGAAGACAGAAATAATAATTACTGTCAGCAACAGGTTTCCCAGCTCTAAGGCAGATGAATTTGGAAAAGTGACAGTAGTGAATGGCTGGAAACAATGCTAGTGACAGGGCATCTTCCAGGCTAGTGTCAAAATGATGGATGATGCCTTATATATCAAGAATTTCTATTTCAGAGATCTCTGTAGTTTATATTGTCATAGAATCATATAATCACTAAGTTTGGAAAAGACCTAAAAGACCATCTGGTCCAACCATCACCCTACTACCAATGTCACCCCCTAAACCATGGCCCTAAGCACCAGGTCCAACTTTTCCTTACACACCCCCAGGGATGTTGACTCCACCACCTCACTAGGCAACCTGTTCCAGTGCCTGACTGCTCTTTCTGAGAAGAAATGTCTCCTCATTTCCAACTAAACCTCCCCTGGAGCAACTTGAGGCCATTCTCTCTAGTCCTATCACTAGTTACCTGTGAGAAGAGGCAGACCACCAGCTCCCCACAACTTCCTTTCTGGTAGTTGTAGAGAGCAATAAGGTCTCCCCTGAGTATCCTCTTCTCCAGACTAAACAACCCCAGTTCCTGAGCTGCTCCTCAAAGGACTTGTGTTCCAGGCCCTTCACCAGCTTCGTAGCCCTTCTCTGGACACATTCCATGGCCTTGATGTTCTTGTAGTGAGGGGCCCAAAACTGAACACAGTACTTGATATGTGGCCTCACCGGAGTAGAGTACAAGGGGACAATCTGGTCCTACTGCCTACACTATTCCTGACAGAAGCCAGGATGCTGTTGGCCTTCTTGGCCACCTGGGCACTCTGCTGGCCAGCACATATATCTATGTTCAGGCAAGCACATATATCTAAATCTCACCTGATCTTATCTCATTAACAGCACTAAGTTCACAATTCAACCTTTGTCATTTCTTGCCCTTTGTAACTATGTGTAATAGAGATGTGAGTGAATCTGTTCACATCTCCACATCTAAGATCTCGTCCAAGTTCTGCAGTGGGTCCAGTCATCATCACCTCTTGATCCAATGATTCATTGATTTAAAGGATATTTTAAAAACAGTCTAAAACCGTGTTTTATGTGAAAACTACTGAATCAGACCCATCCTTGACAGAATGAGTAATGAGTAGAGCGTATAACTCCACCTATAACTTCAATTTGTAAGTCCCATCAGTTTAGAAAATTCCTGAAATAACTCTTCCATAACTCTTCCATCTGGCTCATGTAGTTGAGGAGCTCCTTCATGTATTTGCTTCTCCTTTCTTGAAACCGTTTGTACTTTTGCTCTCAGCCACATCCCAAACTTGCAGCTCTTGAGAGATACTCATTGGGAAACACTGGGGACAAAAGTACATTATAGAATCAGGTTTACTATAGTATCTATTCAGATATTACTACTTATTCAGATATTAATACTGATTCAGATATTAAAGGTATGCTATGACTTGCTTCCTCCCAGTACCCCCAAATTAAATGTTTTTTTTTTTTTTTTTTTTTTTAATAAACATACTAACAAACAAACCAAATAAAAAACAGATTTCTCTTTAAAAACAAAGACACTATAAAATATTTAGAAGTGAAATGAGACCATGACTCAATCCACTGATTTCCAAATGACTTCTTTTATCTCTGTCCTTGTCTCCTTAATACTTAGGTTAGACTAGTGTTTTGGTTTGCTGTCTTGAAAGAACCTACAGGTACAAGAAAAAAAATATTCCTCAGATGTTTACTTGAAAATTTGCATGTGGGAGAGAGGAAAGAGGGACCCCCAAGGTTTTAAGTTAATAATGCTTGTGACTCATGAAACAACAACAATTAAAAAAATAAATAAATAAAAACACAAAACTGTCACAAGCTATGGGATATGGATTTCAATTCCTTTTATAGCAAATAAATAATTAGGATGGGATATTATTTTTTTAACAATTGCAAAGTCTACATGTACACAGTCTATTTTGAAACTAGCTGTCAGTGGAATTAAATAAGAACTTGTAAGATACAATTCATCTGACCTATTTTAGACTCCCCTTGTGTTAACTCCAAAGGACATTTAGATCAATAGGTCAAAAGAAAATATCTACATTACAGATTTCTTCACTTGTTCAGGTGACTTCTACATCTTCTCTGGATCCTGAAGGACCTGACCTTACTATGACAAGGATAGTTTGGAGCACGTGTGGAAGCATGGATGTGACTAGTAATTGAAACAAATAACTACTCTACTTGTAAAGCTGTGGCATTCCTGGTTGAATAAATGGACTGACATTTCAAAGTTGCAGTATTCTCTATAGGAGGCCTGAAAATCTCCCTACACTTTTCAGTGCCTAAATTCCTGTACCTGATGACACTTTGCAGGAGGCAAAGCTATATTTTAAGAATTCTGTTTGTTTGTTTATTATACCATATTTTCAACCTTTGTATTAGAACAGACTATTGGAGTGAATCACATTCGGTAATGTGCAATACATCGCAGCTGTATACCAAATTATGTTCTGAAACTGTTTCACAAGCATTTTTTTGTTTTGTTTTAATACTTCACCTACTTCTAAAAAAATATGCTGCTTAGCTTTAGGAGCTGAGTTGAAGCACTATAGAGATCCTTCAACAACCTGTGTATTTCCTGCTATTAGGCAAAATTCCATTTTTATTTTTTAATTTTAACTTATAATAAAGATTAGAAAATCATATTCCCACAGAGATGAGTACAGTCTAAAATTGGCACAGCTAGGGGTTACAGTAGATTCTAAAGAACACAGAGCTGCCTCATTTGGTTTTAAAATGGATACATTGAATATAGCACATGTAGGGAAGAATTAACTAACTGTAGCAAAATGTTTTTCTCAACTGCTTCTCTCTGCTGGAAATCCCACTACTACACTTAAAAAAAAAATAAGTTAATGAGAAAGCCTCTAAGCTGAAAAAGCAATACTTCTAATCATTTCAGTCCCAGTTTAATACACAATTTTATAAAACAGAACAGCCTTCGTTATCCCAAATCCAGATTGAAATATGTTCTTTTCAAATTTTGATCCATTATTTTGCTGTAGATTCTTACAGTGCTCTGCTACCCACACTGGCATCTGAATCAGCAAATCAGCTCTTGTAGCACTCTGGAGACAAAAGTGAATGTAAATGTAAAACAGTGCAGTGAAAAAAGCTGGAGTTAAGACAGAGAACATACTGGGGTGTGACAACAAGCAATACAGCATGCCTGAAAAACATGGAATGCCAGTAACAGACAAAGGAAATATTGCATGGATACACACGTTAGCAAGACCTAGTAGCTGGGGTAAGTGAGAAATACTGCCAACTTCAATAACAGTCCTACTTGACCAAGAGTAATTTTGTTCAGCCAGAGGCACATGATACTGCAATATAGTAGAGGTGGTGGCCTTACTCTTCTTCTTAAGGCACTGTGGAATACGAGGGCAAGAGAGCATTAGGTTTTCTGAGTGTGGTATTTAGAGTATCTAATACTAGTCATTTAAAAATTGGGTGTCCACTTCAAAAATATCTAAATCCTCTCTGTTATCATATGTAATATCTTTGTTCACTGAGGTGAACTTACCTTTATCTAGGCTCATGTCTAAGATGGGATAATCACCTTTGGGTGATGTCTCTCTCTTGCCCGTATGTATATAGCAATTTGAGATGTTTAACTTCTAGATAGTGAAAGACAGGAAATTAAATCTTGTCAAATTTGGTGAGCAGGGAAGTAGAATAAGAGATGGAGTGAATTCTCTCATTAATTTTTGTATTATTTTTCTCTGCTACCTAATACTTAACTACAAAAGATTAATATTCATTTTTACTATCAGCACATACAACACATGGAATAAACAGTGTCTTATTTGGGTGGGGAAATAAATAAATAAACGCATACACAGACACACACAAACAAAAACTATTGTAAACATATCGAGAAACATTTATATTTCAAATTGATGAAAAAATGGAGAAAATCTGTGTACCTGAAAGGCCTGGAAGCCATTTCATTTGTAAGTTTTTTATTGAAGTAAAAAACTCACAAAATATTTTTCTGTTCCATGTTTTATCCTACGATATGACAAAAAGGAAAGTGAAGAGGCAGATGGGATTTCCTGAGGGAAAATGCACCCCTATTCCTTCCTGATGCTCCCTCCCACAGAGGTAATGTGCCAGGGTTTGGCTGCTGTACTGGAATGTGGATGAGAAATTTGTTTACATGCAAACAAATTTTGCATGTAAAATTTGCTTTACATGCAAATTTTATGACAGGTATGAAATTATATCTAAACTTCTTCCGGAGGAGGTGAAAGGGGAATTGAAGGTTAGCCATAGTCTTTGTTGGTGGGCTCGAAAACATGTAGGGTATAGCTTACATTGCTTGATAGCACAATCACTTTATATTATTATTATTTATTTTATTTTCTATCATAATTTCAGTGTTTGTAAAGGTTTGATTTCACACTGCATTTGCACACTTGCATTACTGAACCAAATTATTTCACTATTGACAAAAAGTGTGTTTTCTTATAGTCTATATGCTGTTTCATTACCACTTTTACAGAGGCAGAAATTTTACATCCAAACATACTTTATGGAATGCAGTTTCTGTTGTGACTGTAGCCAGACCTTTGATGGATAGATCCTTTTAGGCACTTGCTTAGATAATATTTAAGTATTAGATCATATAATTTTATACAGTTATGTAATAATGTCGAGATCTATGGGGATTACTATTGAAGTGTGTTGTTTTTACAACTAATATTTAATAAGATCAGCTCTTTATGTAACAATTTGAATACTCATTTTTGTAAAATAAAATAAGAAAACAATAAAAATAAAATTAAAACAATTATTTAAATTAAGAAAAAATAACATCTGTACATATTAATATATTGTATACTTACAATATGAGTTATAATTTGGTTTGAATACCACGTTTTAGATAACGCAAGCATAAAACAGAGAAACAAGCTAATAAGATTTGTGCAGAGTGTTCTTTTAGAAACAAAACAACAAAACAAAACAAAACAAAACAACTATATAAGCTATTTCAAAACCATGATTGCAGTTTGCTAGTTACTGTTCTGGAAATAGTCACAATAAAATGAGTGCAAGCTGCACTCTAATTTTCTTATTTTAGTGGAAGGTAAGTATTTGTAATACCATCTTGTTTACCTCAAACAAGGAACACCCTATTTGCTCAATGGAAATTTTTAATCAATTAAGTGAGTTTTTTGGATATATTTTAACCTAACCTATGTTAGTAATCTGTTTTAAATATTATACTACAGAATATGCTCCAGTTCAACTGATGAAAGTGAACCATCCATAGAATCATCACTATTGTATATGTGAAGTTGTGCACCACTTAACAATTTTTGGAGATTTTAACATCAACTCTGTGTTGTGGACTTATTTTAATCAGTGACAAGAAGAACATTCTAGAGTAAAATAAAATAGAATCCCAGAAAAGGATAAATTGTATCTCCAGGACATAAGCTTGTCTTATATCTAGTTTCCCATTCTTTGTCGGGATGGAGATAAAGAGTTCTGGCCATTTGTTCAGATTTGGTCACTGAACATTTGAGGATTAACCCTACATGTTTGAGTTGTGTCTAAGATGTGTTGGACATAATGCACTTGTATGATATTGAATAATTATTCTGGAGAATTATACATATGCAATCAATTGCCTAGGCAAACTTAACATGGAAAAATGACCTTTTCTGAGAATGAATAACAGCTACAAATCTCTCCAAATATGTCAGAACCCTCTTTTGTTTGGGCTTGTTTACACATAAGAACCAGTTTGTGTGTGTGCTGGCATAAAAAGCTTACTATATAGGCACTGTACTGTTCACACATCCGTGAAGAAATACAGCGATCTACAGGTGAGTCACTATCCTGAAAGTCAGGTTTGTGTCCATTTTAAGTGTATCACAAAAGGTGTAACTATCCAGCTCTTGTAGAACTAAAGTCTGGAGGAAAACAAAGTCTTCCTGTAAAAAAGGTGGTTCAGAGGCTTCAGTAACCCTGTGCACTCAAGGTCAAAAAAGTCTCCAAGGGCTTCTCAGTGTCAAACATTACCATGCAAAAAGGCATGACAGATAGTAACATAAGTGGGCAAATAACAAATTACCACTAGGGATAATAAAATTTTCTGTCAGTCATAGTACATGTGAGGACAAATTTTAATGTTATTTTGTTTACTAGTACTAAAGTACAATGAAGTCAGAAAGCAGCACTCCTGAGAATCAGAATCTGCTATTGGTATTGGACATGTAGTGCCACTGGCTTCTAAAAAGATCAATTCTAAAGGAAGATAATATCCAGTATGAGAAAAATAAAATAAAATTATAATAATAAAAGAATATAAGCTTCAGAAATTTCACATTGTTTTATCCATAGGGAAACATTATTAGCATCTAAATTTTACTTCCAGCAAAATAATTCTGAATGTTTCAACCACTAACTCCTTCACTGAACCCACAATTCTGGTGGAATTTGAATGTATCTTTCAAAAAGACAGTTAATCTTAACTTAAAGACTTTAAATTATGGTAAGAGCACCACAACCCTCAGCAAACTGTTACACAGTTTAATAACATTTTACTGCTGAGGGAATATACCTAATTTTAAACTCTGATTTTATTAAGGTTCTAACTCCATCCACTGGTTCACGTTCTCCCATTATCTGTAACATTAAAGAGACTTCTACTACCAAAAACTTTATTCACATGAGCAGCTGCAGACTACAAACAATTCATAGAATCACAGAATCACAGAACTGAAGAGGTTGGAAGGGACCTCGAAAGATCATTGGGTCCAACCCCCCTGCCAAAGCAGGTTCCTCAGAGCACGCTGCCCAGGTAGGCATCCAGACGGGCCTTAAATATCTCCAGAGAAGGAAACTCTACGACCTCCCTGGGCAGCCTGTTCCAGTGCTCCGTCACCCTCACTGTGAAGAAGTTCTTTTGCATGTTGGTGCTGAACTTCCTGTGCTCCATCCATTACCCCTTGTCCTGTCCCGACAGACCACTGAAAAGAGGTTGGCCAAATCCCTCTGTCTCCCACATCTCAGGTATTTATACACATTGATGAGATCTTCTCTCAGTCTTTTCTCCAGGCTGAACAGACCCAGGTCTCTCAGCTTTTCCTTATAAGGAAGATGCTCCAGGCCCTGTATCATCTTTGTGGCCCTTCGCTGGACTCTTTCCAGATCCCTGTCTTTTTTGTACCAGGGAGCCCAGAACTGGACATAGTACTCCAGGTGAGGTCTGACCAGGGCGGAATAGAGGGGAAGGATCACCTCCCTTGACCTGCTGGCCACACTCCTTTTAATGCATGCCAGGATCCCATTGGCCCTCTTGGCCACGAGGGCACACTGCTGGCTCATGGTCAACCTGTCGTCCAGGTTGACCCCCAGGTCCTTCTCTTCAGAGCTCCTCTCCAGTAGGTTACCCTCAGGCCTGTACTGATATGTGCAGTTGTTCCTTCCCAGGTGCAGGACGCTACACTTTCTCTTATTAAACCTCATTTGGTTTCTTCCTACCCATCTCTCCAGCCTGTCCAGGTCTCACTGAATGGCAGCACAGCCTTCTGGCGTGTCAGACACTCCTCCCAGCTTTGTGGCATCAATGTACTTGCTGAGGGCAGACACTATTCCCTCTCCAAGGTTGTCGATGAAGATGTTGAACAAGACTGGACCCAGCACCGACCCCTGGGGAACACCGCTAGTCACAGGCCTCCAGCCAGACTCTGCTCCTCTGATCATCACCCTCTGAGCTCAGCCAGCCAGCCAGTTCTCAATCCACCTTGCCGTCCACTCATCTATCCCACACTTTCTCAGCTTTGCTAGTAGGATGTCATGGGAGACAGTATCGAAAGCCTTGCTAAAGTCAAGGTAGATTACATCCACTGCTCTCCCCTCATCTACCCAGCTGGTGATGCCATCATAGAAGGCAACGAGGTTGGTCGAGCATGACTTCCCCTTGATGAATCCATGCTGACTACTCGTCACAACCTTCTTTTCCAATTGCCTGGAGATGGCATCCAGAACAAGCTGCTCCAACACCTTTCCAGGGACAGAGGTGAGACTGACTGGCCTGCAGTTTCCCAGATCAAGTTTTTCAACCTTACATTATCCTTTGAGCTCTTTTCTAAATAATTTTCAAGCTGCTGACATCACTTTCACACTCTTGAAATCAGAACTGTGTATTCCAATATGTTCTTGTTCAATAAGTTCTTATTAATATTGTGGATAGCACTAATGGTCTTACACCTACTTGTTACTCTCATCTTTATAAAAACAAAGACTATTCAGAGACACAAAATCACTTTATGACCTTAGGTTCATATGTTTATGCCCTGTGACCTCCAACCACTTTGCTGGGACAGGTGATGGTATTTTTGAAATTCTGTAATATTTTTAGGTAGATATTATTGGGTTATACTTTTAAACAAGTTTCAAACAATACTATAATAAGAATTTATATATACATGTATATTTATATATATATAAAATTTAACACATTGAAAAAAACGAACTGCTGTTATGCATGTTATCTCAAGAATAAAGCCATTCACTAACTGAACAGACAAAGATTTCATGCTAGATATAGTTAATACTTGTATTAATTATCAAAATTTTCCTAATTAATTAGAAAAAATATCAAGTGGTTATAAATCATTACTTACTAGAAACAATTTTCACTTGGGAAATATTAAGATTAGAATCACAAGGTTTAGCTGAATCTCAGTCATTAAATGCATAAAATACTCTAAACTTCCTCAGGTAGACATTGCAGTCTGTCCTGAATAAGTTTGAAGAGCAAAAGTCTTAAACTGCAGATGGGAGTCCAACTATGGTTTGAAATTATGTAAAATTATGTTTTGAAACATCTTTTGGATATCTAGAAAACTTCAATTTATACTCAGCCTGAGAGGAAATCATTCCACCTTCTCCAAGTGAGTAAACAAGCCAAATAGGAAGCAGATTTTCTCAGAATTTCTTTAACAATATTTTTACTAACCATGTTCTGGTGCCCAAGCAGCAGAGAGATACTATATGTATATACTATATATATACATATAGTATATATATACTATATATATACATATAGTATCTCTCTGTATATCTATATATATGATAGATAAATATACCTATATATATATATATATATATATAGGTATATATATATACAGAGATATGTGTATATCTCTATATAGGATAGGGATGCTATACATAATTGTTAGTCACAGCAGGGATAGAGCAGAATTTTTACCTTCACAGAATTTTGGTGATTTATGCTATGAGACTTGTTAAATTAAAGTTTGAGTCGTCGGATGAATTGTTTTTGTTCTGATGCAAGAGGTTTTGAACATGATCTTACAGTTGTTATTTTCAGGGGGAAAAAAAAAAAAGTAAAAAATAAATGTTCTTGGCTTCTATTGCAGTGATTACCTATTCTCCAGAGGGCTAGACTGAACTTTTCCTCATTTTCCTCAGCATCATTTTGTGGTTTCCTTCTTGTGACTGAGAATCTAGAGAACATATTTTCCTCTGTGATATACTTATCCCTACTTCTCACTTCTCACTCTGCTGCATGTGTGTCTTTGAGGGATGGACAAAGGCTAATGATTAGTTCTTGTTACTGATTTGTACCCTATAAGTTCTCCCTCTTTGGAACCTTAACTGAGTTTTTTGACAACTGAGTAGGAGAATTATCTCCCTTATTTTTCTTTGGATTCATTATGGACACACAAATAAACAAAACCCAGGACAAGAGCCATCAGGAATTACAGTGATAGGATGGTGCTTTCCTATTACTACATTGTTTCTTGTCATACACATCCAAGAAGACCCTACTGGTTAGAGAAGCCAGCCGCATGTTGTCCCATTCTATACCATTCCAAACTGGTCCTTAAAGAGCAATACTCTAGTTGTTCAGCAGTTCATATTGCTTCAATATTACTGACATCTTGTTATTTTGAAATAACCTCTCCTTTTCACACAGATGAGAGGAACTGCTGCACATCTAAGGGATCAGTGATATTTGGTAGTTGAGCAGTATTTCTTCTATTCTGCTCATAAAGAAATGACTAGAATTTGTTTCAATACTATAAAATTGGTGATATTTTCCCTTCCTTCCCTATGACTTTTGGCAAATATTTAGAAAAGTTATTTGCTGCTTTTTCTACATTTTGGAGAGCTATGTGAAACTGAATTCCTGCTGAAAGCACTGTACTCAGTTTCTGTTTGATTTTTTATCAGTGTTCTGCTTGCACCTGTTGAGATCTTCTATGAAAGCCAGGTTATAAAAGATCACAAACCTCAAACAGTATTAACAATTTTCTTTTGTTCTTACATATAAAAACTATGTAGAGCCCTGGACAGCTCAAATAATTGCAAACAAAATTTTAGTTCATGGTTCACAGGCTCTGCAGAGCAGAGGCAAACCTAATGGAATTTCTAGGGTCTGCACAGCCTTCCAGCTCATCTGTAACTTTTGTCAAGTTACACTTCTATGCTTAAAGTTCTGAATTGTGCTAAAAAGTAACCCTTTCCATAGACAAATAAGAGATTTGTAACACTGTAGATGTCGAAAATATATCCCATGGGATCTATTTTGAAAATATCAATTGCTGTCAGTAAAGTAAATCATAATTAAAAGCTATGTTGCAACTGAAAATATAGTGATCCTAGGTCTTTTTATTATTATTATTATTATTATTATTATTATTATTATTATTATTATTATTATTATTATTATTATTATTATTATTATTATTATTATTATTTTAAGAAAGCAAAACATTTCTGTTAAGAAACATTCAAAACTACAAATATTTCTATGGATTACCTATCAAAACACCACAGGATCAATATTTCCTGTGCATCTGCACAGCACTGTCCTAAACTGAATGCAAATGCTGCACTGCTCCATTCTGAGAAATATCATGCCTGTCAGGGTCATAATAAAGCTTTGTTAGCCTTCTGTGCAACCGTATTACATGATAGACTTTACCAGCTGTCCATCATTAAGGTATCTGGAATAAATTCTATAATGTTAGTAGATTTTACCTCATGATTTTGAATGATAATGTGTTATTTTGCTGAAAATATATTTCTTCACATTTTTCTCAACTAAATAACTTTAGGCCAAACTTCTAAACTCTATATAAATATGAAAACTTAAAAAATAATAAATACAATAAATTGTATTACTTCTATGTATTTATGCTACTGATATTTATTGTCTTTCCTGTTTCACATACCAGTAGTAAACACAATTCATGTGAGAATCTTTCCATCTTCCACAGCAAAAATTAAGATATTAATCAGAATGGACAATAAAATCCATTCCTGTGGAAAGCCATGACCTCCAGTCATCAAAATGTTATTTACATTATGATTACCCTAGTCGTCTTTTGAACAACATGAAGATTTGTTGATATTTCCTGCACAGAATCATGCCCTTTATAAAATGACCAGTGTCTTTATCCAGAATCAGAAAGGAAAAGCATTTGTGAGAATACCACAATTAACTATTTATAGTTACTATGGAAACAAATGAGAATTAAATAAACACCATTGCTTAAGTGCGTATTCTTCTATTCATTTGACAGTGCATTGACCATAAAAGTGCCTTTAATCACCTTTTCTTTCAAATATTAATATATTTTGATGGATTTCACATTGAAAAATATTCTGTTTAAGGACAATAAAGGGAGTGATAGGAAGGCTTAAATTGAGCTAAAATAAATAAATAAATAAATAAATAAATAAATAAATAAATAAATAAATAAATAACACTGATAAGTCTCACCTCTGTGCCTGGCAAGAACATGCAGCAGATCCTCCTGGAAACTATGCTAAGGATCATGGAAAACAAGGAGGTGACTGAGGACAGCAAACACGGCTTCACTAAGGGCAGATCATGCCTGACAAATCTGTTGGACTTGTCTGTTGGAGTTACAGCATTGGTGGATAGGGGAAGAGCAACAGAAATTTGGATTTGTGTAAAGTATTTGCCACTGTCCCAGATTGGAGAGACATGTATTTGATGGATCGACCACTCAGTGGGTAATGAATTGGCTGGATGGTCACACTGAAAGAATTGTGATCAACAGCTCGATGTCCAGGTGGAGATCAGTGACTAATGGTATTCTTCAGGAGTCAGTATTGGGACTGGCACTGTTTAACATGTGTCTGTGATATGGACAGTGGAATTGAGTGAACCTTCAGCAAGTTTCTCAAAGACACAAAGCTTTGTGGTATGGTCAACATGCTGGAAGGAAGGTTTGCTATATAGACGGACCTTGACAGGCTTTAGAGGTTGGCCTGTATGAAGCTCTTGAAGTTCAACAAGGCCAAGTGCAAGGTCCTGCACCTGGGTCAAGGCAATCCCTAGCACAAATATAGCCTGGGCAGAGAATGGATTGAAAGCAGTCCTGGGGAGAAGGACCTGGGAGTGTGGGTCGATAAGAAGCTCAACATGATCTGGTAATGTGCACTTGCAGCCCAGAAAGCCAACCTTATCTGGGGCTGCATCAAAAGGATCATGGCCAGTAGGTTGAGGGAAGTGATTTTGCCCCTCTGCTCTGCTCTCATGAGACCCCACCTGGAGCACTGCATTCAGCTCTGGGCCCGTCAGCACAAGAAGGACATGACCCTATTAGAACGAGTCCAGAGGAGGTCCACAAAGATGATTTAAGGGGCTGGAGCACCTCTCCTATGAAGACAAACTGAGGGATTTGGGGTTATACAGCCTGGAGAATAAAAGACTTCATGGTGACCTTATCGCAACTTTCTACTTCCTAAAGGGAGTCTACAGGAAAACAGAAGAGACTCTTTGTCAGGGAGTGTAGTGATAGGACACAGGGGAATGGCTTTAAACTGAAAAAGGGTAGATTTATATTAGACTTTAAGAAGTTCTTAGTCAGAGGGTGGTGAGGCACTGGAACAGGTTGCCCAGAGAAACTGTGAATGCCTCATCCCTGGAAGCGTTCTAGGCCACGTTGGATGGGGCTTTGAGCAACCTGGTCTAGTGGGAGGTGTCCCTGCCCCTGGCAGGGAGGTTAGAATTAGATGATTTTTAAGGTCCCTTCCAACCCAAACCTTTCTATAATTGTATCAGCTATAAACACAAACAAAGTACAATATAAGAAGTCTTGCATGTCTTACAGAACAAATCCCAGAGTAGATCATGAAGCACAAAATGGTGGTGCTCTTTGCCACAAGTCCTTTCCAATTATTAGTATTAGTATTAGTATTAGTATTAGTATTAGTAGTATAAGTATTTTAAATGTATGAAGATGACCTTGCTATTGTGGAAAACAACAACAAACAAACGACTCTGCAGAGCTTGTGGGACTGCATGGTTTAACTATGTCACTGGTGTCAAGTGGGAAGCTTGCCATGCTGTGCTGAGTCTGGAAAAACATTTTTATGACCTGAATAACTTAATCAGGATGCATTATACTTTTACCTTCTCCTTGCTAACAGTACAAACATCATAAATACAATAATATGTGTGGGAAAGATTTCAGACACATTTTTCCTTAGGAATGAATATTCACCCAATCATTGTCAAATCTCGGTGCAGACACTCATGAAATTAACTCCTTAGATGTTAATTGGTAGAGAAAATACCATTAAAAAGTTGCATTCTTCTTCATCCATACCTACCTAGCCAGTTTTAAACTAAAGAATAGTCATTGTATCTTTTCACATGGTTTTGAGACATATAATATACATAAATATATGTACATACAAATAAAAATTTCATATATATATAATCACTTTCTAGTCCAGTTTACTAAATGATTCTTGCTTTGTCAGAATTTATATTTTTGTTTACACTTTATTTTTGTATAATATTATGTATTATATGAAAAAAAATATTGTTTACATGTATAACCTGAGACTTATCCATTGAAAAAAAATAATCTGGAAATGCGATAAGAATGTGTGGGGAGATAAGTGAAGGAAAGTTTATCTAACAGTTCCATCACTCTCACTCTCACTGGACCAAGAAGTTATCCTCAGTGCACTCTAGTAATCTTCTGGATTGCTTGCAGACTGCTGTGTAGTTTTCACAGCAGACAGGTGGTTGAAATCTCCCATCAGGATGAGAGTGTGTGAGCACGACACTTCTTGTAGTTGAAGCAAGAATGCCTCATCTACAGGCTCCCCTTTATCAGGTGGCTTGTAGTAAACCCCAACCACAAACTTCTGTTTATTGGTGCAGTCTTTAACTCTCACCCCAAAGCCCTCAACTTGTTCATGCTATTTCTCAAAGGCCAATCACAATCAATTCATTCCCTAATGTAGAGGACAACACCCTCCCCCCATGCCCACCCCCTTCCTTCCTTGTCTATTCCTTCTGAATAGTTTGTAGCCCTCTATTCCAACATTCCAGTTATGTGATCCATCCCACCACATTTCTGTGATAGCAAACAGAACATAATTGTCTAATTGCACCATGGTTTCCAATTTCTCTTTATTGTTTCCCATGCTGCATGCGTTGGTGTGGAAGCATTTCAGCTGGGCAATCTGTCATGCTGTTTCTAGAACACTTTTATGATTGCACTGGGACAGTTCACAAGTATTTCACCGCCATTACTTAGAGTGATAGTGTTCTCAAGTATGCTTACTTCACTCAGAGGTGCATCATCCCCTTTCCCCATCACATCTAGTGTAAAGCCCTCCTGATAAACCCAGACAGCTTACTGCCCAGAATACTCTTGCCCCACCTGATGATGAGGATGAAAAAATCTACTTACATACACAAAGGGAAAGAGTCTAGTAGTCATAATAGTACCTTTACAGCAAGAAGAAACAGAAGCTTTTTGTTCCTAGATACGTATTTGTTTTTACATCCAGAAAGATCCTAACTATAATTTATTCTATGTGTTAACTAATTATGGTGATGGCAGCATCATAATAATTAAAATGTACTTGTATGTATTAAGATTGTAATAATTTTTGTTTGTTTGTTTTAATATTTGATATCATGTAACCTATAAAGTGCACTTATTACTGTGGTGTTGCAAAAGCTTGATATTGGTATGGCTTTGGAGAGTGTCCTGTCTTACTTCCTTTAAAGAAGGGACCCAAAATGTTGATAAAAACATCAGAACTTATATTTTTTTTTTTCCTTTACCACAGCTCCTGGTTCTAGCTCTTCAACTAGGCTTGTGATATTTAAAACTTTTTTTTTTCCGTTAAGAAGGAAATTACTTTATGGGTGACATTCTGGTTCAATTTACATCAGTAGCAATACTCCTTCCTTCATTGGAGCCAGAATTTTTATAATACAAGCACAATACAAGCTCAAATTAATCTGAAAATGATTACTGTAAGAGATGAAGCTACCAGAGTCAGAATTTGTCTTGTTTCCAAATGTTTTTAAAAACATGACACACAACTTTTTCGCACTTGTTTATAAGCAAAAAGAATCCTTGTCCAGAGGGAAAAAAAAAAAAAAAAAAAAAAAAAGGAGAGGGAGAATGAAATATAAAAATATATATATATATCTTAGTTTCCTTTACCGATACCAAATGAAGGAGGAAAATAGTAATTTAAAGAATAAAATAAATATAATCATACACCACAGTCACTACCACACAATAATCAAGATGATGTCATTATTAATATTAATAATGTAATTGCCATTATTGTGTAATATGTATATCAAAAGAATTTCATGTTTTTTTCTATGAAAATTTTTTATACATCCTGCTTTTCCATATTTCAATGTTAGCTTCCTTTTCAGTAGAATTAGAACTGAATTTTCTAACTTTAGAACTATGATAAAATCCTTGTGATGTACTGAGATAAGTTTACAATGAACATGTTTATCCTGAAACTTATTTAAATTATTTTATTAATTTATTTATTTTGCCTGAAAACATACTTAAGGTTGCCGTCAGTCAGATCTGTGTGTGAATAAACTTTCCATCATTTTGCTGATAAACTTGCTTTGGAAGTTTTGTGGAGACCTTAATAAATAAATCCCTCAATACTTTTTTTTTTTTTTCTTCTCCAAATTGGAGGTGACATACACATAAAGGTCTTTGAAGGACTGAAACTCAATAAAAATAACTGCATTTCTTAGCCTTTCTTTCATGTCTTTTTCACATTTCATTCTAATTTTTCTGTCATCTTTTGCCTTTAATCTCTGACAGCATCATGTTTGGTGAAATTAACTGAATGAGTCAGTAAGAAGGAATGTATTGCAGACTTCTGTTTATAATTCATCATCTGACTGATTTGTAATGTTACAACAACTTGTCAGCTATGCAAGCAAGTATAATGCATTTGTTAGCTGGATTCTTCATTTAGAACATTTCTGTTTTTGCTGATAAAAATGATTATTTTTCCAAATACTGTATCATCAGGGAAAGGAAAGAATGTTTCCTCATCCCATTACAATTAAAGATGGCATTCTGCTGCCAACGAATGTATAAGTGTTTGCTTGTAAAGGCACAATCCTTATGAAAGAATTACAATAAATACATTTTGGTTGGTTTAAACAACAGATGGCTGACATCTTTTACATTTTTTTTTTTTTTCCCCAGTGATAATTTACCACCATCTGAAAAGTTTGAAGCATAGCATTTCTTGCATTTTTGTTGATTTTGTGGTAGGAACCAGTCTGGGAAGGGATAATGACATCTCTGACATTTGGTTTCCTGTATATAAAGTCTGAAACAGTAAAAGGTAATAGGTAATCTGAAGGGTTTAGCTTTGGTTATGAAGACGAGATGGTGAGAGAATGAAGAAACGAAAAAACTATGTTGAAAAGAAACTGCTAGAAATGGTAGCATACCTCCTTTCTCCTTATTTAAAAATGTAAGAAATTGTTGTAAATGTCCAGTTCTTATTGCTACATGAAGTCCTTTGACTTTGGAAATAACTAACATTGGAAAAACAAATTTTTTCCTCTCTAAACAATGTAGAAAGTGGAAGATGTGATGGAAAGTGGAATAGGGATTAAAAAAACCTGGTAAGAGTATGGATGAAACAGAAATGTTTGGTCTGAACTCAGAAACTTCTTAGACATGCATTCCCCAGTGAAAGCATTCAGATCAGGAGATATAGAAATATAAAACCTTTTTCTTGTAAGTGAACAATGATCAACTTTTCTGCAAATGGAAGAAAGTCATGTAATACATGACTTTCATTTCATTCATCAGGTGAGGTAGCATTGATCCCAAGTGAATTCCTTAACAAGCAGTGGCCCCGTGTGTCACCATGAAACACGGACAGCAGCAACATGCTGGGCCAGGCTGCCTGTGCAGGCAGGAGAAGGGGCACCACCATCACCATGTCCTCCTCTCCTTCCTCTCAACACCACACCCAAAATGCCATTCACACTTTTTTAGGCTTAGAACTGCCACTGCACCATTGTACCATGTTATTCAGGTGGATTCTAGAGAGGTTTGCAGTTCATAGGCAAAAACGGAATAAGTTCCTTTAAAGCAGAGTTAGTCAAAATTCTTGGCAATCAAAAATTCACCAATTTTTTTTTTTATTTTTTATTTTTTTTCACAAAGCTGAAAGGCTGCCCATAGATGTGTTAGTTTAGACAAGGACAAACTTTATTAATAAGTGCAAAAGGAGACAGAGGTAATGTGAGGTACAGGCATGAATGTACCCACATTCACATCACATTCTCATGTTCAGACTGAATATTTCTGTTGCTTGAAAAATGATCAGAGGTTTTGTTTACCTTCCAACTAGCCATTTAAAAAGGAAAAGAAAAAAAGAAAAACTTAACAGTTGACACAGTCATTCTCATTTTTTTTGAATCCCTGATGCTCCTCAGCCTGCCCATGTCCTCCCAAAGCTCTGCCACCAGGTGAATCAGTTCAACCTGGGCACACCTCTAACCTGAGCTGTACTCTCTAATGCCATCCTGTACTGGCATAGGTGTAGGGGACACCTGGCAGCCTGACACCTGGGTGGCAGCATTTTCCCCCCTGGGGCTCTGTCTGGGAGGCTTCATTGGCTGTGGTGGGTGCTGAGCTCCAAGAGGTCATGGCCTTCTGCTGGGTGGGTACCATCACTCCCCGGTCAAGCTGTCCAAGCTTCATCACCTTCCCTGTGCATACTGCCATGAAAACTGCCACACCATGCCCTGTCTGATGCCTCACACCCTGTTGCCCATCCTATTTGTCTCATTCCTGGTCATTTGTGCTCGTTAGGGCTGCCTTTGTACACAAAGAGGGGAACAGACAATCCTATCTCTGCCCAAGGCTCAGCAGCTGTTTTCATGAGGGAAGCCAGGTCCTGGTGGCTCTCTCAGCTGCTGCAAGTGGCCTTGATACAGGAAAACCCCTTGCAAGCCGAGAAGTCCCTCTCTGTTGCAGAGCCCCAGAGCCAATTGCCTTTAGGCAATAAACTTAAAAATAATTATGCCTTTTCAAAGCCAAGTGTAAAAGGATTTACCCTTTGCACACATGGAGCACATTTCAATGCAATATCTTCATGTGTTCCTTCTCACCTTGGGAAGAGGCCATAGGTTACATGAAAGGGGGACAAGAGAAAAAGCAGGAGGCGGTGCTCTGTCTGCCTATTCTGAAGATAGCATTTATTTTGTATTTTATACACCACTAAGCTAAAACACCAGTACGTTAGGAGTATAGCCTCATTAATACACAGCACACAGAGCAGATTTTGCAAGCAGCTGAAAGCCCTGCTCCTGATATCCTTCTGCATGGTTCTGGGAACATGTATTTTGTCTTGCAGAAACCAGGCTTTCAGATACAGCACTGGGGTGTACTCGCCTCTATAACTATAGACCCAAACTTTTATCTCTGGGGTCACTGAGCAGAAAACATTGGTTTGAATTCATTACAGTGCTACCTGTGCATCAAACTGTGAGTATGAGACAGAATGTGGCATTTACAAAGCTTTTTTATTTTATTTTTTTTTTCTTTTTGTTTAAGCTGCCTCTATTCCGTCCCTTATAAATAGACACTGTATGGAAATTCATAATGCAAATGATCTCCACAGATAGAATAATAAAGAGGTAACTTGTTCCTTAAAAAGAGGTAAACTTGTTCTTTAGCTATTTTTTCGTGCTAAACTGCAATTCATATAAATGTTTGTTTTAAAGTGTGCAAAATAATGAAGAATTTTTTAAAACTTAAGTGGCTGGGACTATTCAACAATATATAATTAAAAAGTATAAAAAGGAGAAACAAAGCAATAAGAAGTCTTGATTGATATAATGTGAAGGCATATTTTGATTTAGAACTTTTAAAATGAACTAAATTTAGTATACAGAAGTTATTAAAAAGATTAATAATGACACACAACTGGTATTGTAATTGCTTTAGTAATCATAGAGGCATTATGCAAAATTCTTTAAAATGAACAACATAATTTGCATATGCTATTGTTAATTAGTTTGATGGTTTTTGCTAGCAGAATGATCACACACCAGAAGAGCATATTTATAGTATTTGTAATAAGAAATGTAATAAAATATAGTCTTCTAAGTTTGGTGATGATGGAAGACTTGGTAACTTTGTTGAACACTAAATGCTGTCATTGCCCTTTCCTGACAATGATGAAGAAGGGTAATGCATGCTCTGTAGTGACTGATGTTAAATGGTGTCAAGAGCCATTTATGTAGTGGGGAGATAATAACCTATAGCACTTTTTCAATATGACATTAACCAAACAAATATTAAGAACTATGACAGCTACAGGCTGTTGAAATTCATATCAATAATATCCTTGCTTTCCACTAGTAACTAAGAAGATGAAATGAAGTAAGTTGCATTATAAAAAGAAGTCCTTTGAAATCTTTGGTTCTAGGGAAGGGTGTTATCCTTAGGGTAAAGTTGAGTTGGTATATTAAAGACATTCTTGCAGATATAGGTTTTGTTTCAGAGAACCATTTGAATCCTCAAGAAGATGCACAAAAGTATTATACTGTCATTAAGAAGTTTTCAATCTAGTTTCAGTTTGTCAGAAAGTGGGTTAACATTAAATTAAATATACATGCTTACTATTACTTTGAATAAGGAATTTACTGTTGATGAATTTAATATGTTAATAACTTTCATGCAGTAAACAGTGTAAAGAACATTATAGCAATTCAATGCTGTTAATTACTCGTTATAAATTATGCTAGTGACAGTGTTCAGCTGTCTCACAGTAAGTAAAATGCCATTTTTATATTAATATGTAAATAATTCTGGATGAAAATTAAAAAAAAATGCTGATAACAGAGCACATAATTACTGTTATTAACTTTACACCTTAAAAAAAAAGTTGAAGTTATACCTGTTAAAATAGAAAGTGTTTTTAAATACAAAAAACAAAACAAAAAAACAACAACAACAACAAAAAAAAAACAATTCATTTACTTGTTTTATTCCAGCTGATTATTATATGTGTAATGAATGCACAATTAAAAGAAAAAAAAAAAAAAAAAAAGAATATTTTTATTTATCTAACATTTATGCAGAATGTGGCCCAAGTTACTGTAGTAAAGATTTTAATCAGTCTGTGTTTCATACAAGATGAGGATGAGAGGCAACTGCCCTTTATATAAATCTTGCTTTACTGTTTACATATTTGACTTGGTAATTGTTGGAGTTTGTGAATAGGCATGGACAAAACTTCTGTAACTGAAATATTTTCTTAATTCATGTGGCACTGAAAAACTGTTTAGATTAAAAAACTGTGTATTTATCAAAACATTTACATGTCAAAACATTTACACATTTAAAGAACTACTTTATTTTTTTTTCATTTCTTTGAAGTTTCTTCAAATATTATTTTAAGAAATGTAAACAGAATTTATTAAAATGATTAATTCTTAATACAGCTATTTCATTGCATGCTTAATTTGATCCAAGAATACTTTGTTTTTAATTATTAGAAAACTGGAAGATTTTTTATTTTTATAAGCAAAGATTTATATTTACTTATAAAATATCCAAAAAACAGCACATTTTTAATGATGGTTAGTTGCAGACATGGGGTTACCTGCATAGGTTTCATATTAATAATTATTAATAAATCAGTGAGATTTATTACAAAGGGTCATCACTTGTTGGTCCAATACTGAGAAATGTTATGAAATGTTAAAAAATTATTTTCCTCATGAATTGACCAGGAAAAAACTGACAGTAATAATATCAACTGCTTTTGATTCTTTTTGAATTCTAACATCATAATTCCCAGTGATCACATAATTCACATGGTAATTAATTCTAGGTCATAGGGTAAATTAGACCTGTGTGATCAGAGGATAAAAATAAATAAATAAATATATAATAAATCTCCTATCCACAGTGGCCTTGTCTATGTAGTTTTGTTGTTGCTGTTATTTTTCTGTAGTGCCTCCATATAAGAGACATATTCTTCCACTTCTTCCTTTGATGAAGCACTCTATCTGCATATGGTTGTCCAAATTAATTCTTACAATACCAACAGTGTTATTCTGATTCACATGTTATTTATACTCCAAAACCTCTGCCTCTAACGTCCCACATTTTCTTCATCTTTGTCTCAAGTCACAAAAAAGAATGTGCTAAGATATTTATCTTGTTGTGTGGAAAGGTTAGATTCAGTTGTGTTGTACCTGGACCACTGTGTACCACTACTGCACTTCACTGATTTCAGCATATAGTATGCTGAACAAACCTTTTCCATAAGGGTTCACCCTCAGCTATCGGTCATAAAGCTGTGCAAAGTCACCACATTAAACCCAGCCTGTAACTATTCTTGAATACTTAAGGTCTTCTGTTTGGAATGTTTTTAGAAACAGAGTACTTCAGTCATTTTCAAATTTCCCTATGCTTATGTGGTAGTCCTTAAAATCTGACATCAAATTACTGTTACTGTTAGAAATGTAGAGGAAGAAAATTTGTGCATAACAGCTCTGAATGGAAACACTTCAAGTAGAAAGACATGAGAACTAACTGCTGTGAGAACTTGCAGCAGGGACTGATCTGGTTATAGACTGATCTTTGTGCAAGCCAAGCCTGCTGTCAGCAATGGTTTCTCTATTTTTATTTTTATTTTTTGGTTGATTTCAAAAGCATCAAACAGAAAAGTAGGTGAAATGAAAGGTGGTGCTGCTCTTTCTAAATCCCACACCATGCATAATACAGAACTCTGTGTGGTCTGGCAAATGAATACGAAGCAGTGTGTAGCAATGACCTTACAGGTAAAACTGAAGAGTGCACAATGACAATAACCAGTGATAGACACGATCAGTAAAGACACTGAATGGCCACCAATATCCCCTGGAGATAGGGAATGGAGTTGTTCAAGGGCTACAGCAGTTCCTGGAGATGTAAATGATGTCCAACTAAAAAGAAATGCAAGAAAGATCAAATCCAATATCTATTTTTGAGGACAGAATGGTGATGTCTTGTACAAAATGACAGGGGCCAATTAGAGGATTTCAGCAATGACAATTTCCTGATGGCATCATGGAGTTGCCAAACCAAATATCAACGGCAGTGGCAGAAGATTTTATTAGTTTTACCTTTGGTAAAACTTATCTTAGACTTATCTGACTCATGGATTTATAAAAGCCTTGCTTTGTTGGAAGACTTGTCTAGGTTAAAATTATTTAGCCTAGCTGTTCCTTCAGATTCCTTCATTTCAGTAACATTCAAAAGCTTTGGGAGTGGGCACAAATGGCAAAGCAAATAAATAATTTTGTTGCTAATCTCATTTCCATTCTTCTTTGCTAACAAATAGTACAAAAAACAACACCAAGACATTATATAGCAGCTGTGTACTATCAAACTTCATAGCAGTTCAAATGAAACGGAAGAGAAAAACAGAATAAATCCTACTGCAAGTAAACTTTCTGCAACAAACAGATGAAATTTCATATTAAAAAGTGTTTTTTTTGTGTTCTTTCTTTTCTACAGAGATGGAAAGGGATCATTAGTATAGTAGTATATATAACACAGCAAGTAAGGGACTGTTAGACACCTCTGGAAACAATGCATAATAAATCAGAGAACAAAAACCATGATGACTCTACTGTTCAAAATATATTTTTAATCCCTACCACTTTGACAGATATGTTGGTCCAGCTTTTTTTTTTTTTTTTTTTTAAGTAAAAAAGGGGGGAGGAAAAAAAAAAGGTTCTTCTTCCTAGCAGTGGAATCCTCTCATTATTTCAACTCAGATTTGAGACTGGAAGAAGCAGCAGTAAGGTTATTATCCTCTGTAAGATTCAGTCTCCTCTGACAATTTTTTGACAAACTCTAACAGGATAACAAGGTATGCAGGGCTGACACAGGAGGATGATAATGCACTTGAGATTGCCTTTTGAGTAATTATGTGATTCCAATTAAATTATTCTAGTTTAGAATGTTTTAAAAGGCAGGTCAAAAATTGGCATTAATTGTCCATCTTTCTCTAGGAGTTGAAGTCCTGCTCAGCGCACTGAATAATTGCCATGAAAGTAGTGATTAGATCCTCATTGTCAGGCTTCATTACTGACTTTCCTTCCCAGCGTTTTGCAGCTTAGGTTGTTCCCCTATTTTTCTTGCGTTCAACTGCCTGAGATTCTGGTAATAAATGTCATTTGGGATATATATTAAGGTACTGTCACCCTAGAGGTAACTTCAATCCTAATTAAGTATTTGGACTATTTCTAGAGAAAAGGATTTCTGTTTATCCTAGTCTTTCAGTAGTTTACGCACCTGGAATGTATACAGTCAAATATACCTGTTAATTATAATCAGAATGTAGGTTCTCTCTGGGAAAAGATATCCTATGGTCCAAAATGAATTGCTTTGCTAACTTTTTCTCAGAAGAGCTTTTGCACCAGTATTCTAGAAGTAATCTTTCAAAGAAGCACATTTCCTCATGCAGAGACTTTTGATTACTTTTCTGCACAAAATATATAGATTATTTGTCCTAAAGGACTGCAACTGACAGTAAAGAGACTGTTTCATTTACTTTAAAGAAAAGGATTAGTATTCAAAGTATCATGGGATCTTGGACTCTTTCTTTCTAGTGAGACAGCAAATGACTTGTGTTTGAATGTACGCATAACTGCTATGTGATTGTTTTGATCAGTGGAAAGTAACTAATTCAGACCTACAAGAAATGTAGGCCAGAATTTTCTGTTGTTATTATTATTATTGTTGTTGTTGTTGTTGTTGTTATTAATAATGTTATTGTTATTATTGTTATTGTTTTTTATTTTTAATTAACTGTACCTCCTATAGTTCTATCTTCTTGTCTACAGACCTAAAATATCTTTGTAATTAGCATCAGTTATACAGTTTGTCACATGTCACATGTGGAAGAAATGGGTGCTTCTAACAGCAATGGTTTTCAACTCAGATGTCTGAGAACTGAGATGGCATCCAGCTATTCACTAACAGGCTGGATTCCACTCCCACTATGTATGCAGTGTCAAACTGGTTAAGGCGCACAATTATTTCAGCACTTAAATGATGTATTTTTATAATCTTACTTCAAAATAGCTTCATTAGCCTGCCTGTATACATGTGCATTATAAATGTTTACCCCTTAGAAAAACCTCAAACCCCAGATTATCAAGAAGAAAAAAAAATGTTGAAAGATTACTGATAAAGACTTATGAGGGGCAAACAAAAAGTATTTATTAAAAATTGCTTTGAATAACAACTTCATGAAGTTTGACATTGATTCCTTCTCAAACACAAAAGGTTGCAAAATTCTTTGTGCATCATAGAAACAAACTGGGAAACAATACCTCCCTTACTGGCTGAGATCACTAATGTCATATTCTGGAAGGAAGGGGTGCCAAGATCTTTTGTGAATAACATTGTAAAACGTACTACTTAAAAAATAGTAGCTTCTCATGAATAGATTTCAGCAACTTCTCTTGTGTATAGATGCATAAGCTTATGCTATACAAACATCATTTTGTAATGCATTCTACTGTTTAAACAATACCTATTTACAAATGTTCACACTTCTTAAAAATATTTAATAATACCAAGTATTTATTTACGCCAAACAAAATAATCCCAGCAGTGTTTAAGCAAGCTTTTTTTTGACTTCACATGTATTAAGAAAAGGGCTGCACAACTGGAAGCTTAAATCAGACTCAGAGACAGTGAGGGGAAGGGCTCTAAGGCTCACAGTATAGCTCACTACTACCCTTGAAAATGAATAGCCATCATTAATTTTATAACTCACTTATGAGCTGAAATCAAGAAATGAAGCCAAGAGTATCTTCTCACTTCAAAGCTGTTAACATGTTAAAAGCCAAGTTTGGTAAGCTATTGTTGTTTTCTTAAGTAATTTTTAAATTCTATTAAAAAATAATAAAATACTATCCTTTTAAGAGCACATCCAGTGTGTGCAGCTGGAATTTTGTGTTGGAAAGTGTATGGTGTAACATTTGAGTCAATACAAGATTGGCCTTATCCCAAGAGAAAATTACAGATTTTAATTCCAATCACAATGTAACACATAGTTTTTCAGGCTTAAAGTGCTTAGCAATATTATTGGCAAAGGCTAATATATAATCATCTGTCAGTTACACTACTGCTGTGTGGAGGAAAAAGAATTCATTCTGACAATATTAAAATCTGAGCTCCTTAATCCAGGCCTTGGTATCTTTGTTCTAGAGGTATACATTGCTCTGTGCAATTTAAGATACAAACTTCAAGCTATTCAGATTAATCTTATTATGTGGAGAAAAAATAAAAAGTGTGAGGAATACTGTGTCATGCAAATTACAATAAAGCAAGTTGCAAGAAGCATACTTTGAATTTTCTGCCAACAAAAAAATACATCAAATTCAGTGTTTTAATTCTAGCCTAGCCTTTAGAAAGCAACATCATCCAAAATTTAAGGGAAAAAGCTGTTATTCACAGTACTGTTTCAAAGACAATGGAAAATTGTCTACCACAACAATAAAACACATTTGTGCCAGAAACAGAGTTTAGGTCTTTTTAGGATTAAATAATGTTTGCTTAATTTACTTTATGTCCCTTGGTATCAGCAGAAAGCTTAGAGTTTTTCTGATTTTATGCCTATATATTTAAGTATTCTTATATACACATCCCAATTTTTTTTCTACTTTATGCTCAAGATTCCTGCAGTTGAAAAGTTTGTGATTCAGCCATAAACTTCTGATCCAAATTTTTGCATTGAAAAATATTAATGTGTCCTCAATATAAAATCACTAAGGATTTATTAAATCCATTGAGTCTCCCTTTTTATTTTTTTTTTTTTTTATTTTTATTTTTTGTAGATTTGTCTCTTATAACCTAACATAGCAATTCTTGGATTTTAAAATTTGATTTATTTAAGTTTGTTGCCTCTGTTGTAATGTCTTCTCTCTTTTTTCTTTTCCCTTGAGAATCATGAGCTCTCTTGAGCCCATGACCCTAGCCAGGTAATTTTTTTCAGTTTTTAGAATCAAAATGAAAATGATTTTTTTTTTTTTTCTTTCCTTACTACCATAAAAGAGCAACAACTTCAGGCTTTGTCATGCATTTTTATGCCGTGTTGCATTCTTCACTTGGTAGCTGCCTGAGTACATCCCCTCCCCTCTTACTATCAAATGATGTATTTCTTTAATTGTTCAAAATGTCATAGAATTATAAAATCATAGAATCATAAAATGGTTTAGGTTGGAAGCAACTTTAAAGATCATATAGTTCTAAACCCCTCCGCCATGGGCAGGGCCATATTCACCAGGTTGCCCATCCAGCCTGTCCTTAGGTACTTCCAGGGATGGGGCATCCACAGGTTCTCTGGGCAACCTGTCCCTCACCACCCTCTGAGTGAAGAACCTCTTCCTTATATATAATCTAAATCTACTCTCTTTAAGTTTACAGCCACTACCTATCGTTGCTCCCTGATAGGGTCCCTCCCCAGCTTTTCTGTAAGCCCTGTTTAAGTACTAAAGGGCTACTGTAAAGTCTTCTTGAAGCCTTCTCTTCTCCAGGCTGAACAAGCCCAACTCTCTCAGCCTGTCTTCATAGAATAGGTGCTCATCATGGTCCTCCTCTGGACTCTCTCCAATAGATCTTTCTTACCCTGTGGGGTCCCAGAGCTGAACACTGTACTCCAGATGGGGTCTCATTAGAGCAGAGAAAAAGGGAGAGTCACTTCCCTTGACCTGCTGGCCATGCTTATTTTGACACAGTCCAGGAAATGGTTTGCCTTCTGGACTCCAAGTGCACATAGGTGTCTCATGTTGAGCTTCTCATCAACCAATAACCCCAGATTCTTCTCCTCAGAGCTGTTCTCATTCAATTCTCTGCCCAGCCTGCATTTGTGCTTGGGATTGCCCTGATGCAGGTGCAGGACCTTGCACTTGGCCTTGTTGAACTTCAAGAGGTTTGCATGGGTCTGTCAAGGTCCCTCTGGATGGCATCCCTTCTCTCCAGAGTGTCAACCATGTCAACCATGGTGTCATCAGCAAACTTGCCAAGGGTTCACTCAATGTCACTGTCCATGTCAATGACAAAGATGTTAAGTAGTGCTGGTCCCAGTACTGACCTCTGAAGAATGCCACTCATCACTGATCTCCAACTTGACATTGAGCCATTGACTGCAACACTTTGAGTGTGACCATCCAGCCAATTCCTTACCCACTGAGTTGTCCATCCATCATATCCACGTCTCTCCAATTTGGAGACAAGGATATCATGCGAGATAGTGTCAAATGCTTTGCACGAGTTCAGGTAGATGATGTCAGTTGCTCTTCCCCTATCCACCAGTGTTGTAACCCCATTGTACAAGGCCATCAAATTTGTCAGGCATGATTTACCATGATTAAGCTGTGTTTGCTGTCCCCAGCCACCTCCTTATTTTCCATGTACCATAGCATAGTTTCCAGCAGGATCTGCTCCATTATCTTGCCAGGCACAGAGGTTAGGCTGACTCTTTGATTATCCATTCAGGCCTCCTGGTGTTTTTGTCTGACTTCCTCTTTGTCAGGGTGCATCACTCCTAAGCTTGGAGGAGTTAATCCTTGAATATTAACTAGCTTTCTCAAGCCTCTCTCCCCTCCAGGGGTTTATCTCACATGACTGTACCAAGCAGATCCCTGAAGAGGCCAAAGTCTGCTTTCTGAAGTCCAGGGTTGTAAGCTTGCTGTCTGCTCTCCTTGATGCCCTAAGACTATTGAATTCTACCATTTCATGGTCACTGCAACCAGGATTGCCCTTGAGCTTCATATTACCCACAAGTTCCTGCTTGTTGTTTAGAACATGGTCCAGCATAGCAACTCTCCTCATTAGCTCCTCTATCACTTGAATCAGGAATTTATCACTGCACTCCAGGAAACTCCTGTATTGCTCATGCTCTGCTGTACTGCCCTCTGACAGATATCAAAGTGGTTGAAGCTCTCTATGAGAACTAAGGCCTGTAAACATGAGGCTGCTCCTACCTGTCTATAGAGGTTCTCATCTGCTTGATCTTCCTGGTCAGGTGACCTGTAGCAGATCCCACTATGATGTCACCTGTCCCTGCCCTCCCTTTAATATCTCCTGACCCATAAGCTTATCTCCTCATTTATCCCCAGGGAGAATTCTGTGCACTTCTGACATAGAACTCTGTGACTTCATTGACATAGAGGGCTATATCTCCTCTTTGTCTCCCCTGTCTGTCTTCCCTAAAAAGACTGTATCCTTCCATTCCAACACTACAGTCATGGGAACCATTCAATTGCATCTCTATGATACAAATGAGATCATAGCCCTGCAGTGTACCTACATCTCTAACTTTTTTTTTTTTTTTTTTTTTTTTTTTAAATTCTCCTTGCTACATATATTTGCATGGAGTAATTTAAGTTGGGCTCATGATGAAGCTGACACTAGCTGGAGCAGCTGAAATTCCTTTGTGCTTCTCTTCAGCTCTCCCACTGACTTGTAATTTTTGTCCAGGCTCTGGGAATCTGTTGTTGGCACTGGTATCAAACCAATAGGAATTGGATGGACTGAGGTTCCCACTCCCCAGCACCTTTAGTTTAAAGCCCTCTTCACCCGCTTGTAAATCTTGTAACCAAATATGTTCTTCCTCTCCTCTGACAGATGCAGGCCCCAGTAGGCCTGATTTCTCAGAGTACCTTGGTCTAACTAGCCAAACATCATCTTCACCTGTAAGATTCCTCCCTCCATACAACTCTCCAATTTATCATAAACACACATCTTTTTGATATTATACTACTGAAATGAGAATTCAGTGTTGCTTCATCTTTGTTTTTTGTTTGTATGGTTGGTTGGTTTGGTTTGGTTTGGTTTGGCAACAACAAAATATAAAAAGATCAGTAGGTAAACTGGATATAGAAAAAAAAAGAGCAAATTTTAAATGGAAACCTCAAATCTTTCTATAAGAGCTGGAAAGGCAAGTGCATAAATTGGGCTGAAAATTTCTTGCTCTCTCAACACACTCAAATTTAATAGTCTATTTAATAGTCTATTTCATTTTAATCTTGCAGTCTATTTATAGTATTCATCTGAATATTACTTAAAATACTAGAATTTTATTTGCTTGAGTACTATTCCATATAGGGCTGAGTTCCATAGACTATTTACATATTGTATAACATAGAACCTCACATTTTAATTTCATTGTATTTTAATTCCTCATATCTTTGTCTAAATGAAAAGGATTAATAGCATTTGGTCTTTCATTCGTGATTTCATATACCATGTCGTGTAAAGTTTTGCTTTTCTTCACACTGCAAATAAGATTAGACTACATAATAACACAGAGTAAAAGCTCCTGCTGTTCCTTCCTCCAGACATATTTTTACAGTACTTCCCAATCTTTTTAATTTTATTTGTGAAATTAACCAAATTCAAATTTATTTTGTAAGCGAAAATTGCCATTTTTTTAGAATAGTCCATCCTACCAGTAGAACAATATTTTTCAGTGTTATTTTAAGATTTTTTGGGGAGTGGTTTGGATATTGTGTTATTAATTTTAAACTAAAACTTCATAAGAAAAAGTCATGTTTTTGTGATATTTATTTAAGTGACAGATTTGTAAGTCTAAATCCCATTGCATTCACTGAGACTTAAATATTATTGAAACTGCTGCCTCAGATATTCCCCTCTTTGGAAGATAACTATAACCTAGAATATTTTGACATGGACTGATGAACTTTGTTTCACCACTAGCATGGTGTTTTTAAATGACTTCTTACTATTGTCCTGTCTCTTTAGATACATGAGAAAATTTTTTGTTTTTGTTTTTGTTTTTTTTTGTTTGTTTGTTTTTTTTTTGTTTGTTTGTTTCTTAAAATAGAGGATAGAGTAGATCTTTTGAAAAACAGAGGATAGTATAGAGGATAGTATAGACTTCTGATCAGGAGATCAAGGTCCAGATCACAGATGTAACTTCAAGAAGGAAGATGTATTTCAAACTCCAGTTCTTTTATTTGCCTTATTCTCTAAACTGCTTAAAAGGTCCCTGATGGCCTCTTGGGTCTACTCTTTCCAAAATGAAGTATGGCTGGTCCCTTCGCCTGAATCTTATTTCTGAAGAAAAGCTTATTTCCCTAAATTTGGAGGAGGATCTGTTCCTTCCTTTCCTGTAAGCTTTCTGTTCTTTCCTTCTCAAAGAGAGAGAAAACACCTTGAACTTAACTGCATGCTAACACCAATTAGGACTATGTACCACAAAGGACTTGCAGGATACCCAGCTGTATTCAGTCACATATGTGCCATTTCCAGACTGTACGCAGTATCTCTGCACAAACAGTAAATAATCATTGCACTTTGTTCTACTTTTATGTGGGCCATTGAGCTTTTGGAGACCTTGCACAGCTCCAAGAAATTGTCTTATTGTACTCTTCACAACTTACTATAATGTATATTTGTTGTTGTGTAGCTATGTTAACTTTTTTTTTTTTTTTTTTTCCCAGAAAAACTTAATTTTAGTCCAGACCTCTGCTGACATTCTTTTGTTAATAAATAGCAAAAACAATCATTACCTGGCTTTAATTAATTCACAAAAGCTATTTATTGTTTAGCATTCCATTATCACCAATTGTATCCTTCAATTAATTTTCTGCCATATGAGAAAAATGTTTTTATGAAGTCATTTCTGTATAATTCATTTCATTTTTTTTTTCTAGCTGAAACAGACCACCTGCATGAACATACTGAGAAAATGAAAGGAAAACTGCACATAAGTAATTTTAAAATCAGAATTATTCATATAATTAAACTGTTGAGTTTAAATAACAATCTGATTTGACATGCCACTAATCAATTTGCATAACTCTTACTTCAGTAAATTAACTGAGATACAGACTATCCAACTGTACAGGGAATTAAATATAGGAAGACTTGCCAGAGGGGTGGAGGGAGGGAGACGACCCTCCACACTTTCTCATTTTATTTTTCCAAGGTGGGTGGTTGCCAGGAAACAGAATAAATGGGTTCCTTTGACGTGAATCCCACAAGTGGCACAAGGGAGGGGAATAACATGCAATGACTAAGCTGAGGATCAGTTCGAGAAATCCACATTTGTTCAGGTGATTACTGAGCAAAATACACAACAATTTATTTTCACATCCTTTCCTACCCTGTGTCCATCCCCTGCAAGAAAGAAAGATGAGTATAGAGCCTGCAGTCTCATAGGCTTTGAGGGCAGCTTTGCTGGGGAGATGCGTGGAGCCCAGGAAGCATCTCTGATGCTCTCTCCCCAGCAGGAAGCCTGGGGAAGAGGAGCTGCCTGGGAGTTATGGTTGGGTAGCAGGATGCTCCCTGCAGCCCCAGCTCTACTTCCACCTCTCTGATTCCTATGCGTTCAACCCTGCTCTTACACCCTCACTCATCTCCTCTTCTATACACCCCTAGAAGCACAGAGTTAGCATCACATTTGTTTCCAGCTCTGCTTACAAAACTTTCAACACATGAATTTTATCCAGACTGAAATCCACTGGACACAGAGCCCATCTCCTTCCTGCTGTTTCCCTTCATTATTATTATTTATTTATTTATTTATTTTACTCTGGTACAATCAAGTGCTATTCTTGTTTGTTTCCATGCCTTATCACTTCAATAAACATTAAGTAATAACAGTATGTGCAAATTATCTGTGATCAGCTGTTTCTGGGGTGAGATGATCAGTTCTTTCAGATATACCCCTCCCATTAAAAGTCTATAATCTTTTAGCAATATTAAATCATTGAAATGATTCAGAAATGTTAAAGCAGAAAGAATTTAGCAAAGGAAGCTGAAATCTGTGACTCTAATAATTTCTTTGACATTTTTATGTAAAGATGTTTTTCAAAATACATTTTAATTGAAAAATTTTGTTACAAAACTTGCAGATGTCCTGCTCTGGTAATTATAGGTGGAATTAATTTGGAATTCTGATGAAGAACAGAATTAGTGCAACTAATTTCACTGTAACAACAGGTATCTATGGTAAGATATATAATTTGAGAGCACATTCAAAAATCTTTCTCTCTTTTTTTTTTGTTCTATTCACTTTTGAGATTAAAATTTGGTTAGATTTTTTTTCTCATTATTCATATTTCTGAATCATCTCTATTATAACATTGTAGGCACATAATATTCTGTGAAAGATCGTTTGAGTTGGGTAAAATGATATGCCTATCTAAGTGGACAAAGACACAACTACTCTTGCTCTCAGAATTACCATATTTTATTCAAAGACTCTCAAAAGTTTAGTTAGGAACTTTGACCTAAGGTGGGTCAAATATCTTTCATCTATACAACACACATATGCAATTTAAACAAGTCTGAGGACTTAGAGATCTTCTTGACCTTGAATTATTTAATATGGAATATATAACATTTAAAGGCAAGTAAAAGAGAAGATTTTCTCCGGTTAAAAAATAAAATCTGTATTAATCGTGTAAGAAACCCAATTTTCCAGAGAAATTTGAAATTCAAACATGTAAACATATTTTGCTCTGTATAAACAACATCTGCCTCAGTTTTAACATTAATGCATGCCCTCTGTTACTGCACACGTTTTGCAGACTTTAATATTTGGAAGGAAAGATTAAAGCATAAAATCTAGCCAGTACTTACACAACCCCAGGCCCATGAAGAAAGGGAGAAAATGAGCATAAGTTCTAATGAAGTCTGGATAAGAGCCGGCGGAAGCCTTTGGTGGCTTATGGAGTTTGAAAAGACTCTCTTTCCCGAAGAGGTATCTGTCTTGCTATGTTAGGTGTGCTGAGTGATATGGATGTTGGCCAGAATAAAGAGAAGTCATAGATATATAACTTACTGCAAGTCTTTTCTCATGCCAACAATGACCAGAAATAAAAAATTGCTCAATTGCAGGCCTGTGTTCATTTTCTTAAAACACATTACCATGAATGTTTATAATCTTTGAATTAAGATTTGCCATATGAAATTGATATCATGGTAGGTTACACTTCAAGACTGACGACTTTGACAGTATCCTTTCAAAATGTTTCTTTTTTTTTCAAAGTATCAGTGTGAGAGACTGCCACTTCTTATCAGGTAAGAACACTTGGTGATCTTAGTACAATAATCCTCTCCATTGACTTCCTGAAAATGTGGTGACAAGATATAGCTCTCAGGAAACTATGTCGTCTATAAATAAGTAATTTTCAAAATGTCCTATATGCATACTATATTTGTGATATCTGTATCTATATCTATGTATATATATATATGTTCCTATATGTGCTTAATAGACAAAACAAATTTTTATACAATACAAACAACTGTGGGAAACTCCTTGGGAGTTTTGCTGAAGGCTCTGGAGGTTGATATTTACTTATTTATATATTTATTTTTTTTTTTTTTTTCAGAAGTTCCTAATGTTTTCTAAAAATAACATTTAGTAGCTACTTAGACCAGATATCTTAGAAAGATAATTCACCTACACTTGTATTTTTGTCCTTATTTAGTCAGGAAATTCTATGATGGCCAGTATAGTCAGGCATTAAGAGGTTAGAATTATATTCTGTCCCTGCTTTGTTCATTTCTTAGTGTATGTCATGAGAGCAAGGCTATGCATTCTTTCACTGGTTCCTGTCCCAGCAATATATGAACTGTAGTGCCACAGCTGTGCAAAATAATTTCATCAGTTTGTCTATACTGGGAAAATGTATAGATTTGACTTTAATAATCTATTGAAGCTGATATTGATGATGATGAGATAAATGCGCTGGAGGGAATTTGAAGGGGGTGAAGCAGAGGGAATGGTACCCCCCTTTACTCTGGTACCTTCTTCTAGGTGCTAATCTCAGGGATATAAGTGTCAATAGAATTCTTAGTTTGCTCAAGATGGAAATCTATAATCTTCTCCCCCGCCAGATCCACTTAAATGCAGGATTATCTGTTCTTATAATTATTCCTACCTGTAATTAAAACTAGAGCTATACCTATATAAGCACCCAGATACCACTGAGTACTGGATGTTGTTAGTTTAATTTACCTAAGGAATAACTTTAGGCTTAGTTTGTAGAATAAGATTTGGGATAGTAATTTTAGTACTTGAAATTTTTTATTCAAAAACATGCCTTATTTCAAAATATGACTTGAAAAAAAAAATTCTCCTTCAGAAGAAACTAAAATCAGTGACATGCTGACTTAATATTAAGAATCAGAATCCTTTCCAACTCCTCTTTAAAAATTTCAGTATTTCTTTTTAGTTTAGAAAATGTCTGTCAAATCAGGAAGGTGTCCAGTTCAGGACAAAGTTCAGTGTGCGTAGTTAGCTAATATATAGAAGAAGAGGAAGCTCAGTTTATGTATATTTCATGTTCATGTACCTTTTATATATTTAAATTATGATATTAAGCATCGATCTTATTTAAAAATATTTTATTGCAAGGTCAGAAAATCTCATCCTCAGATGAAATTTTGCATGAACTTTTGCATTTTGAAATTTTTCATTTTTGCATCAATGTTTCTGATGTTAGATGTTGACATCGTATATGTTACTTCTGTGTTAAACTACAGGCTGATTTTAATTAACCATGAAAAAAAGATCAACAAGATCAGTTTCTGAAATGATCAATTTCTGTCTCAGTAATAAGGGATGGGAATATATAATAATATAATATACAATGACGTATATTATACACATAACATATAACAATATATTATATATATAATATATATAATGATATACATTGACATATATTTTATATATTATATTTTGTATAATATGTTATATATTTTATATATATATACTATATATTATAATATATAATGATTCAATTTATTTTAAATATTTATGGAAATTTGAATAGTAAAAGTAAAATCTGCTTCCTTTAAATGAACACTTGACAACTACCTCAGTTTTTATTGCTGAGCATAGTGTTATTTGGTGTGGAATATCACCTTCGTCAGTTCCGGTCAATTGTCCCAGCTGTGTCCCCACAGTGTCTTGCCACTGCCAGGATACTTATTTGTGGGGGTAAAGTGGGAAAAAGAAATAGCCTGTGAAGCTTTGAAAGAACTGTTCACCTGTGGTAGTTTTACCCAGCTGGGCAGCTGAACTCTACCACATTCACTCTCTCACTTCCCCTTCTCAAAGGGAAAGGGGGAGAAAAGACAATGGAAACAGCTTAAGGATTAAGATAAGGATAGGGAGATCACTCAGCAGTTATCATCATGGACAAAACAGATACAGGGAGATTAATATAAGTTATTGCCTGACACTAGTGGACTATAACAGTGAGAGACTAAAAGCAAACTAAAAGTATTTTCCCTCCATCCACCCTCTTCTATGTCTTCCTGCTGAGTGGCACAGGGGAATGGGGGCTGCGGTCAGTCCCTAAGGCTTCATCTCTGCTGCTCCTTCAAGGCCACTCTTTTCCCCTGCTCCAATGTGGGGTCCCTCCCACGGGACGCCATCCTTCCTGAACTGATCTTGGAGGGGCTTCCCACAGGCAGCAGCTCTTCAAAAATTGTTCCCCCATGACTCCATACCACAGGGTCCATACACCAGGAGCAAACTACTCCGGCATGGGTCCCTCACGGGCAGCTGCTCCCCCAGATCCCCTGCTCCTGTGTGGGCTCCTCTCCATGAGCTGCAGCTGTAGCCTAGGACCTCCTTCTTTACTGACCTTCTTCACCTTGGGGTCTGCAGGGTTGTTTCTCATTTCTCTCTCCCAGCCACTGTCGTGCAGCAGTTTTGTTGCTGTTGTTGTTGCTGTTGTTGTTATTGTTCTTGTTTGTTTGCTTTCCTTTCTTAAATCTTCTCTCCCAGAGGCCCAACCGGCGTCACTAAGTGGCTTGGCTTTGGCCAGCAGCAGGTCCCTTTTGGTGTCGTCGGCTGGAGCTGGCTCTGATCTAACATGGGGCAGCTTTTGGACTCTTCTCACAGACGCCATCCCTGCAGCCCCTCTGCTACCAAGCCCATGTAAACCCAATACATCAGCAAGATTCAGATCATCAGTTTGTTGTCAACACAACACACTTTTTTGTGTTTGTTAGTCAGAAATCCAAAACATAGCACCATTTGGGCTGCTAAAGTGAAGATTAACTCCATTCCAGCCAGACCCACTGCTGCTTGCTACAGATGCTACTTAATTACTGATATTCCCAAATTAGCAATAAGATCAATAAGATCAGAAATTAACCAAAGGGCACTGTTACAAATATCCATCAATGGAACAATGGTTATAAGCAAGGTAGGCCAAAGCAAGGCCTTCCTATTACCTGGACATGTACCACGAAGTGCTTGTGTGAACCCCCCCAAGACCCCTTTACCTGCAAAGGAGAAGGCAATTTGAGGGAAGTACTGTTCCACATAGCAGGTGCTTGGATGACCACAGCATTTGTTGATCAGATTAGTTCATATCATGCTAAATAAATATCTGACTTGACAAAGACGGTGGGTTCTGGGCTTTCTTGAATTTGAGAGAATTACAACAATTTGTTTAAATGGGAAATGCAGTGCTAATGTCACTTGACTTTAAGTGCCATTTTTAAGCTAGCCTATAAAGGACCCCTCTGCAGTCACTGAAGTGTATTATATATTTCCTGAGGAAATTCACCCAACTAGTTTACAGAGGTAGCTTAGGATGGGATAAATCATCCATCTTAGGTCCTTATTGTTTTTCAGATATTGATATAGTTGTGTGAGTGCAAAAATGCAGTATCAGAAAAAGAAATTTTGGTTATCAGTCAGTGAAGAACAGTTTTTCAATAAAGTTACATCTCCAAAATATAACATTTAACAAATCTATGCAATGTAGTCACAGTTCACAATGGAATAGGGTCTATTTGCTTTTAATTACTCTCATGGTTGTTCTCCAATGGAAAATAACAAAAAAAAAAAAAAAAAAAAAAAAAAAAAGATTGAGAAGGTATGTTACTGCAAAAGCAACAGTCAATGGGACTTTTCTAACTGGAAAATATTTTTTTCATTTCATTTCATTTCATTTCATTTCATTTCATTTTCTGTCACCTGTAAGAAATTTTTCAACCCTAGCACCCTAGGAAAACAAAGGCCATTCCTTTTTATAAAAGTCAATATACATCAAACAAGCTGAATTGAGAAATTGTACAAAACTAAGTGAAAAAGAATATACTCAGGCATATTAGCCAATATGTAATATCTCTAAATATTTCCTTTTGCACAGCAGAAGCGTTAACTCATTTTGCTTAGGGTACTTAAAAAAAAAAAAAAAAAAAGGATATGACAAAAAAAAAATCTTTGATGATTCTTACCAGATTCATTAAACTCCAAATTCTCCAGTGCATTTATTTTTACTAATTAGTATGCTTCAATGCTGTCAGAATATGATTTACACAAAATACATGCAGGTCTGGTAAATAAAGTCACTGGTTATTAAAATCATATATAACATAACATAACACTCTATATGTACATATATAATATAATAATTAAAGGCAAGCTGCAAACAAGTTCATGAACATTTCATCCACTTTTGTAGTGCATGCTCACATGAGCCTGGTAAGGAGAGGCATTCAAGGACATAATTGAGACATACTGTTTTTGTTGTTTTTTTTTTTTTTTTTCCTCATCAAAAGAGAAAAAGTCTTACTTAGAAGACTATTTTGTTTTTTCCACTATATTAAAATTTAGTTCCAATTATATTAAGAATCATAGTAATATCACACAGTTGCAAAACTAATTTGAATTATTATATATGATCTGGGATATGGCTGGGATTGAAAAAGGATGGGGATTGAAACCTTTTGAATATTAACTAAATAACCACTCCTTGAAGCCATGGGAAACTATAATCAGGCTCCAGCCTACTTTCTTAATTTCTGAATTTGTAAATGCTCAGAGGAATACACACTAAGAGGATTTTGGGCCTTGCACCAAAGCTAACCGGAAGCAAAAACTTTTGCAGTCAGCATTTACAACGGGGAGAACTGTCTGTAAGCTGTGAGGCAGGAGCCATGATTTCCCATCTAGTTTCCCTGCTGTTTCTTTCAGTCTTTATTTTGCTAAATATATGCCAATAGAAATGACAGGTATGGGCAAAGTTTATTCTACCAGTTCTGTTTTTCATATCAGCAATATTGAAATGCTTGATAATTAATCTAGATTTATTTTCTGGTAATTTCTTATTTCTGAAGAAAATGAACAATTAATCTTGGTAATTACAGTAAAAAAAATAACATGAAAGAGGGGAAATAATATCTTTACAAACCTAAGATAAAATATTTCAGAAGATAGTGTCAATGAAGACTACTTACTGCTAGTAAAACATAAAATCATAGAATCATAGAATCATAGAATATCCTGAGTTGGAAGGGACCCTTAAGGATCATCAAGTCCAACTCTTGACACCGCACAGGTCTACCCAAAAGTTCAGACCATGTGCCTAAGTTCACAGTCCAATCTCTTCTTAAATTCAGACAGGCTCGGTGCAGTGACCACTTCCCTGGGGAGCCTGTTCCAGTGTGCAACCACCCTCTCTGTGAAGAACCCCCTCCTGACGTCAAGCCTAAATTTCCCCTGCCTCAGCTTAACCCCATTCCCGCGGGTCCTGTCACTAGTGTTGATGGAGAAAAGGTCTCCTGCCTCTCGACACCCCCTTACGAGGAAGTTGTAGACTGTGATGAGGTCTCCCCTCAGCCTCCTCTTCTGCAGGCTGAACAGGCCCAGTGACCTCAGCCGTTCCTCGTACGTCTTCCCCTCAAGGCCTTTCACCATCTTCGTAGCCCTCCTCTGGACACTTTCCAACAGTTTCATGTCCTTTTTATACTGTGGTGCCCAGAACTGCACACAGTACTCGAGGTGAGGCCACACCAGCGCAGAGTAGAGCGGGACAATCACCTCCCTTGACCTACTAGCGATGCCGTGCTTGATGCACCCCAGGACACAATTGGCCCTCCTGGCTGCCAGGGCACACTGCTGGCTCATATTCAACTTGCTGTCTACCACGACCCCCAGATCCCTCTCTTCTAGGCTGCTCTCCAGCGTCTCATCGCCCAGTCTGTACATGCAGCCAGGGTTTCCCCATCCCAGGTGCAGGACCCGGCACTTGCTCTTATTGAACTTCATGCGGTTGGTGATCGCCCAGCTCTCCAACCTGTCCAGATCCCTCTGTAAGGCCTTTACGCCCTCACTTGAGTCCACAACTCCTCCAAGTTTGGTGTCATCAGCAAACTTGCTCAAAATACCCTCTATTCCTACATCCAGATCGTTTATAAAAATATTGAAAAGTACCGGCCCTAAAATGGAGCCTAAAATATGTTATAGCATATGACTTTATGCTATATTAAGATTGTTTTTTAAGTATGAGATTGGTCAGAGTTATGTTTTCAGCATAACACATCCTTGATCACATACTCTGAACACATGATCACATCCTTTTTTTTTTTTTTTTTTTTTTTTTTCCAATTATTCTGCATTATTCTTTGGGCAAAATCATTCTTTAACATAAATGTACAATGAAGAAATGAATGAGTTATGGTTTGATAAATATGTGCTGCTACAAATACATAACTCTGAAAAACTCTGAAAAAAAATAGTCTGTATTGCCTAAAACAAGAGAGAATTGGGGAAAATAGAAAAAATATAATCTTCACTGTTTCTTAATATTTTCCATAGTTGTCCCGAAAGTGTTACGTAGTCTGTGAGAACCTGAAAAAGTTGCAGATGAAGAGTAAATGGTCTAATAAATACCAAACCTTTCATTTCATAATCTGTTGTCAGATATGTGGGATGAAATATAAGATTTACAAGACAACAATTTCATTGCAACGTTGTTTTGGAAAATTATCACTTTTTTTTTTTTTTTTTTCCTATTGTGTAGCTTGTGTAAAATTTCAAAGCCATTTCCATGATGCAGCTTCTGTGAATACATTTTTCCATAAAGTGGTTAGTATTATCTCTAAAATTTATTGTTCTTTTCCATGCAAATATGCAAGTGATGCTTTCATAATGAGTGTAGAAAAGATAATACTGCACTTAACAATTATGTGACTCAGAATCTGCATGTCTCATTGTACTTCCAAAGAAGCTATTCAACAGTCACTAAAATGAAAACCAATCCTCTCTGTCTTTAAATTTATGGTTCTTCTGCTGTCTTTGAAGATACCATCCTCAAGGGCCAACGTATTTCCATGGTTCAATGTTGGTACTTGTCTGAGTATAGGTTACACTATAGCTCCTAAAACAAACACCCATGTTGTGTGAACTCCAATCTTTTTTTTCATTATTTTATACATATTTTTTTACTACCTCAAAACCTGATGAGGTTAGGATTTTAATGTCTGATAATTGTATATGACAAAATAGCTAATATTTGCTGATTAATTGTATTTCATTTAAAAGAGGAGACTTCTGAAAGATGTTATGGATGTTCTTTCTTTTTATCGTTTATAGATAAAAAGCATTTGTATTGAAACTAAGATTATCTTTAAACTGCTGGGTTCCTTCCTGAGATCTTTATGAGAATGAATGAGCAAAATTCAATCTAACATGGCAGAAAGAACAGCAATTATTATTTCAGTGACTTGTTTATTCTCTTCCAGTGAAAAATGCAGCTCAGTAACAGTCAGCATAAACAAAATATGAATTGCATGGCACATGAACAAGTACCTTTATTGCTAGTCAAAAAGAATGAAACCAGTAAGGTTCTATGGGTATTTAACAGATCACTACCAGTTTATCTAACAATACACTCTGCATAGAATCTCTGAATCATCCTTTAGAGAGTGAATCTATAAAATGCATGTATTTTTAAAATGAATGCTACAGAATCATCAAAAATATTTAAATGATTTCAGAAAACCTCTTGAAAGTCAGTTGGGCTTCCACATGGAATAGCACAGATCTTTGCTGGATATAAAGTGACTTTGTTTCCATAGTATGTCAATATAATTAACAAACACGATCTTGTTTTACTCCCCATAAGTATTTAGGATATCAGAACATATTTGGTACTTCTCAGCAAAAAAAGACTCATGCAAAGACTTTTTGGTCAATGCAAGGCCTTGCCCTATGTTCTATTCATATCTCTCATTAAAGCAAAGTGAGACAAGGGAAACTAACTGATGCAGGAATCAGGAGATCACTGCACTAGTTTTATACATTTTCTAGGCATTGAAAGAGAAATTTCCTTTAGTGGATAATTAAGATACTGCATTTGATAGAGCTAGTAAAGTGTTCAAAGAGTTCAATAAACTATTGTTTTTATCTATAAAAGCTTCTTCCCCCCCCCCCCCCACAATTCCAGTAAAAATACTAGATATTTTCCAAAATAATGTGGATATTCTCATTAAAAAAAAAAAAAAAAAAAAAAAAAAAGAAAGAAAGAAACAGCATGAAACTTCAGGAATAAGATTCTCATCAAAGTTCATCTTAAATTTACACAGTACATAAGGACCACAAAAACACAATTTTGAGTTTTCCAACTCTCAAAATTGCATTAGTATCTTATATCTACCTCTGAACTTATTGTTCCAGTCTGTCAAGGGTTTTTCATTTTCTGCCACATCAGATACTGAAGACTGAGGAGTTGAATGACCTTTGGAAATGTGATCCTAAATGTTGATCTCTAAATGGCACTTCCAAACCTCAACATACCAAAATGTAGGTAACTTTTGTGAAAGAAAGGGAATCAGAGCTGTAAGCAGCTATTACTGCTATCATTGTGGCTGTCAGGATAGGGAAGCATGAAAGAGCTAAGAAAAGTTAAAGAGTTCAGAACATTTTGAATCTAAATGCAGGATTCCCCATTAGGGAATGAGTGTTGGAGTCCTGCATCTACAAACCATTAGTGTCAGTGTCATAAGGGTTCTGGGAAAGCTCTCCAGCTCTGAAACTTGGGGAAAGAAGAAACAGCCTGGGGACCACAGAAGAGTCTCCAGGTGAAAGACATGTCTCCATGTCAGGGAGATCTAGATAATCTTGACTATTATCTGTTTGTGAAGTTAGAAAAAAAATATTTGCTTTAAGTTTTTGTTCAAGAAACAAATGAAACCTTACATTAATGTTACCTAACATTAGATGATCACACTGCAGGCATTTACACCTGAGCTAAAACTCCTATTTTCTCTCTACAGTTTATATATACACTTTTTATTATATTTACTTTAATATACATTTACAAAGATATATAGTTTATCACATGATTTTCTGAGTTTCACATATGTCTTTGGAGTATTTCCTCCCTTTTGAATACAGAGATTGATACAAAATCTGAGAATTCAACAATAATTAAAGGTGTCTATTTAATTTGTGATAAAGCAATATGATACTTCTCAGACACCTGAAACAGAAGTCACAGATTAGGATTTAAAAAAAAAAAAAAAAAAAAAAAAAAAAAAAAAGTATTCAGAAAATGACTTAGATAAATGTCTGGAATATTTTGTTTAGTTAAGGAAATTTTATGAGAGGCCACTTTAGCTGTTACAAGCCAGACTTCACTTTGAAATTTCGAGTCATCAGAAAGATGTTTATTTATTTGTTCTACAATTTCCATATCTGTGAACCCTTCTTTACTTCATATGTGAACACATATGAACCCTTCTTTACTTCATGGGACTCCTAAGAGTCTTCAGTGCTTAGCAAACATTAAGATAACTGGGTAGTTAGTGAGACAGCACTGTAAAACATTTTTTTCCTATCCAGAATAATGTGACAAATGTTCTCCTCTTTAGAGCATTTTAACAATTTCAGTGAACTACAACAGGAGGTTAAGAGACACCCTGTTGTTCAACCTGTACATCTCAGAGATAGACATTAGCATGATTGGTTAAAAGAGCTTGAAGTGAGCCTTCAGCATGGGAGCAGCAGTTTCCGATCATGGGAGGACTGGTATGGGCCGACAAATACCTTCACTGAAGTCAATCATTCTTACACAAAGCATCTGTCAGGACTATGTTAAGAGACATTCACAAATTGTGGATCATGACAAGTACAGGATGTTCAATGTTTCTACTTTTTTTTTCTTTTTTTCTTGCTTTGTCAAAGTAAGCAATAAGATAGTTTATATGCAGAACTCTTGTTTTTTACCATGTTAAACCCTTTTTCAAAGGGTTTATTTTTCAATTTTTCAAAGCATAGCCAAATAAATTCAAGTTCTTTCTTGATTTTACTTGGGTAAAGATACAATACTACAGACTACTGGAAATATATGTACTGCACTTGTTTGGGGTTCACACACAGATTTTTTTTGTATTATAGTATTTTTTCCTCTGCCATCTCTGCTCTGTAAACTGATTTCAGCTTAACTCCTGAAGCCAAACTCTGCCATGGAGCACAACAAAAGTCATGGTTGTTCAAGAAACATAGTATATGATACCAGTTACTTAGCTCTCACTACAATATATCACCATTTCTGGCATATTTGCGAATGTTGTGTATTATTTCATGCTTTTATACAGTTGCCTTTCTCTTTTAGCAACTTCTAAATGTTATAAGATATAATTATACATAATAAGGTACAAAGTATAACACTATTACTTCATGAGGGTTATCAAAATTGCATTTAGAAAACAGTATGGGCTGCCTACATGAATGTACTTATAATGCTGTCCCAGAGAAATTTTGCTACTTATGCTTTCAAGGAAAATCAGAAGATTAGTTATAAAAATATATGTTGCTTCACTCCAATTGTTTTTAAATGAAACATGGTGCACAGATCAGAGATTTTCATGCCTAACATCAAAAAATATATCATCATCAATTAATTTAAAATGTGCTATATTTATGGTATTTAATCCACAGTTCTCTTTTGTTTATTTGAATGAAAAATTGTAAAATGAAAATTATTAGGGCATTTCCAACATCATTAAAAATGTGGTACACATTTTAAAACACAAAGTGCCACATATTTGGCAAGCTAAATTAGAGATATATGTTGATAAAAGTGCCAAATGAATCATGATTAATACTGTATTCTTGATGCTATAAATCAGTGTTTTAAAAATTATTAAAACAACAAAAACAGATTAAATTTTACAAAACGTTATATTTACCACAGAATGAGTATGAAAAAGACACTTAAATTCTACCATTCTCATACTGAGAAGCAAAAATAACCCAAATAAACTAAGAAAAAAGTGTTTTATAATATTGATAGATTCATAAATCAGTAGAAAAAAATAGACAAGTCTAAACCTGTCTAAATTACAGAATACAGACCACAGTTTCTTCAGTGTGGATCATAGCATCTTTAACTGATTTTGACTTTGTAAAGAAAGAGAAAAAGCAACAATTGTTGGTCCTTATGCAACACTTTGTAAAACATGAAATGTACTCTGTGCCAAGAAGTTTCTTTTCAGTTTGACCTCAAAATGTCAAAATCTCTCTGTTTCCCAAGTTTCCTGATCACCCTTTTACCAGTGAAGCCTGTTATAGCTGAAACAAAGAAGGAAGCAACTTGATCTGCAGAAGAATTGGATTAAGAATAAATATTCTAACACTGGTTTCAAAAGCTTAGGTGTTGTCTACCTTATATTGATTTTATAGTCCTGTGTTATGTTTAGTAGTGATCTTTGGACCATAAAGTATAAGAACACTGAAGCCTATAATATATATTGTTGCCAAAATGTAAAATCATGGAGTAAAATATACTTTTCTCAAGATCTGGACAAAGAGATGAAGATTTTGGTGGGTTTGTGCTCTAATCGGCAAAAATATAAAGTGTGCACTCCAATTTCAAGAACTGCATCCTGATATCAACTACAACATTGGTTTGTTTGAGGAAGTTACCCAATTAATTTTCTTCTAATGTCACCAGTGGATGAATTATTCACTGCAAACATAGACACAGAGAAAAACAAAGCTGTCAGTCAATAATACTGTTTAAGATGTGTTTATGTGTATATGTTATTTTTATGGGTTTTGCTGTTGTTTTGCTGTTGTTTTGCTTTTTTTTTTTTTTTTGTTGTTGTTGTTGTTGGTTTTGTCCTTAGTAATGAAACTAGCTTTGCTTCTGTTCAGGCTTTAATACACAGGTTACATTGCCGTTAATCTTTTGCACAGATTGAAAGAGTAAGAACTACAAGAGCTATGTTCTCAAGGGTGACTCCAGAAGTCATTTTGTACGAGATCTTAATTAGCAATAAATAAAAAAGATACACATGGCAGCTATTGTAACAGATTTTCTAAGTAATTTAACTTTACCATCATTAAACAAAGATACAGTATATTATTCCTTCTAAAAAAAGGGAATCTGTCATGTACAAATATTGTAAAGAAAATAGAAGAAAGAGAGACAATTTTAGCAAGAGAGTTTGGATGTGTTGATTGTAATCCTAATGCCAATGTGTAGTCATGTTTAAACAGGGTATTGCATATAGATGATCAGTTCTGTGTGACAGAGCCTATTTTCTTTCTACATTGGAAAACGAACTGCAACTGAAAAACACTGATCTCCAAGAAGTTGGAAATTAGTGAGAAAAATAAAAAAGTGATGCATCTCCAAGCATAATTTCTTTAAATTTAATCCCAAAGAGCATCTCTTTTTTCTACTACTTCATAAACTATGCTTATAAACTGTCATTTAACACTCACACTGAATAGTTTTCAACAACTTTCACAGCTTTTTCACTTTATGTTAGGACTTCTGTGGCCAAAACCAGATCATCAATGGTACCGACTCCTCCACAGATGACAAGAGTCTAGAAAGAACCCTTAATATATGAAGTTTACAGAATAAGGACAGCTTTGTCCTTTGTATTAAGGTATAAAAAGAAAGCTATGTGCTGGTCTGATTATTTCACCATTTTTTTTTTCTACATATAAAAAGTAAATTAAAAAAAAAAAAAAGTTTTCCTGCAGAGATAAGATGCAGAAGGACTTCTTACATGCTTCAGCATGGCAATTCCCAAAGTGCTACACACCAAAATTCTCCATTGCCAAGAAACTCTAACTGGAATCACACGGTAATATATATATATTGGTTATATATTTTTGGTAGAATCCTACTCAATGGACAGCCTGAAAAATGGAACATCTCCTGGAAGAACATAGTAAAGCTATTGGATCACTAATGAAGACCAGCCCAAATGTCACGTGTGGCTTGGCTGTGACCATAACATATGAGCTTTCTTCCAGCCAAAACCTTATCACATGTGGTTGCAATACTCTTGTGTAGGCATTCATAGAATCATAGAATAGTTTGGATTGAAAAAGACCTTAAAGATCATCTAATTCCACCCCCCTGCCATGGGCAGAGACACCTTCCACCAGACCAGGTTGCTCAAAGCCCTGTCCAATCTGAATTTACACACTTCCAGGAATGGGGCATCCATAGCTTTTCTGGACAACCTGTCCAGTGCCTCACTACTCTCAGAGCAATTTTCCTTCTTTTATCTAATCTAAATCTACCCTCTTTCAGTTTAAAGACATCCCCCCTTGTCCTATCACTACACTTCCTGACAGAGTCCCTCCCCAGCTTTCCTGTAAACCCCATTTAAGTACTGGAAGGTTGCTATAAGGTCTCCCCAGAGCGTTCTCTTCTCCAGGCTGAACAAGCCCGACTCTCTCAGCCTGTCTTCATAGGAGAGGTGCTCCGGACCTTAATGGCCCTCTTCAGCACTCATTCTAATATGTCCATGTCCTTGTGCTGGGAGCCCCAGAGCTGAATGCAGTTGTACTCCATGTGGGGTGTCATGAGAGCAGAGTAAACAAAGAGAATCATTTCCCTCAACCTGCTGGCCATGCTTCTTTTGATGCAGCCCCGGATAAGGTTGGCTTTTTGGGCTGCAAGCACACATTGCCAGCTCATGTTGAGCTTCCCATCAACCCCCAGTTCCTTCTCCTCAGGGCTGCTTTCAATCCATTCTCTCTGTCCACCCTGTATTTGTGCTAGGGATTGCCCTGACCCAGGTGCAGGACCTCGCACTTGGACTTGTTGAACCTCATCTGGTTCAACAAGTACATTTGGTACACTCAATCTTAATGTTCATATCACTGACAAAGACTTTAAACAGTGTCGGTCCCAATACTGATCCACAGAGAACACCATTTATTACTGATCTCCACTTGGACATTGAGCTGTTGACCACAATTCTTTGAGTGCAATCACCCAGCCAATTCCTTACCCACTGACTGGTCCATCCATCAAATCTACATCTCTCCAATTTGGAGACAAGGATATCATGCGAGATAGTGTCAAATGCTTTGCACAAGTCCAGGTAGATGATGTCAGTTGCTCTTCCCCTATCCACCAATGTTGTAACCCCAACATAGAAGTCCACCAGATTCGTCAGGCACAAACTGCCCTTAGTAAAGCCATGTTTGCTGTCCCCAATCACCTTCTTATTTTCCATGTTCCTTAGCATAGTTTCCAGCAGGACCTGCTCCATGATCTTTCCAGGCAATAATAATAGTACAGACATAGTTCCTGTGACAACAGGGATACAGCTCTAATGGCTACATGGTTTCACTTGCCTTTTTTCACATAAGCTGTTCACTCCTAAACCTCATGGATGACAGTACCCATTTGTAATCTTCCACACAGTCTATAGGTGTTTAGGGGGCTTGAGCTTTCTGAGCCTCCCTGCTACATCACAATTGCAAGGAATTGGGTAACTTAGTGTGTTTATTTACTGTGTCCACAAATCTGCATACTTGACTTGCTCGGCATAGACTTTGAATCCTCCTAATGACTTGAATCTCCTTTGGGGTCATCTGCTGCTAAAGGAGTTCCACTCACTGTCTTGGAAAACAGGACATCTAAGAATAGAGCTAACCCTCAGAAACTGAGGACCAGTCCTGTCAGTACTGATGGCAGAGACAACAAAGAACACTCATATGATGAACAGAAAATCCTTGACTTCACTATCAAAACAATATCACAATATACAGGGCTACAGTTTGTAATATTAGATCAGGGATTTCACATTGGGGTGAAAATGGAAGTATGATTCTGGTCACTGCAAAGAAAGTTGCCTGAGAGGTGCTTTTGGATCTGGCAAATCTCTTGGTCATAATTGACAACCTATTTTCAGTTCATTATTTAAAGTAGTAGTAGTAGTTTAAGGGAACAATTTTGTTCTCTGCAGATACATAAAATTTTTAAATTGATGGGGAAAATGTAACAACTAGTTCTCTACTTCTGTTCAGAGTTGCTTATTTTCATTTGATGAGTACACTGATTACAGTAAATAATAACATTTTCCTTAACATACGATAACAATAAATTCTGGAGAGATTAAAAATGTATACAAACATTCCCCTCTGTACTCTAAGTACATCTTAAGCATCTTAAATCTATTTTATAGTGCTCAGTAGTTGGCAGGCTTTGCTTCCTTTAGGTTATCACTTTAGACTTGGAAACAATCATGGATACTACAAAATACTTCTTTGAATCCTTCAAGAAGGGGAAGAAGAACGTATGGTCACTTAATTAGAATTCCTGTCACCCACTTTCTAGAGTATTTCAGAGGAAGATCCGTGACAAAGGTGAAAGGAAACTTTCCCATTCCTCCAGAAGGTAAAAAAAGTGGAGAAATTAGAGGATTTTATGACTCAAATGAGATACAAATATATATATATATATTTTGCCTAATCCTGAGACAATAATTATTTTTTGTCAGAGCAAGCTATAGTTCTGTGACCTACTTCTAATATATTTTTGATGAGTGATAATGCAAGGAATCTTCTTGTTCTGGATGATGGCTATAACAGAAATGCACACAAAGATACTATGGCCATCATGAGACTGAACTTTCTTACAGAAAAAAAAATAAAAAATAAAAAATAAAAAATTTGGAGGTCTTCTGTTTACATTTTCTGATGTTTCAAAAAACATTGTTGCTTTTCTGAAACAAAAATATTGAATTTTTTATACTGACTAGTAAATGCTGACCTACTCCAAATGCTTCAGGAAAAGACTGTCAAATACATTGAGTATGTGATAGATCATCTGTCATATAGTATATCTATTTCCTATCTGGTTTTGTAATGAATGATTTGATACTAGATATATTACCAACATCTTCTTTTCTAAAATTCATCTTTTATAGAATTCAAATTAATGATTCACATGGATATTTAATTTCATAAACATTTCTCATTGCTTTTCAACTACACAGAACTGATTTTATACGTATGTTCATTATTCTACCTATATATTTTGATTAAAATATTTTTGTGGGTTTTCTCAAATGTTTATTTTCTTCTTTCATCTGTTTATTTCATTGGTTTTGGATCTTACAGATTACCTAAATCGATACATTTATATTCATTTACCCATTCAGATCTGCTAATTGTTTATGCTATTCAACTGTAACCTTCATAAAAGGTTATTTTAAAGGGTGTTTAAGCAATAACTAAGCCAGCCATTATATTTATCTGAAAGTGTGGGAAATTGTCTTTGTGGTGGGAAATGTGGCAAACATCCTGGATGGAAGGTAGGTGTGAATGTAAGAGGCATCCAGAGGAAGGAAACAGCACAATCCCAGATGCCATTTGGGACACTTGTAAATCCCAGTCTTTGTTCTTTGTAGGTGCAAGCACCTCCCACATGTAGTGAAAGCGGTCACCAGCACTGTTAGGACTTACTTTCAAAACTATTAATTCACATGTAGATAAATGTTTTCAGGAGCATCTTACATTTTCTTCACAATTTATAGTTGAAAGCCAAAATTACTGATTTCATTACAGAACTTTTATAAGCATGACATTATAATAAAAGACAGACAACTAAACAGATTTTAACCTGCACATTCACATTGACTCTCTGTGCATATATATATATATATATTAAGTTATACAAAGTAAAGTTTTCAAATAAGAAAAAAATATAAACAAGTTTTTAACTGAACATGTGTTTGTGTTTTTTGTTTGTTTGGTTGGTTTTTCTTTAATTTTCATTGAACTCTGTTGGTGAGCTTTTAGGAACCTTGTAAGTTATATAAACAGAATCAAAAACAATCTTTCTGTGTAATTCAATCCTCATAGGATTTTGTATACATCATTTAGATTTCTCTACAGAAACATGTTGCTGGAAGGTTTTCTGTAGTTCTTTTTAAACTGAGAACCTTTTAAATATACTGAAGCATTTCCCAACTGCTAGGTTACACAAATTGTAGATTTTGTATATTATGCACACTTACACACAATTTAAATCATCATTCAATTGATAATAAAGGAAAATCATTATTTTACAGTTATTAAAATGCTTTCACTTTGAATATACATTATTTTAATAAGGTTGAGTACATGTGATTTTGATGCTTTCTACATGAGGCTTTTTAAGTGCTTTTCAAACATTAATGCATTCTCACAACACTTCAACAGAGATAGCAAATTATTTTTCTAATTTTATCATGGAGCAAAAACATTAGGAAAAACAGACATCTTTCACAAGGTGAAAGAACCATTGTATAACTTTGTGATGAATGATTTCTTCTTCAGAACATAAGCTACCTATTTATTTACCATGCAGGAGGATAGAATTCTGGCCAAATAAACTTCTGATTCTCCATAGGTCTACACATAGAGATAGCACGATAGATACAACTTGATTCTTTTGTTTGATTAAGTCACACTCCCCATGTCCCTTGTAAAGATATTTTTTTACTGTGTTTGAATAAAACTACTTTTTTTTTTTTTTTTTTTTCCTAAGTAGAAACAGGAAACTGGGGCCTCCACGTCTCACACGATGCTTGTAAAAATGAGGCAAATTTGATGAGATGTGATATTTCCTTGTTACTGTCTTTATCATAATGTTATAAATAGCTTTCCTCTCCAGTTGGTGAAACCTTAAAACATTTTATGAAACAGAATTCTCATTTTATATTTTCCAGTTTTAATCTGTAATGTGTAGGGAAAAAAAAATCCTTATGTCTGGACTTTGACAGACGATAACTAACTTTACCATAACGCCTAACAATAACAGTCATGTAGCAGAGCACTATAATGGCAGACACTCTACAACACTCATACGATCTAGATTTGATGATCTTTATTCCACACTCTACATTTAAAATGGGAAATAACACATTGGGCAGATGTAAAACTGCAAGAAAAATGAGGCAATGGCATTAAAAATGGCAAATTTGACATACCAATAAACTATTTTCCCAATTTTATTATGGCATCACAGAACAATAAGAGTTTTAAGGAGAAATTTGAAGAGGAATAATAACAACTTTTGGAATCTTCTTAGTACTAGGGAAACCACAAAGGAAAGCAGAAAGTAACTTCTAGATACCTTGCACTCTTGCACTCGTTAAGAGATTCAGCTGAGGGAAGAAGAAAAAACTTCCTCCCTGACTCACAACAGGCTTACCTGTTTGATCTGAACCTAGGAGAGGAGTCATGTGCCAACTGACCACTGTGGTTTCCGTGGAAAATACTTTATGTCTTGCCTGAATGCTGATCATCAGTATGAGAAGATTTAGAAGAATAACTTTATAGAAAAGCTCAGAACAGCTTACTGAAAGAACTTTTTTTTTTTTTTTTTTTTTTTTAATATATATCACTAATAAAAATGTAGTGTAAATATGCTAATTACGCTTACAGTAAAAAGTTACAGAAAGTCCATTTTCCTCTTTCACCTTTCTTTCACTTACTTCACTTACACTTAGTTTGGCAATTTGCAAAATATCATTTTGAGTTCTTAGATATCACTGTGAGGAATGGTCCTGTGAGAACACATGGACAACCTGAGAGCATCTAGTGAGACACCAACTGTATGTCTCCAAGGAAGCAGAGTATTGTATTACAGTAGCCAGTGTTGCCACAAAGCCGTTAACAAGAAAAGGACAGGTTAGATGAAGATGTAGATTCCTGCAGATAGAGAAAGAGAAAAATATGTGTAGAGCTCTAAAGGAAGTAATCCCATTAACCTTTCAAGATAACCCACAAGTAATTAGCCTGGTTAAAATGCTTACTAAGTTTTGTTCTTTTAATGACATAGCTCTATGGAACAACACAGCTTTCAGACTTATACATACATATGCACACAGAACCTCACAAGCAAATACAGCATATAAGGATTCACAGTTTTTACAGTATTTGTCTGCAAATTATTTATGTGTCAGAAGAAACATATCTTGTCAGCAGCACAAAGTCTCTCTCTATATATGTCTCAGATACTGAGTATATAATTTGACTGTAATTACAAAGTAAATCTGTTAGCAATATTGAAAAAAATGGATTTAAGCAGAAAGCATGAAGTCTAAAGAAATGTATAACTTATGATATTACTGCCACTGAGATCCTATTTACATTGACACTTATATTTGTCATTTGACTTAAATGAATTCTCATATAAGGCAGAGAAAAAGATGTATATATTTTAATACAAAGCATTCATGATACTGTTAACATTAAAAAGGCTACACCTGCTCAAATATTTAGCTAACCTTTATTATTGATTCTTTCCCTGGAAATTCTCTTAGATGTTAAAGAAAATGTATGTATAACCTGTTAACTCATGCTATGGTACTTTAATTCACAGAACTTTATAAATGTTTGTGTTTCATGCATGTAGTTCCACTTGTATATCTCAAGCAGATGAGACTATTATACTCTATTTAGTTATGAATGTTAAGAAGTACTTTCTTTGTTTATACTGTTAGTCAGAAAATGTTTGCAGAAATGAAGATTTTACAATTTGAATTCTGGAAAGTTAGCTTCTGAATGAAAAAAAAAAATCTTTAACAGAAATGCTTTGGTTTTGTAATTACAGCTCATCTTGAAGCTTTGGAGAATCCTTTTTTTTTTTTTATTTTTTATTTTTTATTTTTAGATATGGAGTAAACTTGACATCCCTAGGTTCTTCTTTAAAATAGCAAATTTGATTATTCAGAACACAAAGGAATCAGATATTGCCTTGCCATGCATGTGAAGGTCCTATAAACATGAACAGATGTTCATGTTCACACATCGAGTTTCTTCTAACATTTGGAATTGTTAAGCAAATTAAATACTTTATCTTGCTTTGATGCTAATAGAAGAAGTGCCTGAAGTATTTAAGTTGAAACTTGGAGGTGAAGCTAAAGAAATCATATAAGAGTTCAAAGGCACAATTTATGTGAACAACTTGTTCTTGACATTAATGTTTATAAAGATATTAAGTCCACTCCCAAAACCTAAGAGAGGTGGCTGGCTTTAAGCTTACCTCCTATCAGCATTAATCTGTATTCTTACACATTGGACTTCTTCCATCTAATTTTCTAGCATTTCAAAACTGACATTAACCATTCTTGGTAAGAGATGCTCTACTACATTCTTACATGTGCCCATTTTCCATTCTTTTCCACACTGTGCTCCTTATCTCCCTTTCACAGTATGACAGTGGTGTGAGCTTCCACAAATAAGTGAATTTTACCATAAGTTAGCCATTTCGAGCATAAAAGGTTGTTAACCTTGCTTTATGGCTTGTCTCTTGTTGCAATCAGTGTAGAAAGTCTAACACATTGTTAGCCTTTCTACACTGATTGCAACATTGCTTTGTTCATGCACACCTAGAGCCAAATTTCTGTCCATGGTTCCTAGTATACCATTTACTTTCCTGTTACCAATTTGTTTCATCTTTACTTCACAACATCAGATGAATAAGCAGGCATCATGTCTGCACAGCTTTTCTACTGAAACCAGTCCCTGTCTTTGAGCCCCGTGCAAAGAGTGATAAACCCCCCTCCATCAGGGTAATAGAGGAACCTGAGATGAAAGAACAGGCATCACTTCATCTCAGATCACTAGGTAGTTTGCTCAGGGTAGATAGATATAATGGGAAGAAGTAAATTTTCAGATTAACATGAGATTGATAAATAACTGTGAGTTCATGGAGCTGATCTCTCAAGTTACATACATAATCAGTGAAGAGATAAGTATATCCAGTGAATGGCTTACAGTAAGAACCTGCTCAAAATGCCCTGAAATACCTTTTGAAATTATATGGCTCTCAAGGGAAATGAGGCTCCTGAAGAGCTACACAGAGGAGAGAAGCAAAGATATTCAAAATCATTCTGGAATTTGAAGAATGCCACAACATATCCATGGGCGAGAAGAATGGGTGAAAAGGCCATGTACAAAGTACTGGGTGAAAGAACTCTGACCTTTATAATAATGCAGTTCACTGCTGACCAAGAAGTAAACCATACTCTATTATAATCTTCCCTGAGGACAAGAATCTATACATTACAAAAAGAAGGTAGATATACAGCCAGAGCTTGTGGGTTGTTTCATCTGCTCTGCTGATCTTTCTGACTTTTCTTCTGAACTGTGAAAGGAGTGATAATCTCCCCTGCAGTGTCAGCATGTCCCATAAAACTAATTACAGAATGCTTTGGTTCTTAGACATTAAGCATAAGAAACCATTTAAGTGCTAAACAACAGCAGAGTTTGACCTCAATGTAAAAATAAAAATAAAACAAACAAACAAACAAACAAACAAAAAACAAAACAAAACAAACAAACAAACAAAAACACTTAAAAGTGCAGTGTTAATCAGGTGTCAAAACACTGCATGTTGTCACTGTTGAAATTATGTTTTTCTCTAATCAATGAGAGCTAAAAATAATCGTGTGTGTTTGTGTGTGATGACTGAAGTTTATAAAGCAAAATTCCATGAAAGCAAGTTTCAGGCTTTAATTAAGAAATAAAATGAAATCTGAAGCCAATCTTAGTTATGTTGTAACAACAGTAACAAGCAAGGATTCTTCTTTTGTCATTCTCTGTGGTGTTGCACAGTAATGCATCATCTAGCCTACATCTGAGCAGAGGACAACAACAAAGAGAGGAAGAGTGATCTTTTGTAACCTCTAGTTGCCTATATGTCTCTTCTGATTTTATTCTTGGTTTCCAGAGTGCAAGCCATTCCTATTCTTCCTCCCCAGGAATTAACAATGTAATTTTATCATGTATGTATATCATACATGGGGCACTTTACTTGGCACCCGGCCAGATGGCCACAGATGGGTCCCACCTATCTCTAAGGGAAAAACGGATCCTAGGCCAGGAACTGGCAGGGCTCATTGAGAGGGCTTTAAAGTAGGTAAGAAGAGGGACAGGGCTGAAATAAGGCTGGTTGCAGGTGTGCCAGGGGGAATAATGGGTAGGCCAGAGGAGAAGGCAATGGCCTAACTGAAGTACATCTACATTAATGCACGCAGCATGGGTAACAAACAAGAGGAGCTGGAAGCCGTTGTGCAGCAGGCAGGCTATGACTTGGTTGCCATCATGGAGACGTGGTGGGACCACTATCATGACTGGAGTGCTGCAATGTCTGGCTATAGGCTCTTCAGAAGGGATAGGCAGCACAGAAGGGGTGGTGATGTGGCTATATTAGAGAATATTTTGATGTTGTGGAACTCGAGGCTGGGAATGATAAGGTTGAGTCCCTGTGGGTTAGGATCAGTGGGAAGGCCAACAAGGCAAGCATCCTGGTGGGCGTCTGTTATAGAACGCTGAACCAGGATGAGGAGATGGATGAGGAATTAATTCTACAGGCAGCTGGCAGAAGCTGTGATATTGTCAGCACTTGTTCTCGTGCGGGACTTCAACTTCCCAGACATATCCTGGAAGCACAACACAGCCCAGAGAAAGCAATCTAGGAGGTTTCTTGAGAGCATGGAAGGTAGCTTCCTGACACAGCTGGTTAGTGAGCCTACGAGGGGTGGTGCCCCGCTAGACCTTCTCTTCACAAACAGAGAAGGACTGGTGGGAGATGTGGTGGTCGGAAGCTGTCTTGGGCAGAGTGACCACAAAATGGTAGAGTTCTCTATTATTGGCGAAGTTAGGAGGGGGATCAATAAAACTGCAGTCTTGGACTTCCATAGGGCTGCCTTTGAGCTGTTCAGGACACTGGTTGACAGAGTCCCTTGGCAGGTGGTTCTGAAGGGCAGAGGAGTTCAGGAAGGCTGGGCATTCTTTAAGAAGGAAATCTTAATGTCACAGGAGCAGTCTGTCCCCACATGCCCAAAGATGAGCCGGTGTGGAAGAAGACCAGCCTGGCTGAACAGAGTTGTGGCTTGAGCTTAGGAGAAAAAAGAGGGTTTATAATCTTTGGAAAAGATGGCAGGCCACTCAAGTGGACTATAAGGATGTTGTGAGGCTGTTCAGGGTCAAAATTAGAAAGGCCAAAGCTCATCTGGAGCTCAAACTGTCTACTGCCATTAAAGATAACAAAAAATGGTTTTTATAAAAAAATCAACACAAAAAGGAGGACTTAGGAGAATCTCCATCCTTTACTGGATGCGGGGGGAAACTTAGTTACAAGACATGGGGAAAAGGCTGAGGTGCTTAATGCCTTCTTTGCCTCAGTCCAGGCTATCTGGGGAGGTCCTAGTAGACTGGTAGCTAGCAAATGTGACGCCCATCTACAAGAAGGGCTGGAGGGTAGACTCAGGGAACTATAGGACTGTTAGTTTGACCTCAGTGCCAGGGAAGCTCATGGAGCAGATTATCTTGAGTGTCGTCATGCAGCACTTGCAGGGTAAGCAGGCAATCAGGCCCAGTCAGCATGGGTTTATGAAGGGCAGGTCCTGCTTGATGAACCTGATCTCCTTCTATGATAAAGTGATGCGCTTGGTGGATGAGGAAAAGGCTGTGGATATGGTCTATCATGACTTCAGTAAGGCCTTTGATAACGTTCCCCCCAACATTCTCCTCAAGAAACTGGCTGCTCACGGCTTGGACTGGCATACGTTTCATTGGGTTAGAAACTGGCTGGATAGCCAGGCCCAAAGAGTTGTGGTGAATGGAGTCAAATCCAGTTGGAGGCTGGCCACTAGTGGCATACCCCAGGGCTCAGTACTGGGGCCAGTCCTCTTTAATATCTTCATCGATGACCTGGATGAGGGGATCAAGTGCACCCTCAGTAAGTTCGCAGACGACACCAAGTTAGGTGCGTGTGTCGATCTGCTCGAGGGTAGGAAGGCTCTGCAGGAGGATCTGGATAGGCTGCACCGATGGGCTGAGGCCAACTGTATGCAGTTCAACAAGGCGAAGTGCTGGGTCCTGCACCTGGGGCGCAACAACCCCAAGCAGAGCTACAGGCTGGGAGATGAGTGGTTGGAAAGCTGCCTGGCAGAGGAGGACCTGGGAGTATTGGTGGATAGTCGGCTGAATATGAGCCAGCAGTGTACTCAGGTGGCCAAGAAGGCCAATGGCATCCTGGCTTGTGTAAGAAGCAGTGTGGCCAGCAGGGCTAGGGAAGTGATCGTCCCCCTGTACTTGGCTCTGGTGAAGCCGCACCTTGAGTACTGTGTTCAGTTTTGGGCCCCTCACTACAAGAAGGACATGGAGGTGCTCGAGCGGGTGCAGAGAAGTGCGACAAAGCTGGTGAGGGGTCTGGAGAACAAGTCTTACGAGGAGCAGCTGAGATTGTTCAGCCTGGAGAAGAGGAGGCTCAGGGGTGACCTTATCGCACTCTACAGGTACCTTAAAGGAGGCTGTAGTGAGGTGGGGGTTGGTCTATTTTCCATGTGCCTGGCAACATGATGAGGGGGAATGGGGTAAAGGTGCGCCAGGGGTGTTTTAGGTTGGATATTAGGAAAAACTTCTTTACCGAAAGGGTTGTTAGGCATTGGAATGCCCTGGGAAGTGGTTGAGTCACCATCCCTGGCTGTCTTTAAAAGACGTTTAGATGTAGAGCTTAGTGATATGTTTTAGTGGAGGACTGGTTAGGTCAGAGGTTGGACTAGATGATCTTGGAGGTCCCTTCCAACGTAGATGATTCTGTGATTCTGTGTGATTCTGTGATTCATACACACTCCCATAAAATCTATTTCAGTCTTGCTGGCCTTGTTGCCAAACTTGAAAGTTGCAGGTTTGTCAACTCTTTTTAATCCTTCTGCAGGAGACAGAAAAAAGGTGATCGAAACATTTCTACTGCCCTTTTTGTTCTGTCAAGGGGAAGACAAATCTTTAGCATTCCCAGATGTTCAGGTAGGTATTCACTGATCTCATGTTCTCTGAAATGCAGCAAGAGCATCGTATTACAAAGACTCAAGCCAACATTGATCTTGTTTCATTACTATCCAGCTCTGATATCTCTGGGTCAAACTAAATTCCAAAGTGATTTGAACATACACTTTAATTTCTGTTCTGTAGCATGTGAAGAACTGTGAAATTAGTCTATACGTATTCTTACTTTAGCTCTGTAAGTGAGATCAACATCTGCTTAGTGACTCCTATGGAATCCAGTGCTAATATCAAGGTGAAATACAGAAAGACTCCTGGGTCATTTGGATGGATTGTGCATTCTAAAATCAAAAGCTTGATTTCTTAGCATAGTTGTACTTACAGTCTCTAATACCATGAATACTTTAGCTACAATGTGACCATATGTAGAAAATATTTGTGTAATTCAAAGAATACTCTCACTGATTGCTCTGAATGACTGAAATGCACAAAATAGATCATATAATTTGATCAGGTTTTTGCATTTTTGTCTACACTAGAATAACTCATTGTCTACAAGATTGTTCCAAGAATGTGTTAATACTGAAATAAGTATGTAACAGTTCTGCTGTTTACAGAACTTTACTACTAAACTGTATCTTTTTTTTTTTTTTTTTAAGTTTAAAGTTAATAAAATGCAATAACTACATATGCATAGTTCCTGCATGGAGACTGTAATATATGACCATACAATGTGAAATTCCTTTTTACTGGAAAGATTAGTAACAGCAATACCAAGTTGTGACTAATATTGCCTTGATTACTTTCCTAAGCCACATAATATCAGAGATAGACAACAAGACATAAAAGTTAAAAAAGTTAAAGTACTGTGCTCTGATACAGTTCTTTTCTGTAGCCATCCTATGGATCTTGTTGGAACAGAGGTTATATTTGCATTTACTTCATTCCTCCTTTAAGAAAACTGCTGAATCAATTTCCTTTATAGCTGCCTCAAACCACTTAGTACACTTTTCTGAAGGTATCAACAGGAAGCAATGGGAAGCAACAGAATTTTTTCTAGTTTTGTTTTTATTTCCCCATGCAAAGTGTCATTTATATTACTAGATGAAGTGAACAAAATTGTTCCTCCAATGTTGGTATTTTCTCCCCTCTTTTGAACCAAGCCTCATTGCACTTTGTGGAGCTGTGCCTGCTTTGCTACCTCAGCAAGCAGGAACAGCATCTTCTCTGTCCAGCAAGAGCACATCTGAACTTCAAAAATTCTGTGCCTATTAGCTACTAGATGGTTCACCAACTTCAAAAACAATAAAAAGAACTGTATGTGAAGACAAATGGTGACAAAAGGGTGTTACAATTTAAAGTCTTGAGTATTTTTCCATATTTTGCCTGTCTATACCTAGGACATATGAAAATTCTCCTCACTCTATTAATGCTAATCAGATGATCTAACGATGTCTATCTCATGTCAGTAATTAAAGTCAATAATTAAGTAAATAATAATAAATTAGGGAACTATGATCTTTCTAAGAAGTCAAAGAAAGCACTCTGCAAAAAGAATCGGGTATGGGTAACTTAACATTCAAATCTACTGTCTCAAACACAGAAAGAATCATTAGCATGATTTTAGCCTCATAGATTTTAAATTAATTTTTCATCTATCTTAGTACATTGAGATCACAAGAAGAGCTTATAAAAAAAGAAGACCCCTCAGGAAAATAATTCTTGCATACTGAGAGCTACATTTATTTTTTCAATCCAAGCTTGTGTTATGTGTTATTATAGGCGGCAATTAAAGTCTAATTAAACTATTATTGCATTTCTACAGAGAAATGAGAAAGTTTAACTTGTTTGGTCAATAATGGCTTACTGTCAAAATTAGCTAGGAGTCTGGTTTTAATGGGTTTATTGTTGTTTATTTAATCTATTGATCTTTTTTCACTGGGAAAACAACAACAACTACAAACTTACCAACCAGTGAATAACTCCCACTTCCCTCTTCTTTTGAGTTTGACTTTGAGTTATTTTGGTGTTGCTAGCATATACATAAAACAATATAAAGGTAGAAGTGTTGTCTACTGTTGCAAAAGACTCTTAGGCAGCCAAAAAGTACCTAGAAGAATATGCATTTGCTTGCTATTCAATGAGAAAATGCATTTATTGCATTACAACTATGATTTATATGACAACTCAGAAAGCAGAGTGAAGTTGGTAAATTAACCATGATTTCGTTATCTCTTCTGAAATAATTTTCTGAAGAATTTTCTTCTAGCCACTGCTTTGTTTCTTGTTCATAAATGCAGTATTTTTATCTCTGTGAATGCTTCAAGTAACAACTTGCTAGCAACCTTGGCAGCATCAGATAATACTGCAGCTGTAAGACCAATGAATTGTAAGCCAATATATATATCCAAAAGCCATGCTAGTACTGTTGTTTGAAGATGAGCTAATATAGCATGAGCAATAGACATACATGTGGGAACGCAAAGAACGAATTTTAAAAGTCTTTATTTTTCAACTAGTCTGAATGACAAAAGCAAAAATACAATACATCTGTGAAACACCATGCATCTAAATAAACTGCAGTATAAAAAGTATAATTTAATGTTTTACCTCTTTTTAAGAAATGTGTCAATTTATTAAAAAAGAATGAAGTACAACCTATCCAAAAGATATTGAAAATTGAACACCTCATCATATCTCAGTAAAAAGGCAAACCAAGACAGGAAAATAAGGGAACAGCTAAACATATTTTCACAAATGGGATTGCTTTTGAAATAAAGTTTGGTATTGATTTCAAACATTTCACAATGCTTCAGAAGAGAAAAATCATGGCTAATTTCAGTTTGAAGCCACTGAAATTTAGTCTGGGAGCATAAGATTCTTCATTACAATTACAATTATAATTCTGCATTATAATTTTTGCAAGCAAAATTATTTCTTTATCCTGTTTAATGGGGAGATTATTTTACCTTATCACAAATGAATGAACAGGAAAAAAAGCCTTAATGGTCAACAGCTCAGTGAGGACACTGTGACTGTTCCTTTATGGGAATGAACTTTCAAAAATGTGTATTATTTAATCATAGAATCATAGAATATCATGAGTTGGAAGGGGACCCACAAGGATCATCGAGTTCAACTCCTGGCTCCAAAAAGGTCTACCCATAAATTCAGACCATATGACTGAGAGCATAATCCAAATGCTTCTTAAATTCCAACAGGCTTGTTGGGGGTCCACCCAGCTCTCCAATCCGTCCAGATCTCTCTGATCTGGACAGATCTTTCCACCATCAACAGAGTCAACAACTCCTCCAAGTTTAATATAATCATCAAACTTACTCAAGACACCTTCTAGTCCTGCATCCAAATCATTTATATAAAGATTGAAGAAACCTGTCCCTAAAATGGAGCTTTGGGGGACCCCACTGGTGATTGGCCCCATTTACCCTTTGGGCCCTAGCCGTCAGCCAAATGTTCACCCATCGTATGACGTTTTTATCTAGCTGTATACTAGACATTTTGTCCAGTAGGATCCTACGAGAAGCTGTATCAAAAGCTTTACTGAAATCCAAAAAGATCACATCATCTGGCTTTCCTTGGTAAACTAGATGGATGATCTTATTATAAAAGGATGTTAACTTTGTTAAACAGGACCTACCCCTTGTGAACCCATATCAGCTGAAACCAATGACTGCACTGTCCCCCAGCTGCATTTCAATAACTCCCAGGATAATTTTCTCCATAATTTTACCAGGCACTAATGTGAGACTGACAGGCCTGTAATTGCCAGGGTCTTCTTTCTTGCCCTTCTTGAAAATTGCTACAATATTTGCCAGCTTCCTTTCTACTGGGACCTCTCCAGATTCCCAAGACTGTTGAAAAATAATTGAAAGAGGTCCCACAATGATGTCAGCCAGCTCTCTGAGCATCCTGGGATGAATCCCACTGGGACCCATGAACTTATATGGATCCAGGTGGAGCAGCAAATCCTGCACATGTTCAAGGTTGGTTGGGAGTTTACCATTCCCACCAGTCCTCCAGCTCAGTGTTTTCTAAAGCCCATCATCGGTGTTGAAGACAGAGGCAAAGAAGGCATTATATATGTATGTCTCTGCTTTGCCTATGTCCTTGTTCATTAGGTGACCACCCCCATCAAGTAGTGGATCTATGTTTTCTCCAGTCCTCCTGTTTCTGTTCATATATTTTAAAAAGCCCTTTTTATTGTCTCCCACAGACCTGGCTAACTTCAACTCTAATTGGGCTTTGGCCACACGAATGTTCTCCCTACAAAGATGAATAGCATCCCTGCAGTCCTTCCATGTTTCCTGACCCTGCTTCCAGCAGCTGTACAATTTCTTTTTGTGACTAAACTCCAGAAGGAACAATTTAAATTTGTGCAGTGGTGTATACAGAAGTACACAGTTCTCTGTTTTATAAACTTGCTGTCAGGTTTGCTTTAATTTTTCTTACAGTAGTCAAGGAAAGCTCATCACAGTCACCACTTGCAGGTATGAGGAGATGTTCTCACCTGTGGTTCGTGTAGACTCTGGACTCATTTGGCCTGTAACAGCTTCACAGTGGTATCAGCTGGTAACTTCTCTGCTCATTCGTGTTTGCACAGTTCAGTAATCACAATGTCTTTATAGCGACCAAAGAGTATGGATTAGTGAAGACAGCACCTTCAGGAGCGCCTTTGTACATCCTGCACTGCAAGATAAGTCTGAACACTATGCCTTGCCACTGAGCTAGCAGAGGAGACTTTTTTGCCTCCTGGCCTGACAAATGTGCAACTTTTAAATAGATTTCCTGAAAGGGTCACCTTAAAAGTAGTTTTTCCTGAGCTGAAAATCATGAGTCTGAAGTATAAAACAAAATCAATGCATGCACAAGAAATATGAGATCTGCTTTTGGGGATTTCAGTGAATTGGCTGTAAATCACAAGGCTCCAGCTTCCTGCCTTGGCACCAGCGCTGTTCAGTGCCTTGTGCGAGAGCTTTCAAACACAACCCCTAGTATAGACTTTCCAGTGCAGCGTGGAGCTTGGTGTGTGCAATGACCACAAAAGCCTAATCAGCTACCTGGTCATTTTTAAGCTCTTTTTGTTGTTTTTGTTGTTTGTTTGTTTTGTTTTGTTTTGTTTATTGAGAGTCTGAGGGTATACATATATGCTTACTAGTATTAAGGCATGTCCACAGTTTAAGTGTGTTCAAGGTAGTTAAAAGATATTACCATTGACATTGCTCATGATTTTCATGCTCTCCCAAACACTAAAAATGCTATCAACGTTATTTCTCACTGAAGCACAAAGAACTGAAGTACATCAGGGAAGAAAGGGGTACTGTAGACAAGACCATATCTGGCTCATCAACAATGTCCTTAAGGGTCTAAAATGTCACCAGGGTGCATTTGTCCTGTAGTCTATGGTGGCACTGGGGATCCCACCTTCCCTGTCCTTTGTTCAGGTTGTAACACCATATCCAAACCATCCTCGGGACCTAAATCTCTCACTTTGTTGCAGCTCCAGGTCTTTGCCAATGAGCAGCACTACTGCCTATGACAGCAAAGCGGAAATGGCAAATCTAGCTTCTGTGTCACCCACTCCTGATGTGGGGTGAATGTGAGAGGATTGCTCTAGGGAAAGACAAGAGGCATAGAGCAAGGCTAGCCTGTTCAGGAGAGCATGGCACACAAGCTGATAGGTACACAAGCCAGATTTAATGATGAGGAAGTCTGGTATATTTCAGGATAATGCAAATTTTAAATCACAGTACCACCACCTTATTGATTGCTTGTCATCAGATTAGCAACTCTTTGAGACAAATCATAAAACAAATCATAAAAGAACAGCTAAAGAAGCAGCCATAAAGCCAAATAAAGTAATAGGAGAGAAAATAGGAAAAAGAAAAGAAACCACCTCAGGATGGTGACAAAACAGTGTGAACAATATGTTGGAAGCATCTACCCCTCACTGTTACTGAGAGGGTTCTATAAAAGAGAATGTGGCTACCACATACTATTCAAAAATGTAAAGAACTTATTTGTTGACTTATTAATGTCCCTATTAGAGTAACAGACAGTTCTTACAACTGTTATTCCTGAATGGCCAGGCTGGACTTCCCTTCCCTAGGACACTGACACAAAACAATGCAGACAGATCGTCTGGTCTCTTACAGAGCAAGAGGATTTAATGAAGCAGATGGAAGCTATTTGCCAGTATAAGCAGAAACATTAAGATCAGGTTCAATAAGAGTATCAGCAGTATCAGCAGGTAGGCTTGCATTGAGCTGGAGTGGTTTAATAAAATCCTCTGTTACTCCAATATTCACTAATGCAGGCATTAGCATGCTCCATGTGGTGATGGAAACTAAGAGATTGCATTAAAGAGGGTTACCTGTGTTTATCTGTGTGGATGGCAACCTCAGCTAAACAATTAAAATAATCATTTTAAGGTAGATCTGCAAGAAATTCTTTAAGGATCACACCCCCCACCCCCAAATGTTTTCCTGTTTATTTCATTACTTTGACTTTAGGCAAAAGGAATTAGGCATAGATCTCAGGAAAATATTTTCATTACATCCATGGGTTTTATATATGGGTTTTATATCCATGGGTTTTAAGAAAATTCTCACGCACAGAACATATGGAACTGATCTTTCAAATGAAACTGCTTTATTTAGGTTCTGTAGAGAAAATTTTACTAACAGTTAGAAGATTATTATTATTATTAATAATAATAATTATTATTAAACTTTAAGAACAAGAACCCAGCACAAAAGAGTTATCTTTGCTATACTAGTAGGTGAAATTTATATATATACATATATATATATACATATATTATATATATATATACATATATATATATACACCTATAATTCAAGACATAGGAAATAGAAAATCACCAAACTTTGCTGTTAGAAGGAAAGGATTGTCAATGCATACAGGGAAGCATTGTTTTAAATCCTGAGAACAGCAATGAACAATGATTTATCTTTCCATGAGGAGGCAGCATGCCCACAGCTTCTCTAATGGCTTTCTACACTGCTTGCCCAAGTTTTCCAAACAACAGCATGACAAGTGAGTTTTCTAATGCCTTTTAACTTAGATTTTTCTCATGTCTAAAGCAGAATACATCTTCCACATACTGCATTGTTTAGGTGTGAATCAACAAAGGGAATGTTTTGTAGCTTTTTATATATATATTTTTTTTTTCTTAAAGCACATTTTGAATATTCATTCCTCATTTTCTGAAAATAATGACATTATACACAGAAATTATAGCATTGAACAAACTAGCTGTTATTCTACCTACACACTTTCATATAAGCCCACAAAAGTCATGTTTTAAAAATGAAAATAATTTATAATTATTAAATTTAAACTATTTTTCTACTTGCATTTTTAAAATAAATTTTACCTGAGGACATCCTACAATAAGTATCCATACTGAAATAACTCAGACTTCCCATTGTGCTCCTGACCTGGATTTCTCTGATGTTAGCCATTTATTCCCATAAGGTATATTCCTGGCAATACAGTGATTAATGGAAAAAAGCTAGATAGTTAAATACTTAGCTTTTATGTCTTACATTCTCTTGACAGAAATCTGCAACAGCCATGCAGCCTACAAATACCTTCGAAATCTTGTATTTATAAAATCACTTTCTGAACATTTTTAGTAAATAAAATTGAAAACAAACAAACCAAAGCAACCAACCAAACCAACCAAACAAACAAAACCAGAAAACAATGCACAGTAATTTTATGTACTGGAAAAATGTCATTAGAGGCTAGGAATTTATTGTTTATCCAGTTATGTTTAAATTAGGAAGAAGTAGTGGTACTGGCTACAAATATGCCCAGCACTGTCTACTATAGTTTTTAATGGTCAAAAAATTCCCAGCTACCAAATCCTGGAGGCAAAAGATTAAATGAATGGATATCCATGATTTTCCAGTATTTTCTTGTTTCCAAATTTTTAAAGCTATATATTTGTATTAAAAAGTATGACTTTACAATGTTGGTTCACTAGCACCTTATTCTATTTAACCTCTGATAAAAGTAGTGTCAGTTTTCCTCCTTCTGACATGTCTCTCCCCTTCTGTCTCAGCAGCCTACTATCTCAACAATACTTAGTCCTATATAGCACATTTTCATCAGTAATTTTAATACCAAATTATTAGAGGGAGACTGAAGCAATTCTTCCCAACTAATGATGGCCCTTACCCTGAAGAGAAAGCTACAAGCAAGGGACAAGTCATTAGTGGCTTCACAGAAGCTCTTTTTGTGGGCTCATCTAGAGTGAAACAGACAAGACTCTGAATCAGTAGGATGAAGTGGAAACGAGGCAGAGAGAAGAAAGTCACTTGCCTCCGGCAACCAGAGTCACTGTGGAAGTATCTGCAGTTCCTGACCCTGGTCCATCTCAGTAGGTGAAAGCAATTCATTTTTATGTAAGGTATCTAAGCCTTTGCCTTTCCATAAGCACTGCCAAAATGAATGCCCATGGCTTTACAACTATAGTCCATGTAATAGCCTTCAGTTATTGCCTCCCTGAGCTGGACTCATAAAAATGACTCGCAGGCAAAAAGTGCTATATATTTCTCAGCTATTCTAGTCAGCTGAACCAAGACTTCAATGAAGAATTAGGTCCTGGAAATTCCTGACTGAGGACTGAAGTTATTAAAGCTTTACTAAAGTGAGAATTAACATGACAAATTGCCTAGCAAAATTACACTATATTTAAAAACTGCTTAGGTGTATCAGCGGTTGCACTCATATACATGTATATAAAGAGGAATGGGTGTATACTGAAGTATCAGAAATTGACTCTCTACCTGATAATAATTTCAAAATTTCTTCCATTCTCTAAAGACATTCCCGGTCTTCATGGATTTGATGATTGCACAGATTTTGCTAGCAAACATAGAAGTATAAGAGGAACATAAATAATCTAGCAGAGGCTATTACAGATCAAAAAAATACCAAATGCAATTCCTCATGTTCCATGTAGCCCATACAGATACACAGAAAATAAGCATACCCTTGTTAAAACTAGTACAAAATTCTGGACAGGGTCTATATCATCCTTCATAGATATTTTTTTTTTTTATAAGCAGTTGTCATGGTTTAACCCGGCCGGCAGCTAAACACCACGCAGCCGTTCGCTCCCCCTCCCCCTCCCTCTCTGGGACGGGGGAGAGAAATGGAAAGTGAAGCCCGTGAGTTGAGATAAAGACAGTTTAATAAGACAGGAAAATAATAATAACAAAAGCAATAATAATAATAATAATAATAATAATAATAATAATAATAATAATAATAATAATAATAATACAATGGTGATAATAGGAAAATAATAATAATATGTACAAACAAGTGATGCACAATGCAATTGCTCACCACCCGCTGACCGATGCCCAGCTTAACCCCGAGCAGTCCGGCCCCCTCCCCCAGCTAGCCACCCCTATATATTGTTTAGCATGACGTCAGATGGTATGGAATACCCCTTTGGCTAGTTTGGGTCACCTGTCCTGGGTCTGTCCCCTCCCAGCTCTTACTGCACCCCCAGCCTGCCTGTTGGCAGGACAGAGCAAAAGGCTGAGATGTCCTTGGCTTGGTATAAGCAACTCTGCAACAATTAAAACATCGGGGTGTTATCAGCACTCTTCTCATCCTAAGCCAAAACACAGCATTCCACCAGCTACTAGGAAGAAAATTAATTCTGTTCTAACTGAAACCAGGACAGCAGTCATTCTCACAAATCTTGCATGACAGTAATAAGCTTAAAACTGAAAGTAAATAGTTAAGAAGATGAAAGGATATGGAAATGTTAAAACTTCAAAGGTCAAATGAAAAGTGCCCTATCGATCATTCTTAAAAGACCTTATTATATCATTTGATGACCTTTTTTGTTTTTGTGTTTGTTTTTCAGCCAGGAATTAGGTATTTTTAGTGCTTCATACTTATTAAAAAATCTTTTTGTATGTATAAGTGCTCAACAGAAACACAAGTGGATAATTATAACCCAGCATGGTCTAATATAATTAGAAATTTAATAAATTTCCTGCAATAGGATTTGCTTATTTCTTTCAGTTTTCATTTAACAAACAGAAGGAATTAGTATTAGCCTTACAGGCTAACATTAACCCAATTAGAAGACTATTAAGGAATCTCTCATTTGATGTCTTTTGCAATCTCTACAGTGTGAACAAAGTTTCTTTCTGCTATGCCCTTACTCCCTTCCATGCCTCCCTCAACACATTCACTCAATACACATCTTTCTTTCCTTCTGTGCTTGGGTGCTTTACATGGCATGCTAGTTTTTTTCCTTCAGTGAGAGGACTGTGGATTGCCCTTTCCTCTGTAAGGTGATGGGGAGTATGTGTTGCCCTAATGATAGTCTCCATAACAGGCTGTGACTGTGTTGTGCCCCATGATTCCCTCCTCCTCTTCTGCTGCTTCCTAGTCTTTGCTCATTTTCTCCCCAACCCCTGCTAGGACCTTTGTCCTTATTAGCAAAGTCTTTGTGTGCATCCTGCATTCTCATTGTCTGATGCCTGAAACTTTGTTTTTAAATATCCTTGATTTGTCATTCTGCAGAAGGGTCTCTGTTTATATCCATTGTACCTAGTCTCCCAGTTTCCTTCTTACTTCTTCCACTAATTACCATACACATCATTTCTGCTTTTTCGGAGCCGGCTGTTTTGTTAGAAGTCTTTGAAGGGTCCCTCAGATACCTTTAGAGTTATTTATAAAGTTTAGGCTTTTTACTGAAATTTGAGTGCAACTCTAGATACAGCACATCGAAAGATTTCAATTCTGAATACCATACCTGTCATTGAAAATCAACATCTGATAACAGAGATAAGGAATGCATGACATACCCACAAGAAAAAGCTGCCATTAATATAGAACAGAGCAAAAGATACTGGGAGCATGTAAAAAGCTCTTTCATGTTTCATTAAGCATTTCCACATGATGGTTCTCTCCATGAGTCTGTAAACTGCTAATGAGGAAGTTTGTGTGTGATATCTCATAAGCTCATGCATGCATAGATCATTAAATCGCAGAAACTATACTGCTGGTACAAAGTGGTCTAACAAAAGGCAAGCAGGTGCACTGAATTTGATAACATGCATTTAGCATTTCTCCTCAGTTTAGACCATTTCAAAAGTAAGTTAGTTCTGGAGATGGAAGCACATTCTCTTCTGAAATACATAGAGGCTTTTGCCTGAAAATAATAATAATTTGGGCAGGAGAGTACTAATAAGCACCCTCTTGAAACCTGTAATTACTACACATAAATTTTACCGAATGTATGCATACTAAATATATATATGTGTGTGTGTGTGTGTAAATATATATATATAAACTTTTATTTCTAATTAAAAACGGCAGTATAGATAGATGGTGGATGCACCAAACATATGGTCTGATTCCCTGCAAAGCTGATGAAATAGCAAAGGACAGCTATAATATGCAGGAGATTTGGGGATCTTAGTGCAAGAACTCCTGAATTACACCTGAATTACAATTACCTAGATGATAGAATAGGGTATTTTCTGATGACACAAAGCTGGGAGGAGTGGCTGATACCCCAGAAGGTTGTTCTAACATTCAGTGGGACCTTGACAGGCTGATGAGTTGGACGGTGAGAAAACTCAGGAAGTTAAATGAAGGTAAGTGCAGTGTCCTTCACCTAGAGAAAAATAACCCAATAAAGGCTGGGGGTTGACCTGCTGGAGAGCAGCTCTGCAGTTGACCTGAGAGGCCTGCTGGACAGCAGGCTGACCATGAGCTAGCAATGTTCCCTTGTGGCCAGGAAGGCCAACGGTATCCTGGGCTGCATTTGGAAGTGTTGCCAGCAGGTAAGGGAGGTGATCCTCCCCCTCTACTCAGCCCTGATGAGGCCACTCCTGGAGTATTGTGTCCAGTTCTGGACTCCCCAGTACAAGAGGGACAGGGAGCTACTGGAGTGAGTCTAGCGGAAGGCTACAAAGATATTGAGGGGACTGGAGCATCTGTCATGAGGACAGGCTGAGAGAACTGGGCCTATTTAGCTTGGAGAAGAAAAGATTGAGAGGGTAACTTAACGTGTACAAATATCTAAAGGAAGGAGGTCATGAGGATTAGGCCAGACTCTTTTCAGTGGTGCCTAGCAACAGGACAAGAAGCAATGGGCATAAACTGAAACACAGGAAGTTCAGTCTGAATGACCTGACAGAGTTTTAAGTAGTCAGAAACAGCAGATGAACACTACAAAAAATAACTGGTAGCTCCTATTTTTGTAGAGTCCTTTGGGGTGTCTGGTAGCTGCAAAGTATCTCCTAATAAGAAGGATATTGAATAGAATGTGTAGAGTTTTTATTTAATATAATTTTCAGAGATATTTTTACTGTATGGAACATGTTTTGCCTTTCTTTTCTTCTTTGCCTTTCTTCCTGCTTTTGACTTGGAAGAGACTGCTGAAGGAATAACACAGTGTCCTTTACAGGAATGATATTTATAAGTTCATGGAGAGGTCAGCACAGTGGAGAAGGGATTGAGGAGTAATAACTGTATTCTAAATCTCTTTCCAAGGAAAAGGCAAAACCAATATTATTATTGTGGTAGCAGCCACTGTGACTAAATATTACCTGTCAGGCATTGCTCTAGACAGTCTGTATATACTAGAATAGAAGTTTTTATTCTAGAAGCTTGCAGTTTTTGCTTCTAACAAAATGTACAGAAAATGTGTAGACTGTAAAACAACGAAGTTTTAATAATTTCAGTTGCAGTTTGCTCTGCCTGGCCATCACCAATAAATCTATTCTGAAATAGGGTCATATCTGCCTTAGCTATTTCTGCCATGTATGAAATGCAGTCTCATCTGAATGACTGTTAGAAGATTTTTGATGTTCCTCTGTGACTTCTGGTGAAGATGTGGGAAAACGAATGTCCTTCTGAGATAATGACTGTCTCTTGTTCAATAAATTTTCTGTCACTTTTATGGAGGATCTTGGGAAACTAGAAAGTCTCTTCTATTCTCAGGGTGTGTGGGTGAAACTCCAACAGGAAAGGAAGCCCTTTTCATTACAGGAACTGCTACTTAGGAAGGTTTCACTGTTCTAAAAGGTGCTCTTCTAGGTAAAGGTTTATTGCTTTACTGCTCTGAGAAGTGTCTGTCCCAAAGGATAATTTGAAACTGGATACTTGTCTTTTAAATGTCTGTCACATAGACAACTGAAGAACAGTCCATTACCGGCAGTATTCAGTTCTGTAAAAGGTATGGTCCTTGAATCTCAGATGATACTTTGCAGTTAGACTAGAATTACTTGGAAAATAATAGTAGTGAGACAAGACAGAACCTAGGCTAGAAAATTGTCTTAATTAATCATTACAAGAGAAAAATATTTATTATCAGGGTTGATAGGCACTATCTCAATAGAGAAAGACAACTATTTTCAAAGAGAAATTTAAGAAACAGAACTAGAACTGAGGGAACATTTAGTGGGTTTGGGCTTTTTTTGTGAAGGATATATGTGCCAGCAGTATTGCTTGTAAAAGTCTGCAGGGATGATTACTGGAGAGGAAAGTGTACAACCCTCTAGAGAATGAAGCCTGACAAGGACAGGACATTTTACATGTAGATATAATAAAAAGTTGAAAGGGCTCTTTAAGGCTTTTTAAAGACACTGTTATATTTTATATCCAATACAAAACTGATTGATGGTTCTCAGTCTTCTGAATTATTTATATCTATAGAAAGATGCAAAGTCTTTCCTAACTGGAAAGGGTTTAAATTGCAAAGATACCTGAATTTGATCGGCTAAAGAGAAACAGGGAAACTCCTTTTAAAGAAACTTACAGAATTTTTTCAATGCAACATTTCTGAAATTATTTTTATTATTACTTACATAAGCCAGATTTCCATCTCACTATTTATTTTCTTACTACTTTGTGATACATTTTTTTATGAAGTTTTGTAAAACATGTATATAATTTATAAATCCTTAATAAAATTATCTATTTTAATCAAACTTCAGATTCTGAACTAAGAATCAAGATTCTGCCAGGCCTTTTTTCTCCCATCAGTCATTATCAGAAACAAACAAACAAACAAACAACAACAGCAAAACACTAACATTAATGCATAAAAAAATATTTATTTTAGTTACATGTTAAGGATTCTCCTTCAAGCCACCTATTTCCAGTCTTGAAACAGACTGTTAACAGTCTTGACTTTTACTTAGAATTATCTTACCATTCCTCTTCCTTCCTTCCTTCCTTCCTTCCTTCCTTCCTTCCTTCCTTCCTTCCTTCCTTCCTTCCTTCCTTCCTTCCCCAAACTTTCCTTAAAGCAAACTACATTCTTTAGATTGATATTCTAAGTAGACAGAAATTGGTAGCATGGGTGCATAATGAACAATTAATCTTGTTGAAAAAAGTCTCCTTTTATTGCCTTTTACCAGATTAAGTTCCTATTTTAAACAATAATTTATTTACCTTTTATTTTTCTTACTTATCAGAAAACATTCAAAAGATAAAAAGCAGTTTCTTCTTGTCTTGTAAAATACATAGTTTCTCATAGTACCATAAGGACAATGTTATAGGATGCCATTTTTAATCTATGTGTACAACAGTTTGTTTTTATTATGTACTTATAGTTATGTGTTTTCCATTCATCCATACAGCAATCTCTAATTACTGTAGACTGGTCAAGTTTGTATCTGGAATCTACACAGGCAACATGGTATCAGAAACTAACATCTTCCATTTTAAAAGCCACATTTAAAGAGAGACTCATTAACTCTATCCTGAACTGTAAAATTGTAACAAAAAAAATTTTTACTTTTATTCAGATTTTGTTATCTTTGTCTTCTGACCTAGCTGAATACATTTAAGTGCTGTAAAAACTGCTGGTAATATTTTTTCTTAGATGATTTTATTTTATTTTGTTTTGTTTTGTTTTTTGAATTAGTTTGCAAGTAAACCCAAAAGTTTAGTTCATGTTGTATTTAAAAACAAAACCAAACAAAACAAAAAACCACCCTAAATTTATGTACGCATATTTACTTGTATGATACATACTGTATTTGGTGGAAGGTAAATTAAAAATGTTTAATTTATTGAAATACGCCCTTTAAGTCTGATATGTAAGTTACCATTCTGTATGCAGAGGTCAGAAAAAAATATATACAAACAGCTTCCTTTTATTGAATATGTTTATAGGATAGAAGGACTTAATGGTATGGTCCTGCTTTAAGGAAAACAGGGAAAAAAAAAAAAAGGGATTTCCTAGAAATGGCATTCATGTATGATAAATTGTTGTACTAGTAGCAGGTATCAGGCATGAATATGGGAAAGATTTTTTGATTTCAGTGTAGTGTATTAGTTTTCATATACACAGCAGCGCCTTTATGTCTGAAATTTAATTCTTTAAAATGATCTAGACAGTCATTTCTAATTTATTATTAACTTATCATTAATAATTGTGAAGGAGATGTGTTATGTTACATTATAAATAAACAAAATAGATATTCTACTGTGTTATCACAGTGTAAGGATTGGCATAGCATTTGCTTTGCAACAGTAACTGATTATGTGTATAGTACCCCATATAAAAAGCAAATAAAATAATGTTATATTAAACCTTAGCAATGTTTTCTCTTGCATTTATAATGCACTAAATACACATTTCAGTAATTGTTGATAGTGGTCAATTACTGAAGCTCCACTTTTTGAGACCCAAAGTAAATGACTTGGGAATAACCAACAGTTGTAGATACATGAGAGTTTTCATCTTCAATATTGTCTAACTAGTGAAGCCCTATATTTCATTTGTGGATTGATTGTAAACTATTACTGGCAGCTCTGTGTATGTTTTCTCTGTGTATGTATTAAGGTGTATGTATTAAGGTGTTGTAGAAACTATACCTGACATACCAGGCACTTCTACTGAAATGGAGTCAGCGCCATTTCCAAATTCCTTTGGTATATCTAAATCTACCTAGGATCAAGATTATCAAGAAATGTTACACAAGCTAATGACTTCTGTCAGCAGTTTGGTAGTCAAGGCATTTCCAGTTCCATGTTAAATTAGCTCATAGTCTTTCTCAGTTTTGTCCATCCTTCTCCATCTGCCTGAAAGTTATATTGCCCTCTGGATTTAGACAACTCCTTGAAAAACTCAGACATACTGAATACAGAGATAGAAACAAGATGATTTAAATTGTCCTCTTTAGACTCATTTCAACTCTAAACCACAGGCTTCCATCCTGTGAGTAAAACAGCCTCCAGATTAATATAGCCTTTGTATAAACCATGCTCTCCATCTAGTGGAGCCTCCTTCTCTGCGCCAAGTCAAAGAAGCCTTTGCTCACAGCTTCAGCAGTGAAGTTTCAAGAGAACCACACAGGAGGGTGACTTTTAAATGCTTGCATAGATCCCCATATCCATTAAGGTAATTCTGAAAGTATAATTAATTCAGGACAGAAAACCTTATGAATTACTTTTCATGCCTTGGGATGTTATGACATCTCAGAGGAGTCAGTCCACACCCACACTTGTTAACAGATTGCCACAAATCAAAACAGGAGATAGGGTAGGGAGGCTGCAGAGTAGTTTGTGATAGATGGATCAGTGACACTATCTTGCAATAACGAGGATAACACTTCTAAATTATGAGCAAAATTCAAAGGAGAAGACACTCAACATCTGTGAGATACTGACTGCTCTTGATACAAGTCTTTTCTTTTGATCTACTTCAGGCTGGATCTCTACTTATAATTCCATAAAAAAAAGCTTAAGCAAAATGGAGTTGGGAAAAAAGGATGCATGAAGACATTCATTTGTGGAGAGGGTGGTGATTTGGTAGTGGGCACATATGGATGTGGACTGCAACAGTTCAATATAATTAGTGGAAACTATGGTGTTTCCATTGTAAAGGAAGGGAGGAAGGGAGGAAGGGAGGAAGGGAGGAAGGAAGGGAGGAAGGAAGGGAGGAAGGAAGGGAGGAAGGAAGGAAGGAAGGAAGGAAGGAAGGAAGGAAGGAAGGAAGGAAGGAAGGAAGGAAGGAAGGAAGGAAGGAAGGAAGGAAGGAAGGAAGGAAGGAAAAAAAAAGAAAGAGAAGAAATTCAAAAACAAAGTGATTTCCTCTTAAAGTTATTTATAATATTTGCATTGATGATTGCTTATTGCATGGAGTCAAAGTAAAAATAAGATACCACAAAATTATTAGGTTAGACATACAATAACTTTTCAGTGTATTGTACTGATACAGTAGATTCAATAACCTTACTTGTGCAGATTTTATCAAAACCAGTATTTTTTTATATAAAAAAGCATTATTTCAAAGGCAGAAATGATCTTGAGATTATTGTTTTCATGCCACTAAAAGACGAACAAATAAAATAATTCTTCTGACATTAAAATTGTAAAAGACTGCAAATTTACCATTGAAAATCTCATCTTTTAACATTTAAATCGTCTTTTGTGTTTGATGGACTCTGTGACTAAACTCTGTGTCCTTCAAATATATTTATTATGTTATTCTTAGTATCATCAATTTATTATGTATACTTCAACTGGAAAACAAAGACTATCAACAATGGTCTTTACTCATATCAATATAAAAGTACAAAGGAGTTGAAGGAAGAAAAGCTGATAAAATTAACTTAAAGTCTAAATAAAGAGTTAATATGACTAATATACTTATTTATTTATTTATTTATTTTTCCCCAAGAAAGAATGTATTAATCACTCTCAAGTTTCTGTAACAGGATACCAGATAGCCAATTAAGTAACAGTATGATTCATTTATAACTTTAAATAACATCCAAATAATGATTAGCTGATGGAATTATTTCCTGTATTTGGTCATGATAAATCATGAACACATCTCCATTTGTGGAGTTGCATTTTGATTAATTTAACGGTCAAAAATATAAACACAATAGAAAATCTAGGCTATAATTTTCTATGACATATCTATGACATTTCCAGTTATAAAACTCATGGTTTAAAATGGTTCAATGTAACATGTTTTTGAAAGGTCTATTTTAAATATTTTTGAAAGTGTAGCATTCACCTGTGGTACATAGGTATCAGGAAGGAAGCTATGTACATGTTCCATCTTCAAGTACATCATTCCATATGCCTTAGCAAAGAGTCTAAACCATACAGTGAACAGAGTGAATCACTGGTGTGATAAGGTCCAAAACCCCACCTTGACAGGAAGATACTTGCAGCTGTAGAGCAGTTCCACTCTGAAATAATGATTTATGTCCTAAGGGTGCTTCTTTCTATATATGGACCGTGTATACATGTACATTGTCCCAATGGAGAACTTACTTTAATCATTTATTGACTTACAGTGATGTTTCATAACTGCTTTGAGCCAAAAAAACTTTATTTTGTCTTCTCATTTCTTTGCTTCCCAGCCATGCTCTCCCATTTTCACCATGTATTGGCACCAATGTTTTGTTGCAGCTATGTCACCATCAATGGAGTGAGCTGTTTAGTTGAAATTGGTTTTCTTACTTTTTGGATTACTTTTTAGCCATCTCATGGACCTGTTGAGTATGAATGCTGAAGCTGGGTTAAAGAGAAGAGCACCAGGGGACAGATATTGGAGCAGCACAGACTTACACTATATTAAATCAATCACGGAACATCACACTATTAGTGGCTAACCTAGTTGCCAGGTAAAATTGTATGACCTCAGGAGGCTCCACTGACTATTTCAAGAACCTATTCATGTCAGATGTCTCAAGGTGGACGAATACTCATCATAGTGCATAAATAGCAGAAACACAGAAGTATTGTGAGCAACAGAAATTCCAGGACAGCTTCTGAATATCTTTGTACGTCTGATTCTACACATCTTTTTATCTTTTGGTTCCAGGAAACAGTTAATAGGAAAATTTTGCCTCCTTCTTACACTTTTATCTTCTATAAAAGTAGAAGGTTGTATAGTCCTTTCTCTTTTAAACTGCTGACATGCTGGCTCAGACATCCCTGGGAACCAGACTCCATTTTTGACCTAACCTTTTCTCTTTACCCTGAGGAGAGAGACTGGCATAAGGAACTCTCAAAATAAAGTAACTGAAAGTGTATTCATAGTATTCATAAAAATTGGGTTGGTAGACAAGGAATTATATATAACAGGTAGCAGTGTTTGTAAAAAAAAAAGTTTTTGAAGTTCTGAGTTCAGAGAATATGAGTAAACAGCATCTTCATATACATTTTAATTTTTGACTTAAGCTAGGTTTGAACTGTTATTGCACTAACATACTTATCTATTAGATTCTGACAACACCCTAGACAAACTGAAGATCATTCATTATCTAGAAGTAATTCCAAATAATTTCAGTCTTGGACTTTGCCCTTGGAAAAGTAAATTTTTATTTTATTTTATTTTATTTTATTTTATTTTATTTTATTTTATTTTATTTTATTTTATTTTATTTTATTTATTTATTTTAATTTTTATTTTATTTTTATACAAAGAATAATCTCATGGATTTATTACTAACACGACAGAAGGTATTAATATACATAATCTTTTTAAAAATGCCTGGGTCTTCCAAAGCACAGGGAAACTACAGATGCTGTCTTGGGCACTGTATCTATGCTAAAATATATACTTTGACATTGATTACCACTTGAAAAAGAAAAAATAAAAATATACAAGGTTGCACAACACTAGCTGCTCCATTTGCAACTATTTTAAAAGTAGAAAATGTCTGCCAGAAATAAATCCTCTAATTTTTATTTGAGTGAGATAAATACTCCAGTTAAAATAAATTAGCAAGAGATTAAAAAAAATAAATTAAAACAACAACAACAACAACAAAAACACAAAAACATTCTGCAAATATAATTTAAGCTATAATAAACCTATAGATATTTTTTCTGTCAACCCTTAAAAGCCAATGCAAAGAAGCTAGTTCTCCTATGATTTTTAATGAACAGAAATGCACCATGTATGCTTTTAGAAATCCCATGAAAAATCAGACCCTGAATGAATTATTCAGAAATACGAGCATTTATTGCTTCAAATGAATTGCCTAGAAAAGTTGTGAAGGAAACAATACATGAGACTCTCTAGCCTTATGTCTCAAATGTACTCATTACATTAACATAAAAAAGGTAATTTTTTAATATTGGCTATATATATTTTTTTTCCTTAATACCCTTAATGTGGGTTAAATGAAGTATGTGCTTCATTAAATTTGGTAATTAGTATGAATACTAACTTGATCTTTTTTATTTCTTGATAAGTATAACATTCTTGTAATATTTATTTTCTTACAAATATTTGCAGTTATTATAAAATAGTTATTGGGAGCTATTGAGCTCCCAATAGCTATTGAGACCAGAATATTGTAGTATAGAACATTTCTATTTAAATGATACTTCAAGCAGTTGAAATGACTGATGCTTTAAAAGGTGACATTTATTGTTGTCCAAGGTAGATATGCCACAAAGGACTCATGATTCAGAGGTATAAATTTAAATTTGGTTTTCACTGAACTTGGATGCTTTCTCTTTTAACTTTCTAGCTCCATAGTTCTCAAGAGCTACTTCTGAGTTCAGTGAAATGAGTGTTCAACCCCCTGTATTTATTTTTAGATATTTTTATATATATATATATATGTTCAGAAAACTAAGCATGAAAACTAAGCATGAAAACTAAGGACTGAATAAACGTTCTGTTTCAGAACATATTTTATTTTATTGTGTGGGAAGAAGAAAAACTATTTAATTAATCTATTGTCATAATTCTACCTTAGGCAAAACAATAAAATGAAAAAAACAGGATAGAATGTGGAAAAAAAAATATGTTGTCTTTTACTTCTCATCTAGAGTATTCTGTGAGAGATACACAATTGTAATACTCAATTGTAAGAATTTATCACAAGCATTTAAGCCTCTGAGCTTAAGCCCCTGGCAGTGTTCCTTCGAATAAGTCTCCATTGTTTATTTCCATGTCAAATCCCAGATAATAATTGCTATCAAGAAACTATGCAAATTTTGATAGATTTTTCAGAAACACACCTGTGTACAGAACTAAAACTTAATACAATCTACAACACGGTACATATAAGATGTAAAATAAATAAATAAATAAATAAATAAATAAATAAATGAATGAATGTTCAGTGCCGCTTCTTGTAAAACCAATCTTAATTTGGACTGCATGAACATATACTGATCACCAAGAATGCTGGAAAGACTGGAACTGCTAAATAGGCTAATTCTTGTGAAATAATAACAATAACAATAATAATAACAACAATACATAATAACATATTATTATTATTATTATTATTATTATTTATTAATAATAAAGCAAACAAACAAACAAAACTTCTAGCATTCATAGATCCACCAATGGTCCATGAAAATCCTTAAAAAGATCAGTCTGAAGATCTGAAAAAAAAATCTGAAAAAAATCTGAAGATCATTGTTGCTCACAAGAGATCTCTAGATCAGAATATTATGGAGTAGATAATTAATTTAAAAAAAAAAAAAGTTATCAATCATAAGTACTTAGGACAAAACAAATTTTGATTTTGATATTTACACCTCTAAATTTTGATATTTACTACTACTACTGCTTAGTGACATTGTTACATTTTAGTTTGTTTTTCGTATGCAAGGAAACACTTGTGTTTCAACAACAGATAAGATTAAGTATCTGTATGTAAGTTACAAACAGAAAACAGAGCTTACAAGCCAAAAATCTGGTGAAAATATTCACAGAACAAGCTATGCAATTTATGCAATTATAGTCTTTTTAGGACTACAATATTCAAAGGGTGCCAATCATGTATAGTGTATTTCTATTTCTAGATTGTATTTCATGGTATATGGTATTCTGTATTTATGATAATCTTGGTTTTGTTAAGTTATATCTTGCCGTCTCCCACAGATAATTCATATATATATATATATTTTTTTTCTTCCATGCTATAAAAATAAATTGTGTATTTTCTTTTTAACATAAACTGTGAAAAATTTCACAAAGTAGGGAAAAGAAAATTCTTTTAAATTTAATCTGCACATAAAAAATGGACATCGTTGTAGAGAGACTGAACAGACCATTTTGATTGCATCAAATCAGATTTGGAAGTTTACCACTGAAACTACCTCAGATAAGTACTGCATAGAGTACACTCCAGAGCAGACATTTTTCAGTGGGTTAAAACTAACATGAAAAATGAAGCCTGATTATTCCCTCATAAATTCAGATAAAGTTTTCCCAGACAACACATTAATAAAATGAGATAAAATTTGAACAAATGTATGGTCAAGTTTTATCTATATGAATGTATGTATATATAAGTTAGATATGTAGGGAGAGATTGGATATACACATATGTTTAGACTCAGATGTACACACAAATGAAGAATGAGAGAAAATAAACATTTTACATACATATTTCTAATTATTTTATTTATGATCTTATTATCTTATTCATGATTTTTTAATCCTCCTGATTAAATCAAGAAAGAGTGGAGCTTGTTCAAGTTTTAAGATACAGAATTGGAATTAGACTGGAAGAAGAGAAGTACTACCTGAAAGAACTACCTGAGAAGAACTATGTGAAAGGAGATGGGAGCAAGGAGTGTATTGGTCTCTTTTCTTGTGTGAAAAGTATGCAAGGCAATGGCCTCAGTTTGAGCTAGGGGAGGTTTAGATTGGATATCAGGAAGAATTTCTTCATGGAAAGGGTGGCTGAGCATTGGAACAGGGGAATGTGGATGCGTTGCTTAGGGACATGTTTTAGCAGTGGTCTTGTAGTGTTAGGTGAATGGTTGGACTTGATGATCTTGAAGGTTTTTTAAAACTTAAACAATTCTCTGATTGTCTGATTTTGTGAAGCTTACACTTAGGAAAAGGCAACAAAGACAACAAGTCTTTTGAGGCTCCTAAAGCTAGGGACAATTCACCTTTTCTATTCCTATAAACACCGTATGAAAAAGGGTCTCTGTAGTCATGATAGGTTAAGATTAACAAAGAATTGGGTAAATATTATATAAATTAAATTTTATTATATCAATTAAAAAGTAATTTTACTTTTCACCAAACAGTAACAACATTTATCAGATGTCATATATCATCTGCATATAATATATAACATATATCATCTGCATCTGAAAAATTGCTGGACATTTCCTACCAACATTAGGAACTCCATTCCTAAGCTCATTTCTTCCTGTATTTCAGCAGAATTCACACAAGTGGGTATTTTAGAGAGGAATGGGATGAAGGAGATGTCAGCCTCTCTTGATGTAAACGTACTTGTGTGGCAATGAGAGAACCTGAGCACAAGGCCACCAAGATCTGTTTCACAGTGTAAAGTCTCAGCAGCTGTGTTGATATGAAAATCACACTCTGGCTCCTTTCTGTGCATGGGACGGGTGACAGGAGGTGACACCATTTCCTTTCACTTTGTGCTGGGCCAGTGACTGTGCAGGAACTTCCTTCACATTGGCATGTTCCAGTTAACAGAGTTTGCTGCTATGTGGAAGCACTTGGAAGGGACTGGGGCTTTCTTCTTCAAAACCAGATTACCGTAGTATAAAGAACACTGGTGTAATTAGAGTAACTCCCTATAACATTATGAAAAAGATTCTATTCCTGTTATAGAGTCAGTATGACAGAATAATTGTGTACAGATAAATATATATATATATATTTAGCATTTTAATAATCATGCAGAAAGGAAAAACATATTGCTAGTTATTTCATATCACTTTAGTTAATTTATTTATACAGTTACTGATTAGGAAGGCTTAGGAGTTCTTTTATTATTAACAAGGCCAATTTGTGTGGAAGATTTTTATGAAAACATGGTGGTAGTATTCTCCTCTACCTGAAGTATTCTTGTCTCCTTCCAGAACTTCCTTATGTTCTTAATTTTATTTTAGGGAAAACAAACAAAAAACCACCAACAACGCCACCAACAAAACCACCAACAAAAACCCACCATCAATAAAAGCAACAAAGTCAAAGCAGTTTTAGTGACATTTTTTCATGATCAAATGTTCAGGAGGTGAAGACAGAAACAAGCCCTTAGACACCAGTCAGTTTAATTTTACAGAAACAATGCCCAGAAACAAATAAGAAAGAAAACTAGATTCATTTCATATTTGGTCACAAGTGTAAATTTTATAATTTTAGTGTTGGATGAAATTTGATAAAACTCATTTCATTCAGATCACATACAAAGTAGCCTAACTGAAAGTAATTCAACAATTGCTTTATTTTTCTAGGTGAATTTTGGCATTTCAAATTACAGGCTTGTATATAATCATGAAATGCATTGCAAAATGGGAGAACATTGGATAACTAGTTTATGTTTAAGTGTTTAAGATCATTCTAGAGATTTTGGTTTGTTTTGGTCTGGTTTGGTTATTTCTTTAATTCATTATGGTCTGTTGTAGAAACACACCTTTCTTCTTTTTGTTCATAAAAATAGACTGACTTGATAATAGAATTGGATTTTCTACAGTCAGACTAAAAGTATGATGATTATTGTTTCTTTAAGAAGAATGAATGTTTTACAGTGCTGGTGGGATAAAGAGTGTTGACTGAAAAGCCAGGTGAAACTGAAAAACCTCAAAATTTACCAATACACAAAAACAGAAGAGAATTTTTATATAAATATGTATATCATAGATATATTTCTATCAAATATACAACATCTGCATGAATCTATAATTTTAAAAATATACAGTTATCTGATGTTTAGGATTTTCATATATTATTATTATTTTTTTAAATGTTAATAGGGCTTTGTTTGCTGATTTTGGTAGTGTATTTAATGTAAGAGGAAAAAAATCATAGGATGACATTCTTTGCATATGCATGTTGTTCCTTATTACCTGTGCCCTACATCCCCTTGCCTCCTCTTCATTACCTGCTTTTCCTTGCTCCCCAGCTCATGCTGCTGCCAGTTCACAGAATAGCTCAGAGCTGAGTGGAAAACACACCTCCTTATTGCTCTAAACTTCTTGCAGGCTTCTTACTTTTGAAGCTTATATTTGACATAATATTTTATCAAGAGGCATTGTTTCCAGAGAAGAAGTTTATATTGAAGTCACCACTGCTATCTAGGAACCCTTTGTCAGGAGAAAAGCTTAAAAAGAAAACAGCACTTTTACCCTTGCAACAGGAGTAAGTTATTGATCACAAAAATGGAAGTGAAGTTGCAAACAAGAAACATTAAATGCAGACCAGGATAAGTTGGGAATAAAACTTTCTTTCCTCATCAAGAATTTCTCTTCCTCGTGCTTTGGCTGCCTCATGCTGTGTTTCAAGAAAAGCCTTTGAGAAATGAATTTCTCATTCAATTTCTATCCCTACTCAGGGATTTTCTGGTTATTATTCAGTGTGAACCTCATTTCAAATGAGGTTCATGACTCCTGCAACTCTCTAAGGTTGCTCGTTGCACTGTAGCCATGTTTAATACTCTCCCAAATATCAGATGAATAGCGGGACAGTTTTTCCATGACTGAATTACTTTAGACTATGGGATCCTTTAGGTTCATAGGACTGAGCAGTGCAGATTCTCCAACTTTGGTTTGTTTCCTTTTGTCTTAGCAAGCCAAGCTCTATAACACTCTATGAAATACTTTTTAGAGAGATTCCTTTTTTCTTGTGCAGTCACATTTTGGTCTGATGCTGTCTCATGAAAGCCATGCAACACAGTAATGCAACAGCTCTGTGGTCCCATTACATTAATTTTAATTACTGATTTATAGAAGGGACTGATATATCTCAGCAATAAATGTCAGATGTCTGTCACCCAGCAGTGCTGGAGACAAACAGATCAGATAGGTCTGGAGTCTTCCCACCATGATTTTGACACTTCCTGAAGGTATCTTGGTTTAAGAACAAAACTTCGGAGGCTTCTTCAAAAGCAAACAAACTAGGCTTACTGAGAGTTTTCTCAAAAGTCTGTTAGCACCATTTTTTGGCCTGCCAGCACAGTAAGATTTTGAGGTGAGCCATCACTGTTGATGTTTCAGTACATCATGTGTATCCACAGAAGACAGGCATTCCTGTATGTTATGTATACATCCCCCATGGGCATTCCCTGACACTTGGGCTTTGCCTTCGTTTCCATTCAGGGTGGACAACTGTGAGGTAAGAAGCACAGAAATGCGGGGAGAGAGAGTACTGACTGCACCAGCTCTGCACGAGCTCTGCACCTAACCAACTGGTGACCTGATCACATAATCTTGAAATCCAAGCAGTTGCCTCCTACAGAGTGCCCCGTTTCTGTGCTACTCTTTCCACCAATATGTTTGTTTTCCAAACAGAGAGGTCAAACAAAACAGCCCAAAGACTTTCTGGAGGAGTAATGTTTTCTGGGAGTATCTAAGTTAGTCTGCAAGGTGTGATTACCCTCAGACGGGTGGGAAGATAATGGCAGAGGTAATCGTCTAATGTTTGGCTAAGTGTACCTGGATATTCTTTTGATGTTGAAGTATTTCATTATTATCATTATTATTTTTTTCAGATTATGAACTGGCCCACAGAAGTTAATGATAGCTTTCCAAAGTGAAAGTGAAACACAGCCCTTTCAAACATTGTTGAGCAGGATCAAGTCATTAAATCTAAGAGTGGAATAATTTTCATGTCAGGAAACTATCCCTTTTTTATACTTCCTCCAGCTCTCACTTACTTTTTCACAGACTTTGAAGCAAAAAATTAATATATTATTGCAGTGTCTTGCTATAAAGTTAAGTATTATATTTTCATATTTGTTTATGATCAGTCTTGCTAATCTGTCTGAAAGTAATATTTTAAAGTTAACCCTTTCACATTCATCAAAACCTATTTAGTTGTCTGAAAAGTGTCTTTTCCATAACCCAGAATTTCTCAAATAATTCATTCTATTTCCTAGAAGTAACAGAAATCAAAGGTATTATTTTTTCAGAAAATCACAGATAAAAGTCTCTAGCCAGCCATTCATAATTACAGTGTTATTGGATTAGTCTCATCAATGCAGTATATTAGGCAAGACATTGGCAAAACCCCCAAAAGATCTGACTTTTTTTTCTTTTTTCATTAAAAAAATACCTCTGTAAGCAGCATTAGTTAGGTAGTTAGGAAGAGGGGAAAAAATAAATAAATAAAAAAAATTGTGCAGTCACTTGCTTTCTGTTTCCTAAGCTTGTAGGTGAATGAAAAGTAAAATCATCTCGGATTGTTGAACAGGAAAAGTTTTCTGAGTTGGTATATCAGAAATGATGCCTTCAGAAACAACAGAATTTAGCTGTATTAGGAAACATATCTCCCATTTTCTGTATATATATATATTTTTTTTTTTTCAGAAGACAGGTATACCAGCACCTCAGAGTATTACCTGAATAGCTTGAATTTTTTGATGAAGAACAAAAGAAAGATGAGTTATACTATGGCCACTACTAGCTAGACTGGCAAGCACCATAAAATACTCTGTCAGTGTCTGTAAGACTCATTTGCAAACCTGCTTTTTCCTGATGTTGTGCTGAAGAATGTCTTGAGTTTTGTTTTCTTTCTTTCTGGGATGTAGACAACCAACAGACTTGTTTCCCTTTGTTTCTGTAGCTAACGTGCTGAAAGTTCCACCAAGTTGCTGTTCTGGCACCTAATCAGAATTCCAGTGTAACCTACTGAAAACTACTTACAAGTTGCCTTCAGTGTCAGTCCACAAAGGAGATGGACTGTTATATCCTTCAAGCTGTAGTCACTCATTTGCTTAGCTTTGGAACCTTAATTACTTGTACGGCACTAGGAGACCAAAGTGACAATAAATACCCACCACCAGGGTGGAAAAAATGGTTGCTTCATGCATGAATTACTCTTGATTCATAAACATAAGTATTTTTACATTCAAAATAATCAAATTCCATTATGTTAACTTCTCACTGTTTGCTGAATGGTTTTAGACCAGCAGAACATTTATAATTAGAGAATATATTTGCAATTCCATAAGTGCCAAAGCAAAGAAGTCTTGAAAGCAGAATTCAAACCACAAAATCCTACCAAATCTGAAATACACCATGGATATAATTACATATGCAGAAAAGGGAAACTTTAGAAAGAGAAGCTCAGGTACGTGTTTAACTGTAGACTTTCAGCAATGGTAAAAACCAACATCAGTAGTATTCAAGTTCTTAGTATTCAGTACTAATTTCTACTAACTATTTGTGAGCAACACCCTGGTAGACAGTATATGATACATCTCTGCATGTCAGTATAGTATGTTTAATGACTTTTCAATAAAAGTATTAATGTCATCACACAATTACATAATCATTGTACATTAACACATCAAATATCTTCATAAAATTTCAATTAAAAAAATGCATTTGCTACTTACCTAACTGGGTCTCCTGAATTGTTAGCTTACTCTCCAAGGGGTGTAAAAGCTTTGGTGGTTTATCTGTTAGTGGCGCTAGAAAAGAAAGAAATTTACATATATAGTTTTCTGATAATTATTATGTAGTATAAGATATATATATATATATTCAGAAATGCTTTGGTTTCTTTTTGTTGTTGTTTAAGTAATGTTCATGCCTTCAGTAGCTGTAAATGTTTTTTACTTACAGAGTAAACATGGTATCAAAAATTAGAATCTTTCACATATTGAAGCAATGGAGACATTTGTGTCTCCATGTGTGACATCTCTCTAGACTCTCACAAAAACCCTGTAGTAGCATCTTGCAGTTTTGTTTGCCTAAATGTTATCCAGTACTTTGTTGCTTGTATTTGCTTATATTTGCTTGTATTTAAATACATTTCTGCCAAATATAGTCACTAACAGACAAATAACATAAACTAACTAACTGTAAAACAATTTTGAACATCTAATTATAATTTTATTTAAAAATACTTTACTGTCTGAAGATTCTGAAGGTGGACTGATCATAAAAGATGACCATTTTCACAATCCAGGGAATGGATGCAATAAAATAATGTCAGGGCTTTTAATAAAATTTCTTCCTTCCCCACTTTTAATCTACTCTAAACTACTTATGGCAGAATTATGCAAATTATGGAATAAAAGTTCTGTCATGGTCAAAAACATTCTGAAGGTGCTAATAGGGACATGGTGAGGCATGTTCAAACCATTCTACTGGGTTCATAATCTGTATACTTAATTCATAAAAGTGACATTGATTATCACTACTGTTGTAATACTAACTACTGTTAGGAAGTCTGCACTTTACTGATCTCTGACAGACAAGTGCATGATATATTAAAAGTATTGAAAGAACCTTTTTTTTTTTTTTTTTTCCTTTAAAATGATTACTAAGTGTTCATGGGAAATCTCCAACCTTTTGCCCCCTGGAATATTTTGATATTTAGCTTTTCAACATTAATTCATATTTCAGTCTTTAACATAGATTATGGGCTGTCAGAGATTTAAAGTACTCTTGACAGTCTGGTATAACTGTACAATATTTTCTCCCTCAAACTTGTCAAATCACTGCTTCCTTTCTTACTGACACACACACACATCCATGTATGTGGGTTTAATCTACTAAACATGCTCATCTCCTGTCAGCTGAACTAAGGGAGAGCTTTAGTTGTTTTTTATTTGCTACATTTGCTTTACTCTTTGATTAAATTATCAGTGCCCTTTAATATCTACAGTATTAATACTAATAGTGCAGCAAATACAGAATGGATCCATTATCAATGTTTTCTTTTGGATTTAAAGAGGTTTTCCCTTATCTGACCAGAGCATAAACCCACCCAACTGATGTTTTAGATGTTGTGTTTAGATGTTCAGTGCTAGTGCTGAATCAAAATATCTCTTCAAGGAAGGGAAAAGAGCTGGATTTGGTCCAAAGACCTTCTTTCAGTTCATTTTCCAGCAACAGCTTCTACTTTCTAGAGGAAATCATTCTGCATTACAGACTTTACAGAGAGACTGCAGCTGTGAAAGACTTTTAGGCAATATCCCTAGGTTGTTACTTTTCTTTACACTGATTTGAATGCATTTTAGCTTTCTCTATTTTTTTTGTTCTTTTCTTTTCCTTGGGGGCTAAAGTGGGTGGAAGGGAAAAGTATTCAAATTAGTGAGATATATTTTTTTCTTAAACTGCAAAATTAGTCATTCCCAATTCTTAACTTCTCCACAAAGGCCCTTAATTTATCAGCAGATTGCCATTTAAAAAAAAATCATCCACTATGAATTTAAATTTAGTTATGCAGTTCCGTCATTCTCAATTCAATTACCATTCATCAGATAATGTTTTCTGAGTCACTGTTGTTCTAAATCTGTTTTGAGACTCTTCAAGCAAACAAAGTTTTCTCATTGTAAGTAAAGATATATTAACTGATTGAGTTCATCTGAATACAACAAATGAGTAGATTAGAAAACAGTATTTCTTCCAGTTTAAGCAAAGACAGACATTACTTTTGTGGTCTTGTACTTCAGGCCTCTAAGAGCTTCATATTTCTAAATGAATAAGTACAAGTTATCCCATACTAGTAGCATGTAGATGGGTCATACTTGAAGAAAAATATGAAGTTATTAAATAATTCTTCAGTATGATGTCATATGGTATGGAATGTCCCTTTGGCCAATTTGGGTCAGCTGTCCTGGGTCTGTCTCCTCCCAGCTCATGCTGCACCCCCAGCCTCACTGGCAGGACAGCATGAGAAGCTCAAAAGTGCTTGGCTTATGTCCATATGTTATCAGCATTATTCTCAATCCAAAACAAAGCACCATACCAGCTACTAGGAGGAAAATTAACTCTATCCCAGCCAAAACCAGGAAAATATTCACCCATTATTACATACCATCTACCCATTATTACATACCATCTATGGTTGGGTCCCACACATTTCAGTGCATCCCCATTAATCACAACTTTTCCTGTCCATGTGTGTATATATATATATATATAATATATATATGTATGTACATATTCTTGGTGAGGTCAGGAGGGGGGGGTCAGTAAAACTGCTACCTTGGACTTTTGGAGGGTAAACTTTGAATTGTTCAGGACACTGGTAGGGAGGGTCCCTTGGGAGTCAGTCCTGAAGGGCAGAGGGGTCCAGAAAGGCTAGACTCGCCTCAAGAAGGAAGTCTTTTAAGGCACAGTCTTTTAAAGGCACTGGAGCAGGCTGTTCCCGCATGCCATAAGATGAGCCGTCAGGGAAGAAAACTGGCATGGCTGAGCAGGGAACATTCGTTGTGTATTTAGGAGAAAAAGAGAGTTTATGTCCAGTGGAAGAAGGAGCAGGCAACTAAGGGAGAGTACAAGGAAGTTGCCATTTAGTTTGCAGCCACCATCCTCCTTACTAAAGAGGCTTTAACCACTTGGCTTTTATTTATTTATTAGACTACAAATATATGCATGCTTTCCGGGCAATTAATCCATGTAGACCAATTCAGAGGCGAGAAGTTTTCCAGCCACCCCTCTCACTTTCAGGTTTACACTGTCTGCAGATAACAACATTTATTGGCAGCACAGAGTTTATGCAATCCTTCTATAGTTTAGAAACCCTGAAGTAGACCTGTTGTCTCTTACTTGCTGTTTCATATCCTTCAGACCACGGGATGTGTATTCTTAACTGAGTCAATCCACAGGCTATTCAACATGAACACATTTTTCAGAAGGGTATATTCAGATACAGATATCTGGTAAACTGGACGACAAAACCAGAATTTATTCCTTTCTTCCTAATTTTTTACTAAATGGCAAGAAATTAAAAAATATGTATACTAAACTCACAACAATACTTGGCCTCTTAGGAAGTTAAGTAGTCCTTTTATTTTTAATGAATAGTAGTAGGAAGGCAGTAGTATCTACATCCTACAAAGACATTCATGATTTCAAAGCACTTCCTGTTCTGTACTACATGCAAAGAAACAAAATTCTTTTGAATGTTTTCAAAAAATAGAGAGATGGTCCTCTTCCCACTACAATCTACGTGATTGTCACACAGGGAGAACAGTGTTCATATCCCTATGCTTGTTCTTACACAAGGCATTGTCAAATTCCTTGGAAAGAAATTTAATTCCTGGACATTATTCTCTACAGATGCATGGATTCACATTATCTCTCTTCCCCTCCCATCTTTCCCCTTTTCCTTTCCCTTCCTCTCTCACACCTACTTCTTTCTTCCTCTATCTCATCCCCCACTTAACAGTCAATAAATTTCTAGGTAAAGTTAACAAAAACTGGTGGGTCACTCTCTCAAAAAAAGAAAAAAAAAAAAAAGAAAAAAAGAATAATAAAAAAAAGTGGGCAGGGATGTTTGGTCAGCTTCTCACAAAGAAAAAGAAATATTGGATCATAAATCAAGTTTACAACCCTTCTTTGATTTCTGAGCAATCACTGCTGAATGGTTTACAAACAAATATGTGTCAAACTTTCTTTTCATTAAAAACAAACCAAACTAAAGCAAACAAACAAAAACAAATAAAATCATATGTGGAGTTACCAACTCTGAAACTGTATTAAAACTAATATTTAACTTTAGAGGTATTGTTCAGCTGCAGATAGATTGATCGTGCACAAAGAGAAAGTACCAAAATTCACATTCTATGTCTATCAGAATGGATGTACTTCTAAAAGGCATTGAAAATTTGTCTTATGGTAATGAACCTGAGAGCCACTGAAATCAGTCACACAGCTGGAAACTAGCCAGAAGATGATATTTTTACATTGCCTCCTTCCACACTTCTCTTTCTAAGCTACATCTTTAACTTTAGCTGTCTGTGGTCACATAATACATTTGCTCTATTCAAATTTCAGTTATTTGAAGAGACTGGGCACTTTTTAGAAATTCATGTAGCCAATGAAGAAAAGGAATCTGGAATGTACATAAGAATGTCACTAATATGGACACCAAAAAATTACGTTGTTTCAAAGCTTACAAGCCTGATAATAAATAAAAAAATGCACAAGCCAAAGATTTATGTATATGTCTGCTTTACAAAGCATTCAGATTCTTCTTAGGAAATTCTGATGATAACAAACAGTCTTCATTTCTTAGGGGCAGACAGGACTGTGTGGAGTTGTCTACAACTCAGAAAGGCAATTTCTTGGCTGGAAAGCCAGGACAATTCCTGCAAGAAAATAAATTCCCAAGAATGCTTGCCTTGCTTTGTCATTTTTAGTTTTCTGTATTTTAGAACTGTTTTGTTCAGCTATTTCATTGAAGTAAAATTTATTTTCTGAAAATGAAAAACCTTCTGACCATTTTGAGACGTGAAGTAATGCAAAGAGATTAAACCTCTTCTGTTTATGAACTCAGTTTGCTTTTAGAGAGAATGACTAGAATGGCCCTAGAATATATTACAAATACAGTACAGGATTAAATAGGGAAAAAATAATGTATTATTATGCAAGTATACATATATATATATATATATGTATATATTCCTACTCTGAAATTAAAGGAAACCAAAAAGATGGAGTTATTTTCTTGAAGTCCACGTTATTTGTCTGAATTCATCCAACAGTTCAGAAAGATATGCCACGTCTTTACTTGCCTCATTACTATTTACTTTTCTGTTCCTCTCTTCATTTTGTTATTTTGGCATAGGCCAGAGGCCACAACTCTGGGAATAAGACTCCCCCTATAGCAGCAGCATATGGAATCATAGAATCATTAAGGTTGGAAAAGACCTCAAAGATCATCTGGTAGACTGCAATAAAACTAAATATGAATATGTTCAGCCTGAACCTTCAGTCTTGAAACAATATTATACACAGTCACTGTCCACGTGGAGATCTCAATACTATCCAGTATTGGATATTCTTGATTGGATATTATCTCTTGAGTAATTGTGAGCATAACAAAACTTATGCAATGCAAAAATAATAAAAATAATGCATGCAAGTGTTTGTGTGTTTGTTTGTTTGTTTAATTCTTTTAAAGCAGACCTACCTATTCAGATATACCACTAGGGACGTTAACAGTCTTTCAAAAATCAATATATGGCCAGATCTTTTATTAAAGGGAAATTCTTCATACGCGTTTGAGGCTTCTAATAATGTAAATATAATCTTTTAGTTAAAAACAGATTAGTTTTCATTCACACAGACATCATTTAAAATCACATATACCATGAATTTCACAGCAGTCCCACTCTGAAATCTGCCTCACTGTGTGTGGACAAGCCTCATTATACCCTGATTCAAGCAGTTCAAACTGAGGGTAGATCCATATAAGGATAATAAAGATATATGCATGAAGCATATGATCACAAACGGACTCCTAAATGTGACTTAGTTATCACAATGACTGGTTGAAGATCAGCTTTTATCTGCTGAAATGTTCCATAAATCTTGCATTTAGAGACAAAAATTCTGCCTCTTTTTTCAGTTTATGCCTTTCTCATTGTCTTCTCTTTACCACATACTATAAAATCACCAACCAACCCTATTGATGAGGACATATTAATGAAAATTGTCTTTATTTCTCATACCTAATTCGTTCTACTGTTTTGTTTGTTTGTTTGTTTGTTTGTTTTTCCAAAATAAGGTAATATTCTTTCCTTTTTTCTTTTCTTTCTTTTTTCTTTTCTTTTCTTTTCTTTTCTTTTCTTTTCTTTTCTTTTCTTTTCTTTTCTTTTCTTTTCTTTTCTTTTCTTTTCTTTTCTTTTCTTTTCTTTTCTTTTCTTTTCTTTCTTTTCTTTTCTTTCCCTTTCCCCTCTCCTCTCCTCTCCTCTCCTCTCCTCTCCTCTCCTCTCCTCTCCTCTCCTCTCCTCTCCTCTCCTCTCCTCTCCTCTCCTCTCCTCTCCTCTCCTCTCCTCTCCTCTCCTCTCCTCTCCTCTCCTCTCCTCTCCTCTCCTCTCCTCTCCTCTCCTCTCTCCTCTCCTCTCTCCTCTCCTCTCTTCTCCTCTCCTCTCCTCTTCAGTAATCAATGTATAGTACTATGTAATGCAGTACAGTAAATTTACATTACTACACAGGAAGCCCAGCACTTCCTGTATTAAACTGTAGTAGCATGTAAGGTGGTAAGTAATAAAGTTAATAAATAATAAATATTTAATATTTTTTACTATGACATTGTTATGCAAATAAAGATGCTATTGTTACGAAAAAAAAAAAAAAAAGTTGTAATGAGGTATGTTGGGAAAGGGAGAAACATTGAAAAATGAAAACTTATGAGACAGCATGAAGTTGAAAGGTTTGCCAGGAAGCTCTTTATAATGTTTTAAGCTTGTGAGTCCCCTGTGATCAACATCAGGTTGAATACTGGAGGAGAACAGATGCATCTAGATGTTGGTTTTTTATTACATACTCACATCTAATCGAATATGTTGTGACATTTACACTACCCCTATGACTGTAGAAGATGTATATATTGCTCTTTTTATCTGGTAATTTTCTTGAACACACAGTGGCATTTTCCAGCAATCTCCAAGGAAAAGGTTCTCATAATCAAAATGCTCTCATTGCAGATACTAATGTCTTGAAATACAAAAGAACCAAACAATATATGTAGTTAAAACACTGACTGAAATATCAGCCTAATATCTTGACAGTATAGAAGAGTTCTTTGTGCGGAAGATTTAAAATTCATATTTTGTTCTAACAAAGCAGAGAGGAAGGAAGAAAGCAAGGCTTTGATCTTAAGAGAATGTTCTTGTATGGACAACCCTCTCACCCCACCCTGCAAAGATACACAAAAGATACACAAAATACAAAAAAAAAAAAAAAAAAAGTATAAATAAATAAAATAAAATAAAATGGGTAAAAGGGTAAAAAATGTAAAATGTCCAAAATAAATTATTTTCTATCTTTCTTAAATTATTTTTTAAATTATTTAAATTATTTAAATTATTTTCTATCTTTCTTAAATTATTTTTCTATCTTCCGTAAAGTTTCTAAGCATTGCAACATTATTTATTTATTTATTTATTTATTTTCTGTGAAACAGTAATTCCTAAAGCAAGATTATTGAAATGAGACTTTCTATGTAGCTCTATGAAAAGGATGTCATGCTGAAGAGTGGTCTGTCTGCATGGTCTCTTCAGTTTGTTCCTCCCCTTCCACCTAAGAGATATCAGATAATCTCTAATAAATGAGAAATGTTGAACATGGTAGTTGTTGCTGTTGTTGTCTTAAATGAACGTTTGATATATTATGTTTGTTTAATTAAAATAAATGCTCTTCTTAACAGAAGAATAAAGCCACATATCTAGGAGCATTTTAACCAGGAGATTCTCCAAAATTTAAGCTTATTGGTGAAGCTCAGCAGCACTTCACTCAGCAGGAATTTTGTTTTGTCATGTTTATATTACTGGCTAACATGAGGCCTTTGGTTCATGCTCATGCCAGAGTGCCCTAAGTGGATTATTTTGCATAACAGTATTTATATTCCTTGAGGAAGAGCCCCACACCTCTTGCTTATCACATGCTACAGGGCACTCTTATTAACCATGTCAGTGGGATGTGGCATATTGTTCAGCCTCTAACTATTCTTTCTGCGCTTGTAATGGTGACTGGAAGACAAAATAAGTTGAGGACAAAGAACACCACTGCAATTAACGTTTTAGTATTCAATTACTGTGCTCCTGGTTTGAATTTAGATTGTTCTACAGTTTTATCTACACAGAGATTTCTTTTCACATGGTCTTTTCAACCATGTGAAAACAGGATGAAATAAATCCAGCTGACCTCAGTTAAACTACTGCGTCTATTCCAAGACAAATTAAAATCTTTTGGAGATGGTCTTCTATCACTTTTTAAGTCTGGCAGCCCATATTCATGATTTTCTGAGGGATCTATGACCCTTACTGTAAATACTTTGGGGTATTTTGAACCAATTAGAGTATTTTTTGCTCTTTCATCTGTGTGTTTAGATGCCATTGTTAGGCTGTGAAGCTCTACAAATCTTGTGTAAGGCTTGTGACTCAAACAGAAACATATGCAGTATACTTTACATTTGGGCTATCTGAATAGATTATATATTAATGAAGCAAAACAGAGAGTTATATAAATCATGAGGTTTGCATGAACAAATGAGAAAAGCTACAAAGCTGGTGAAGGGCCTGGAACACAAGTCCTATGGGGAACAGCTGATGGAACTGGGTTTGTGTAGTCTGGAGAAGAGGAGGCTCAGGGGAGACCTTATTGCTCTCTACAACTACCTGAAAAGAAGTTGTGGGGAGCTGGGGGTCGACCTTTTCTCTCAGATAACTAGTGATAGGACTAGAGGGAATGAGCTCAAGTTGCACCAGGGGAGGTTCATGATGGAAATGAGGAGACAGAGCATTGGAATGGGTTGCCCAGGGAGGTGGTGGAAACACTGTCCCTGGAGGGATTTAAGGAAAGGTTGGCTGTGGTACTTAGGGACATGGTTTAGGGGGTGACATTGTAGTAGATAGTAGATGGTTGGACCAGATGATCTTTTAGGTCTTTTCCAGCCTTAATGATACTATGATTCTATGATGTAATGTCAAGCAAGCATCCTGCCACACACATTAATAAATTTTCTCTGCATATCATCCCCTTCTTACATAATTTCCTTTAGTCTATTCTCTTTTCATTTGTCTCTAAATTGAAGTATAGGTGGAAGAAAAATAAAAAAGTATAATACCATTATATTCTCTGTAACTAACTCAAACACTTATTTTCTTAAAAAATACTTTTCTATGCCTTCTGGATGACTTCCAGTAAATCTCACTTTAATAATCATTGCATTGTCCAATTAATCAGGGATACCTACAATATCTTGTTCAGCCTGACTTTCCCCCTTTTCAGTTGAATTTGGAGTTTTATTATTCATTGATTTTTCTTTTTCTTGATTCTTACACAATCTTTAAATTTTTACCTTCAAATTTAACATTACTTTCCATTTATGATTAGTTATTTTGTATAATAATCTCTCTCAGATTTAGATGCCAAACCTAAATTAACTGGAGTGTATTTTCTTTAATCCATATTTATTGTAGGACACTGGTTTTACAAAATGAATATTAATATGTGTGAATCTCCTCCTGAAGTGCTTTTACTACTTTCTCAGACAAAGAGAGAGAAAGAAAGAGAGAGAATAAGTTCAGGCAGATAGTTCTTGGAAATACTGTAGCCCATGACCTTTGAATACAAATTCTAGATACTCTAGACTTTTTCCATAATTAAATCTTTCTGCTGATAATACTGACATTTCAGAATATGATTTCTCAGTCTCTGAGGAGGCCTTATAAAGGGAATAGGACCTTATGCACCCTGACCACTTCCATCCTTCCATTGATGACATTGATGACATCCTTCCAGCTGACATTTAAAAGCCTTGCAATTAAAGTTCTTACTAATGGCATTGACTTTCCTCCTTTAGGATTTGTATTCAACATTTTAATTCTGTTTCTCTATTTCAAAATCACATGATTTAAAAGGCAACCTGTTCTCATTCTCTCTGTTCCAGTTCTGTCATGGATCTGTATACCTTTTTCATTTACTTTTCAAGTCATTTCAGTGATTTAAATCTTCTGAATCTGCCTCTGTTCTGCTAGAATTTTGAACATAGTATCATATCTTGTGACTCAAAAATTAAGCGAGAAAAAATATTTATTTTCTACTTTTGCAATCAGTTTATTTTATTTTTATTTATTTATTTTTAACTTTGATCTGAGTGCAAATTAACACTCTGGTACTCTTAGGCAGACATTTTAGATCTGCTCTATTATGGCAGGCTTTTTGCCTTCAAGCTGGGCTATTTTAGACTATAAGAAATCAAGTTTCACTACCATCTTTGAGAAAGGCAAGAAGGAGGATCTGGGGAACACAAACTGGCCGACCTCACATTGATCCCTAGGAAGATGCTAGAGAAAATAGCCTGGAAACCATTTCCAAATGCATGAAGGACAAGAAGATTATTGGCAACAGTCTGCATGGATTTACAAAGGAGAAATTTTGCTTAATCAATCTGATAGTCTTCAGTGATGAGATGGCTAGCTCTGGGGATAAGAAGAGAGCAGTGAATGTTGTTCATTTTGACTTCAGCAAGGCACTGTTTTCACATCTTCACTGGCAAAATGACGAAAATTTGACTAAGTGGACGGTGAGGTGGACTGATAACTGGTTGAACTGCTGAGCTCAGAGCAGTGTGATAAAGAGCACAAAGTTGAGTTGGTGGCACAACTGGTGTTGTAGCCCTTGGATACTGGGCCCACTACTGTTTATCTTCTTCATTAGTGAAGAAGTAACCTGGATGATGGGATGGAGTGCACCTTCAGCTAGTTTTCAGATGACACAAAACTGGGAGGAGTTGTTGATGAGCATAGTAGCAGATGGGTGTGCTGACGTTCAGAGGGACCGTGACAGGCTAGCCAGAAATGGGCTAACAAGGGGAAATGAAAATTCTGCTCCTAGGTAGTAACAACGCTAGGTCTCAGCAGAGGCTGTGAGCTGAGCAGTTGAAATCAGCCTGGAAGAGAAGGATCTGGGAATGAATCAGACATGAGCTAGCACTGTGCCCTTGCAGCAAGGAATGTCAATGACATCTTGGGCTGCATTAAGCTGAGTGTTGCCAACAGATGTAGGGAGGTGATTCTTCCCTTCTGCTCAGCCCCCAAGAAACACATCCGGAGTGCTGGATCCTATGCTGGGCTCTCCAGTACAAGAGAGACATAGACAAAATGAGACAAATTCAGTGATGGTCCACAATGATAATTAAGGGATTGGAGCATCTGACATATGAAGGATAGGCTGAAAGAGATTGGACTGTTCAGCGTGGAGACAAGAAGGCTCAGGGAGTTCTTGTCCATGTATAATAATACTTGACAGAAGGAGTAAAGATGAGAGATCCAGACTCTTAGTGGTGCCGAGTAACAGGATAAGAGTCAATGGGTACACACAGGATGTACAGGAAATTTACTAAATTTAAACAGGGAGTTTACTAAGAATACAGGAAATTTCTCTTGAACATAAAACAAACAAACAAACAAACAAACAAAACACCTTCACTGTGAGGGTGGTCACACAGGAACAGGTTACTCAGAGAGGTCATGGAGTCTCTGTTCTTGGAGATATTGAAATCCTGACTGGACACAGCCCTGACCAAACTGCCCTTGCTGAACCTGAACTTGCTATGAGCAGGATGTTGGACCAGACAATCACCAGAGGCAGCGTTCTGTCTCAGTAGAATTGTGAGTCTGTCATTCTTGTGAGTGAAAGGAAACACAATAACAAAGACCAAACTCTCTCTGGTTTCTTTTTAGTAACTATTTGCATTCATAGTCAGGTTCAGAAAATCTGGACAATTTTCAGGGTGTCCTGTGTAGTTGATATGCAGAGAGGATAATCATGGAAGTGGGGTCTGTGTTGTACAAATTGTAGTGCACAGCTCTACAGTTTAACATACAGATGTTCTGGCTGGTTCTAGACTGTGCATATAGGCAGCTAACATCCTGGCACAGAGCATTTCAGATTTGCATTATTTTTATACAAAGCCTGTATGAATTTTAAGTACTCAAGTTTTAGTTTCCATAGAATTCTGTTTTGTAACATGATTATCAGAAATTAAGGTCTACCATACCACATTTAAAGAAAAAAAAAAAAAAAAGTTACACAGTCCTTATAAAAAGAACATGGAGAACATGCTGGAGAACAATATCTGCCAGTAACTGCCTGGGTGATATACCAAACTTTGAATAAAGCTTTCTACACAAACCCAGTAGGGCAGATGTTATATTAGCACATAGCATGGAGTTACTTGGCAGCAAACAGAGATTAGACATCATAAGCATTTGGTCTGCAGAAATGTTACCAGAGCCGATGGCTACACAACAATAATTTAATGCTTGGTGAAAAAACAAACAAACTACAACAACAACAGAAACAACAACCCCAAACCCTACTTGTAAGAAGAAATGTTTATATACTTATTTAATAAAGTGTGTTTATAGTAAGGTCCAAAACCAGAACATCTTACCGGAAATAATGCTCCTGTTACACAAAATAATTTAAAAATGATGAAAAAACTCCTTTTTTTAATTACAAACATTGTTAAAAGCAATACTGGTAGCAGACAATAAAGATCACATTAGATTGTTTCTTTTTCAGATTCTGTAAGTGGGAAGCACACTTCTCTCTCTTTAGTTAACACTTTCTTTAAAGAACCCTTCCTTTATGTTTCTTGGGAAACAGAAGTGGTTGGAAAAAGCTTACTGTATGAAGTAAGGAAATTAATGCTTACTAGAATATCAGCATATTAGTCTATATGTTTCTTTTGCAAGAAATACTATTTATTTGCATAATCTCTACCATTGCAAATTTACAACAAATATATTGGTTGATTCCTCTTCATAATTAAATATCTTAGGCCAGAGGAAGTGTAAATCTAGGAACAGGTTATCTAAATTTCTAGAAAGAAAGTGACTTGCTTGAAAAGTGCTAAAGAAAAAAACAACACAATTTTAGAGGAAATTAGGCTCTTTCCCAGTGGAAAAGGAATATGCAATGTAGAGTGTGCAACAATTCATTTTGCTTACAAATACTCTTTACTTCTGGTCTATGTGCCTGACTTTGCATGTTCAAAGTGCTTAACCTGCTATGTTACAGACATGAAAAAAAAATAAAGAAAATAGTTGGCACTTTAGCCAGGAAATAACAAAAATAAAATAATTTGAACTTAAAAATTTAGAAATGCAGCAACATGATGAAAATTGAAATATTCCTATTAGGAAACAGAGAAAGAAAAAGATTGAATGAGATATATTTCAGCTTTTACAGGTGTCAAATTAAATTTTAAAGGGAATAAGAAAAGCTTTTTATCATGAGAAAATCCTCATTCTTATTCTGATTGGAAGATATTTCCTTAAACATATTTCAGTCCTGTGGCTTCTGTGTTCAGTTTTTGATAACAATAGAAAATTTCAGTCCACAAACAGCTGTGGAAAGCAGCTATTATATTATCAGTCTCCTTTAGGCAGAGAAAGAAAACAACAACAACAAAAAGTTATTATCCTGCAGTATTAGTCACATCTTTGTTATGCAGTGCACTGTATAGGAACACTGGACAATAAAGACCAGCATCCCTATTCAATAATCTTAAATACTCAGCAATCAAATAGCCTCTATGTTAGTATTAAAATTTAGGGAGTAAACATCAACTCAAAAAACTCAACACCTCCCCAGACAGGTCAGCAAGCCTTTGTTCAGGGAAGAAGATTTTCTGAGACAAATAAACAATAGACTCTATCTTCTGCTTCTGTATTAAATTCCAAAACAAAGTCAGATAAACCCAGAAAGAAAGAAGTCAAAAAAATATCCTTTACATATTTCTTAGACTTTAAATAAAAATACATCTACATTATAGCAAGCATGATTTTATAAATGTTTTATATTCATAGAGAACACAACATCTGAGTATTGAGGAAAACCGGGCATCATGTACGAAGAGTCATAATATGCGTCAAAAGCATAAAGAATAATTTATTTCCTTTCAGAATTGACTATATCTCAGTTATCCGTAGTCACAATATTCGACGTTTTCTTCCATGTAACTTCTCCCACAGAAGATCCAGAAATTGCCTGTACCGGAAATTTAGTTTACTTAGAAATCTTGGTGGCACATAGAGTTTTCTTCTATATTGCATTGTACTACAATACAGCTCAAACTGGTACAATTTTTACTATTATAAGTGATAATCACTAAAATTTCAAAAGCTGTCACAGGTCCTTCTCATGACTGGTTCATAACATATAACCCTGGGAAGTAACATTGAAAGTGTTACTGATGATCAGTGCCAAAAGTAAGTAATGGATTTTTTAAAATACACTAAAAAAGAAAAAAATAATTATTAAAACTATCACTTTTTGGAAGTAACATGTTTATGGTGTTCGTCTGCTTCCCTCCTCGCTGCTCATTTTCCCTTTTAGTCTAATACAAACTCCAAGCCTCATTACAGTATTTAGAGCTGATCACTGTGGAACTCACAATATGAGGTAGTATAAAAAAGAATGGGTACCTCAGCTAGAGTGGTGACAAGCTTAATAGGCTGTAGTGCGCTAACTTTGATTAATCTTTGAATGGAATAATCACAAACTGCAAATGTAGAAAACAGCAAAATGAAGGCTCAAAAGAAAGTAAAAAACAAATTAAAATGAAACCAAAACAAAATAAAATAAATAACAACAACAACAACAAAAGAAAACTAAAAAACAACACTCCCGAAATTTGAAAGTACTTTCTGTACTTAGGAATATGCATAATTTTCAAGCATACTCACTGATAAAGAGAAAGAGAAAGAGAAGCAAATCCCTCCCAAATTCACTTTGTGTAAGGAAGAGTGGAGGAAACCATGACAACATCACACATTCTACTGAAATGGCTGCTTCATGTATAAATGCAAATCTTCAAATTATTGCAGCAGTTTTGATTCTCCCCTATCATTACTTTGATAGTTATTTTGATAGAACCAAATTTACCAAATACTTGTGGGTTCCAAAACTAATTCCACAAATACATATTTATTCTTCATAAATATATAAAAACATTCATCAATATGCTACAAATTAAGTATTGTTCAGCCAGACTACTTTCTTCTGATAAATTTGAAAGGATTATATTTCATTTATGACAGAAACAGAAAAACAAGCAAAGAAACATACTTGAAGTATGAAACATGCATACAGTACACAAACAGATATACCATTCCTTGAGTTCTGGGAAAACAACTAGCTTCCAAGTACTATTGGATTTGAGCTATCAGAAATCAGTAAGCACAAAATTGGAAAAAAAAAAAAAAAAAGTGTTGTGGAAGAAGCCTGGAGCCATGCCATGGTCATTTCTTTCTGGAAAAGATACCATGCTAAGAAGCAATGTGAAGGCAAAAAGCATCACAGTGAATGTATGTCCCTTGATGTATGCACCTCTTTTCTGCCTCCCATCAGCCTTTTTTAAAGGAAAAGATGAGAAATGGGGAGAATTAACTTTAACACATACCCCAAACCAAACATATACCGGAGAACAAAAAATGTAGTGCAAGGAAAAGCAAACAAATTCGATTGTATAGTAAATTGTGCTAGAAAGCCATCATATGCAGTTTTCCAAAAACACGTTTCACAAACAAATTTTGTAGAGATATTAAAAGCAGGGTCACATAAGTCTTTTAGAATAGAAAGTGTTGCTGAAAAATATATAACTTTTTCATGTACTTGTTGCATTATCCATATATTAATAAGAATACCTCAGGAATATGTGGTTATTTCAAAGAGAATTTCTAAGAATGTAGTCTGTGGAATCTCAGAATCATAGAATCATAGAATCACAGAATCACAGAATGTTTGAGGCTGGAAAGGACGTCTGGACCTTTTGTAAAATGCTTTTTTGCCTGTTAAACTTTTTGTAAAGAAAATATTGGTCAATTTCTCCTCCAAGTGTTGTCATTTTTCAACAAAATACTGACATACTAAAAGCTGCTTGTGACTGATAGAATAGCTGAACATTGGCAGTGGATCTAGAAAAACCTAAAATGTGTTTTCAATCTCAAGAATGACTTCTTACAAGAGAATTCCATAATTTTACAAATTATGTGAGAAAAAAATAATAATTTGAAATTAAGAATAGTCAGATATTCTGAAATAATTTGCATTCATGTTAGCATTTTCATTATTGCAAATGCACCTTAAGATGCTTTTACTATAACAGATTTATCTCATTTGTAGACATTTCTACTTTTGTATTGTTCTCTATAAATTGTTTTCTTCACAGGTCTGCAGATATGCTTTAACTTATCCTTTCCACACCCTGTCTATTTATTTAATTATCAATAATTTGCATCTTCTGCTGTTTATGTTTTGGAAATATGCAAATGGAAAAAGACAGGAGCTGAACACAGAAAAAACAGGTTGTGGTAATTGGTAAGATAAATAACAAAAAGATAAATTCTTAAATAAAGAATGTCAGATGGGGTTAACAACACCACGTTTTTGTAATATTGGCTTGGCTAAAAGTTGGGCAATTAGTAGACATCTTACTGATCTCTAATGAAAGTAATAAATTCAAGGAAATTAAATAGACTGAGATGGAAAAAAAAAAAAAAAAAAGTATATTAGCAGAAAGAACAGTTGTTCTTTGAAAAGCAATAATTAAAATGTGCAAAATCTCCCTCTATGTGCTGAAAAATACTTGCTTATAGAAGTATTAAAGTAGTCTGACATAAGGTAACCACTTAAATTTTTCCTTTTTTTTCTTTTTCTTCTGCTCAGCAGTTTTGTCTGTATTCATCTATATATTTGTTTACATCCAACCCTTTAAATATTCACAGCAGTCTATATTGAACTCCTCAGCATAAATCATTTCTACAGATTTTTAAAGTGGATCAATTTGCAAGACCTACACAGCCCCACATATTCTTCCTTAGGAAGACCTGGAGGTTACTGAAATAAGAATGCCTACAACTTCACTGCCACTTTAAAAGGAGCAAGCTCTGTCTCTGGAGCAGTTGGTCCAGCCTGAGACACAATATTCTCACAATATTTTAACCGATGCAAACCCAGTAATGTTGTCTGTTTTTTCTCTGTATTATCTTCAGGTAGCAGGTCAGCTGTGCAAGTTACCTCTTCACCATGGGTTTACACTTAAGTAAGCTTGTTATTTCACTAAGAATGGAAGTCCAAGGTACCAGAACAAAATGAAAAGGGAAATAAAAACTTAGGAAATATCAATGCACACTCAAAACTTCCTTATCTATAGTGCTATAGTGTTATATGGGGAGGGTTGGAAGAAGAGAAAAGTTTTATAACCACCCAGTGGTTTGTCTGACCTTAGCCTTTTTTTTTTTTTTTTTTTTTTGATTGTGTAGTGTGTGTGTGCGTGCACGCATGCACATTAGGCATCATTGTCTTAGGTAAAAAACAAAGGGAAACAATGCTTAGCTGAAATTTGAAGTGAAAAAGAATCACCAAGAGATACAAATTTCTAAAACTGAACTAGAATGGACACATGACTTTGAAAAAAAAAATAAAATGAAATCCTAGCTTGAGCTCATAGTGAAACTGTGGGAAATGCCATGCGGACTTTACCTACAGGTTGCTGGATCTCTTTGTTCAAAAAATTAACATAATTAAGTACAGTTTTGAGATCTGATTTAATTAGCTATAATCATACAGAACTACTTTAGGTTAGGCATCAGAGATATACAACATATTTTCAAGTAGATGTATGATTATTTTGAAAATCAATGTAATAGTAGCATTCACTAGCCCAAGGGCAATTACAGTTACAAGAAGTGCTTGTTTGGTAAAAGATCACAATTTGAAGTCTTGCACTTGCCTGAAATAGTCCTGTCATTGAACAATCTCTAAAAACTGAAGCATATTTTAACAACCATGATTTGGTAATTAAACTTTAGAACTAGTTTCAAGTGCTTCTGAATATTTGAATAGTGAGAATTTAAAATATATTATCTTGAAACAAATGATGCATTCAACTTTTAAACTTGTTTTTACTTTTGTACTCAATCCACTCATACCATTACTTATAGACTTATTGCTGAATAAAGTATGCCAATTTTATGAAACAGTAGTGCTATGATAATGGTAATTTCTTAAAGCCATGTAAGTTGCTAAGATATTTTTTTAATGACCCTTTCAAAATTACATTAACCTTCAAGTTTCTTCCCATTGTCTCCTGATTAATTCACTTGCACTTTGCTAGAGGCTACTTACATAGAGCCTTTGCCTTCAGCTGAAAGGCTAGGGAAGCCGTTTTCAGTGTAGTTCACGTTACATCAATCAAGCACCAGCATTCAACCTCCATCCTGCCACTGTGTATTAGTGACCTGGTTCCTGAAGCCAGGGTTCTCTGCCAGAAACCAGTTTTCTAGTCTGCATTGCAACACATTACAGATGTAGAGGATGTAACGTAATTAGTCACTTTAACATTTGTTGCCAGCAACTTGTCAAACTGCATTTGGGGAGAGAGGAAGGGGAATAGTATAGAAATTGAGAGAAATCTTAAAGAATATGATTATGAAGATAATTAACTTTACGCATCAAGAAGGAAGTGGAATGTAAATGGAAACTAAACTGTCTCCTCTTTGAAAAACAATGCATAAAGTTGCATTATTCACATAGTTCATTTAATAAATTAACAACAAGAAACCAACCAAACTCGCCTGATGAGCAAAGTATATTTGGGGAAGGGAGGACAGGGGAAGGGAGCTAGTGATAAGATGGCATCAAACTGATGAAGCATCTCTGCTACATGGTTACTTGTAATAGGTTTTGAAAACTGCAGGAAACAATAAGCTTATTAGAAGATAGTTTAATTGCCTTGGATTTTTTCCTTTTGATTTATGAACAGAAAACCAAATGATATGCCAAATTTAAAGAAGTCACAACTAGCTGTTAGTGAAAAGTTCTGTGATCTAGATGTATACTGAAAAAGAATGTTTTCTCTTTTGTTGACTACACATACAGGTGAAATATAATACATGTATAGAGCCGTATTTAATACCAAGGCACAGTACGCATATTTGGAAACACAATGTATCTTAACTGTACAAATATGAAAAAGAGAAGAAAGAGAATTCATTTAGAGAATTTACAGAGAAAAAAAAAAAAAAAAGAAGAAGAAGAAGAAATGGAATTGACACATTTCTGAATTAAAAGTCTGTTATTGTAAATCACATATGGTGACCTATGTCACTGTTTAAAGGACTTTGTATAATCTGTTCCACTTCCTCCATCATCTGTCTTTCCAGACTTGTAACAAGTATACTGAACACCACCTGCTTCCTAAAAAAGTTTAAATAATTTCAAACTTCTGTTTTGATGAAAACTCATAACTTTCATTTTCCTTTAGGAAAATAACTCATTACTATCTGAAGCACCTCTGTAGTCTTACATTCTAAATATATCAAACATCAAATATATAAAATGATTTATCTTGTGCACCAAAACAAAATTAAAAAAAAAGGCAAAATATATATTAAAACATACTTTGAAGTGTATAAGCAATTGCCCACATATTTTATTTTTTCAATGAGGATTTTCACACAAAGGAGGAAACTTTTCTTGGTAGCAAAACTAATCTGGGGATTTTGCTTACATCTATGCTTTCTGAAATAGAATTAAACTGTAGGTTATTTGCTATTAAGCTATTTGCTATTAAGCTATAAAGCATATATATCTATGTGATTTTGTCTATGGTCAAAGTATTTACTGATTCATAGATTCAGTACGTGACAAATAAGATAAGGAAAAGTATTCAAGTTTCTTATAACCATAAGTGATAGTGACTTCTGAATGTTTTATAACCTACACACATACACACACACAAGCAGTGATTAGAGTCAATGTGCTTCTTATTTAAAAGTGTGTATGTATAATTTACGTAGGGCTACATAAATGAGGTCAAGTTTGTGAGCAATACAGGAACAGAAGAATGCCACATCAAATATGTAATTCAACTTATTTATGTTACATCCAAACATCTGAACTCAGCTGGAAAGGCTGGAAGTGAAGCTGTTCAAAACTTTGGTTATTTGAATTAAAATTAAAAAAAAAAAAAAAAGTTGAAGTTTGTCTACATTTCAAACTTTTCCTTAGTAATTTTACTTTATTGATCAAGAATGCAAGATAAACTTACACATTTTAATATCCAAAGAACAAATTTCAAATTGCATAGCTAATTCACATTAAAGAATAGTGAAAGATGTGATTCTCCCATCTTCATCAGGTAATTAATTTTAAGACAATGTAATCTTCTCCAAATAAATGTTGAATATAACAAATATTATCAGATTAGCCTCACTTTCTTGGTAGTCAAGTTATGATCTCGAGAATGAGGTTGCCTTTTTTCTGTTGCTCAGAGAAAAAAAGAAAAAATTGCCACTAAAGAGTTTTGTCCTTTCTTCCAGGAAAAACAAAACAACAAATAATACTAATTATATAATTTCTAAAGCTGAAACGTCAAAGCTTACCAGAGTACTGCTTATATATTAAAATTTAGACTTATTTTCATAGGCACAACAGATAAAAATGCCAATTATAAAAGGAAGTCAAAGCAAATAAGTGACAGAACAGCAAAGTGAAAAATCCTTACACTTCCCATTCCACACAATATCCCTCCACCATATTAGTTTTGAAAACTATAGCAATGATACTGCTAGAAACTTTTTAGTACTTCATTTATTTTACTGCTAGATGATTGGAAAAATACAAGTTTATTTCCCAATCAATGTCTTATCTAGATTGTGGGAGCTCTGTTGGTGAAATGTAGATCCTGTTTTTATTTATTTATTTATTCATTATTATTTTTATTTTTGTGAAGAGGCACTAGTTTAGGTGAGAACATGATGAACTTAAAAAAAAAATAAAAAAAAAGATAAACACTTTTTGCACTTTTTGTCCCAATGCTGGGAGCACCTTTCATTTTGAACAGTGGTGAAGTGAAGACCAGAAGTAATCGTAAGAGATGTGTAGGCATACAAAACAGCTGCTAAAATGGACATTTCAAGAGACAGATGTCACAAAGGGGTAACTGTCAGGGTCTGAAAGATGGTTAAATAAGACTTCTAAGACTAGCATGGATTTCTATCATCAGCCACAGTTTTTGAAATACAATCACTATAGGTATTAACTGTCTGTCATAAGGATGAGCAAGAATCTGTGAAGACATTTTCTACCATACAATATTTATAAGCGTATACATATATATGGATATATGTTCAAAAACATACCAAAACTGCTCTGGATTAAATGTTAATCAATGGATACTCAGCACTTTTGACCTTTTGACAAAGCTCATTTTTAAAACATCACTTTTCTTTTTAAAGAAGATTATGCATGTAATCAAGGCAGGGATACCCAGCACAAGAATCCTTCAACACATATTTTACAAATTTTCCTCATTGCATTACCGTCCCTTGAAATAAACATGCTACGAAAGTATAAGCTTTCTTTTAGAAGAGAAGATAAAGAACATGATCTCTATTGCAATTCTGAAATAACATGTGATAATGAATCAAATGTATACACCAACAAAAAGTCAATCCTCTAACAGCCTGAAATCATAAATGCTAAAAGTGTTATGTGTTCTGATTCATTACAATGAATTTCATCAGGAATATAAAAAGGTCATTCAAATATTAAACATGCTACTATTTCACTGAATACAGCCTTAACTAAAAACACATTGCTAAAACTCTAACTCTATTTTGTAATCATAAAATGGCTTCTGAGCTGCCTAGTGCCCCTGATGTTTCCTCTTGAAAAAACTAATGCTAAATCAAGGTAGCTTAGTTTCTTTTTCTTCTTCCTAAACTACAGCTAAATATTATGAGACTTGCAATGACTGTATAAACATGACAGAAGGAAATTATGCTTTTAATTATGGGGACTTATTTGTAACTGAGACATAGCAAATCCATACTGAGGTAAACCTTGCTTCTCCAGGAGAAGTAGGATAAGCAATCTCTTAGATGGTTCAGTCCCCACAGACTGACCACAGGTCACACTGTATAAACAGGAATTAAATATACTGTGGGCTAAAGAACCTTGTTCCAAGTCTTATAGGATGACAATATTAAAAACAGAACATGATGCAATAGATGCCTGGTGGCAGAAGCTGAACTGGTATGTTATTGCCTTGAGTCCCACAGCCCTTTCTACCCAAAGGCTACAGGCTCTCCATGTGCATTTGTCAGCTGCCTTTCTAGATGTGAACGGGTTTACCTAGAGAGGGTGGCCATCCAGACCTGAAGTGTTCTGTTGACCAGGCTTAATTGTTCTATCCTATCTTAGGCAGAAGACTAATTTCTAATCACAATCACACAGTATTAAAGTTTTAAAAGGTTAAACAGATTGGCTTGAGTAGCTTTAACTTGATGAGACATTCTTCAGATCATTATGTCCTCATCAAAAATCCAGGGAGCATTTTACTGTCATTCACTCATCAACAGGTTGGGCTAGAGACAATAGCAAGTGTCTTGAATAAAATTTTCGTTGAGTGCTTTCAAATTTGCTCCCATACACTACACACAGACCATATCCATTTAATCAGTTCATTAATGTCAACAAGCTTTGATCTTTGCTATGCATTATAAATTATTAAAAATATATTTGTTAGTGAAACCTTTGTCTTCACATGTCTTTTAATAATGTCTTTAAATGATTCAGAACACCTAAAAGAAGAGTATGACGTTTTTATCAACTTTACCTTACAGACTGAATTTTTACACTACTCTGTCCTGTATCAAAGTGTGGCTGATAACTATTGCCGTGGTAACCAAAATGTTTCATAAAGCTTAAAGAATTCCTATATGAGAACTTCATGATAACAATTTTACATTTTTTTAATCCAAAAAGTCTATCAAATCTAAGTAAGAAGTTTATATATGTATACCTATTTATCAATATATTAAAATATAATATGCCTTCCAAAATTACATAGGTCAATATATTAAAAAATAAATAAATAGGCAGATAGAAACTTATTTGCAAGAAATCTAGATTTTCCAATGACATTAGAATTAAATTTTTTTTTGGTCTTGTTTAGTACAATAGGAATGTATTTATAATTAGTTTAAAACTGTCTTCCACTATTGGTCATAGGCAGTTAATAGTACATACATTATACAATGATATTTGATAAATCATAGATTCATAGAATCATATAGGTTGGAAAAGACCTCTAAGATTATCTTGTCCAATCTTTAATTTAGCACTGCCAAGTCCACCAAATGGTTACTCGGTTTGTAAGCAATCATATTGACAGTCTGTTTTATTTTATTTTGTTTTATTTTATTTTATTTTATTTTATTTTATTTTATTTTATTTTATTTAGGTTATCACAAAATTATTTAAGTATGTAGTACCAAACCAAATGGGATGAAGATACATGTTTTTGCTGCAAATACGTAGATACCCATCACTTTGCTACTTAATGTGTTTCCAGATTGAAAGAAAAAAATAATAATTTGATGTAAGGCTGGCTAGCACTATAAGTCATGAAATTCATCATTTAACATTTCCTATTGGAGTAATTTCAGACTCATAGCTATGATAAATAAAAGAATAGACTGGTTACAGGTTCACTTTCAATTTGATTTCAGTAAATATGAAGGGCACATGCACGTTTTGAAAAACACTTTCCTGTTTCATACATTGTTTCAATATATATTCTAAACTTCACAAAACTAATCTTATTAAAAAATAGTGAAATAACATATATACTGCATATAAGACTGAGCATGATAGCTCAAAACAGCCTTGAATTTATTATTATGTTATGCTTACAGCTGTAATAGAACACATCCTTTAAAGCATGTGGAATCCATTATACGCATTTCTTTTATATCCCATACAATGTACTTCCAACAATACATTCCTAAACTTAGTATGTTCAATTTCAAAATCATAAACATCAAGGCATAATAATTCATATTAATACGCAAATAAATGTAATTAAAAATTCAGTTTCATACAGTGGTTAGAGATTATCTTATCAAATAACATACACTAGTATTATGCGTATATAAACAAGCTGAATCAAACAAAATAAGGAAATCCCATTGAATGAACAACTAATGTTCCAATTGCTTGAATAATATTAAAAATATATTTTTTTCATGTTTTCAGTTCTTCCTTGTTCCACTTGTCCATGTTGCAAAAACAGTGTTTTAGAATAACATTCAAAAACAATTTAGATGCATATCAAATAAGAAAGTTATCTGAACTCTGAAAAGCACCCTAATAATGATTTCTTGATAAGCAATAACTTATAACGTTGTACATATGAATACAAAAAGTTTTCTTTCTTTTTTTTTTTTTTTTTCTTTTTTCTTTTTTTTTCTGAAGTCATCACTGTTGCCAGCAAGAGTGTTAAAAGCTGTTTCAATGATGTGGTTTTGATGACTTCATGCTCTAAAATGATGAGGTAAAAAGCATTATGAAAAGTTGAAGTATTGCAAAATTATGACATTTAAAGACTAATAAGCCGAAATCACATCCTCATGCATGGCAACCTTATCTAAAGATTTTCAGTATATTTTCCTTGTAAAGAACCACTGCTGTGTAATGTTAGCAGTCTAATATAAGCAGGCTCCCTGGATATTCATTAACTACCATATATGTAAATAGGAAATGAGAAGCATTTAAGAATATGGCTATCTACTATTTCCTGATAGAAACCCACAGAAATTCCTCTCCAAAGTAGACATGGATGGTTCTTGCCTCATGACCTCCAGTTTAAATTTCCCAGCCACCAAATTGTGAAACCAGCAAAACCTTTGTCCACTTTAGAATATTGTTTTCCAGGGTGTCTTCCCATCAGACAAGATGTTAAGAACAAGCTTTCCTGAACTTGCTTCCTCCATTCATGTTCACTAACTGTGCAAGCAGTTTCAGTTCTTAATATGAACACTCAATCTTGATGTCAGTGCCTATTCTTAGGTGCAGAAACATCTGAATTAACTACTCCAGTCAGCTATACATCGTGTTTGTCAGAGCCTGATGTTGGTAGAGCACCTTCTTCTCAACTCCTCTGCTAAACAGAAATGAAACACAGCCTTGAAGATTAGTTCCTTCTCAAATCAGTCAAGCAAAATATCTTCAACCAGTCTAACTCAGAAAATCAAACAATTAAAAGAATAGAGAAAACAAAAGTTAATAGAAATAAAGCTTTCTTCAGGAAAGAAGGAATGTTACAGATACAGAAACAAAGAAACATAACTTTGTTGTTGTTGTTGTTTCTTTTTCAGAAATGGATTAATGACAAGAAGATTACAAGCTTTATTGTAAATGCAAAAACATTTAACAGATTATATGTCCTTAAATCTATATATATATACCTATGCTAGGAAGAAAAGTATTGCTGGGTGACTCAACACAGTTTCACTGCATTTGTGTGATGTTATTCTGTAAAAGTACTCTGCTAATTAGTTAATGATTGCGAAGTATTTTTAAGTGTCATGAAAAAGACAATTACCAATATAGTTATATTATTTTTTTATGAACCACTTAAAATACACATTTTTGTCATTGTCAAAAATTCTCTAGTGGTTTAAATTTTAGATTCTGGTTTGCAATTGGAAAATGACAGAAAGAGAAGTCCCTCTGAAAATCAAGGAACAGAGTTCTTCACTGACTATTCACACATGATCTGATGATGCTTTTCTGTTTATATTTGCTTAACCAGTCTATTGTAATAGACATATTTGAAGGAGAATGGTGTCCTTATATATACGATATCTAGATTATACACAACAGTGAAACAGAGGGAATTCATGCTCTAAACGCCATCCTGCTACTAACAGATTTCTCACTTGTACAACTAACCAGCATGAAAACATGAATTATTAAATATTCTTCCCTATAATTCCCAAAATAATCAATTGCTCTTACACACTGGTAGCTGTACTCTTAGCAAAATATCACTTGTATTAGACTCCTGACAGTGTACCATAGTGTACCACAGCTGACCACATGATTTCATGTACCTGACATGATCTAAGTTGTACTGTACTAACACCTTTGAAAAATCAGATGTTTTGCACTTAGAGGGATGCTACTGTTAGCTCTTAGAATCATAGAATCATTAAGTTTGGAAAAGACCTAAAAGATCATCTAGTCCAACTACCACCCTACTACCAATGTCACTCATTAAACCATGTCCCTAAGCACCATGTCCAACATTTCATTAAATACCCCCAGGGACCGTTACTCCACCACCTCACTGGGCAACCTGGTCCAATGTCTGACTACTCCTTCTGAGAAGAAATGTGTCCTAATTTCCAACCTAGACCTCCCAGTGTGTGACTTGAGGCCATTTCCTCTAGTCCTATCACTAGTTACCTTCAACAAGAGGTCAACACACTTCCCAGCTCCCCACAACTTCTTTTCAGGTAGTTGTAGAGAGCAATAAGGTCTCCCCTGAGCCTCCTCTTCTCCAGACTAAAAAAAAAAAAACAAAAACAAAAAAAAAAAAAAAAAACAACCACAGTTCCCTCAGCTGCTCCTCAAAGGACTTGTGTTCCAGGCCCTTCAGCAGCTTCGTAGCCTTTCTCTGGACACTCTCCAAGGCCTTGATGTCCTTCTTGTAGTGAGAAGCCCAAAACTGAAGACAGTACTTGAGGTGCAGAATACAAGGGGACGATCACCTCCCTGGTCCTGCTGGCTACACTACTCCTGATACAAGCCAGGATGCCGTTGGCCTTCTTGGACACATGGGCACACTGCCAGCTCAAGTTCAGGTGAGCTCAAGATCAGCAGCCCCAGATCCTTTTCCTCTGCACAGCTTTCAAGCCACTCTCCCCCAGGCTTGTATTGTTGCATGGGGTTGTAGCCAAAGTGCAGGACCCGGCACCTAGCCATGTTGAACCTCATCCCTTTGGCCTCTGCCCATTGACCCATCCTGTCCAGGTCCCTCTGCAGGGCCTTCCTACCCTCCAGTAGATCAACACTTCCCTCCAACTTGGTGTCGTCTGCAAAGTTACTGAGGGTGCACTCAATTTCCTCATCCAAACCTTCAATAAAGATATTAAAGAAGATGGTTCCCAACACTGACCCCTGGGGAATACCACAGGTGACCGGTCACTAGCTGGATTTCATTCTGTTCACCACTACTCTCTGGGCACGGCCATCCAGCCCATTTTTAACCCAGCAAAGAGTGTACCTGTCCATGGGCTGCCAGCTTCTCCAGAATACTGTGGGCGGCTGTGTCAAAGGCCCTGTTGAAGTCTAGGTAGACTACATCAACAGCCTTTCCCTCATCTACCAGGCAGCTCAGCCAGTCATAGAAAGAGATGAGGTTGTTCAGGCAGGACTTGCCTTTCATGAACCCGTGCTGACTGGGCCTGATCCCCTGGTTGTCCTGCATATGCTGCGTGATTGCATTCAAGATTACCTGTTCCATGCTGCTGTAGAGCTACTTCTAATGCCTTCTTTCCTGGTCCTCTCATAACATTTCCCAAAGCCCAAGATATGTTTCTTCCCAATTTCTGAAGAACTTTTTCTAAAAGACTTAGATTCGTAGTTTGATCCATAACAAAAATATTCAGTAATCCTCTCTATATTTGGAAAGCTGGACATAAAATATTCTTTAAAGGAGATCATTCACTGTATGAACATTTCGTTATTCTCCTCCCAGACAAGAGTAAAGCAGTAAATACCACAACAACAGCTTCTTGACATTTTTACAACTTAAAGGCATATTTAAGCTCCATCCAGAAGACAGAAGCATAGACATTACAAACATTATGAAAAGAAATGGTCAAAAATTGGCTTTCAAAATCTGATTTTTTGTTTTGTTTTGTTTTGTTTTCCTATAATTTAGTTAAGGCTTTAATATGGGTTGTAATTTTTACAGAAGAAGGACATCTAACAATAATATTTCCAGACAAGTGGCAGAGATGAAGATATTTTATTAGAGAACAAGTATGTAATTTCCTGTTTCCTACTCAAATAATCAAATCACTCCCACCAACTCCTAAGACTTTTCTGAAAGTTTGGGAAAATTACTTAAATGATATTTTTTCCCATGCAGTTTCTCCCTTATTAAGAAGAAGTGGCGCTCTGTGGGACAGCTGTTTTAAAGTATACATGAAATAAACCAAATTACCTACATTTTCTTGAAGTGTTTAGTGGCCAGTGTAAATTACATAATATAACTACAGTCATTGTACTGACAGGTTTACAATGAAGAAAAATGAATTATAAGTACTCTGCACTTTAATTTGTAGCTCTCTGATGCAAATGAGTGTTAAATAAATGTTGTACAGTTTTTCCCATTTACTTGGATTATAACTATTAATACCTACTCTAAATTAATAGAGCCAGAAGACACATGATAGCTGCTTGTAAAGTTCATCACTGAGACAGGTATTTCAACTGTACCAACATCCCGTTGGTTGTTCATTAGTGATATTCTTAAGTAAATATTAGTAATATTTACTAATTAGTAATTTAGTAATTTTAATTTACAAATTAGTAATATTCTTAAGTAAATGTAATGCTGCAAGACCAGTATAAAGGTAGCAGAAGAAATTCTACACAGCACTTTTACAGGTAAAATGAATTATGTTTCCCTGTGTGACAGACATAATGGAAATATTACTTTTGTTAGCCATTTGTATCTCAATATATTATTATTATTATTTATTCAAGAACTTGCTGAATGTTGCTTGTTTTTTTATTACATAACTTAAGCCAATTTAGTGAATTCCAGCCTTTGAGCAATTGAAGGCATACTTTACAATGGACTAATCTGTAAATAGAAGTCTCACCAATACTGTGCTGGATAAGATTATGTTGGAAATCTTATCATTTTTACTCACTGTGAGTCACTGAGAAGATAAACAAATAAATAGAAATGTAGAGGACTATTTCTGACATCGCAAAACCTAACCATAAGCTGCACTGCATGTGTAAAATGAATGGTCAAAAGATTAAAGATGAACAGTAAGCAAACAGCCAAACACAGTGAGACGCGGTAGAAGAATGTGTATAGTAGCCAGTTGTGTAAAAAGGCTAGCTGGAAACAGAAGGACTAAAACTGATCAGTGGATTCTACCCTAGCTCAGATTCTAAAGCACATCAGACTTTCTGACAATCTGACATTCTGACCTATGCATTTCACTCAGAAAAAAAAAAGAAATGGGGGGGTTGGGGGGGGGAAGGAACACAAACAAGTAAACACACAAGAATAATCATTGCAAAAAGAAGATATCTAAGTATCTGAAATTCTAGATCTGAAATGTTTCCATTGCTGTTCTCAGCTGTCTTGAAGGAGGTCAATTTTCACGGGATAATCATTATAAAGAAGCAACATTTTAAAAGCTCTCTCAGATCTAAATCCCTTCTTTTTGCCTGCATTGGCATTAGATTATATGTACCATGCACAAAAATCCAATTTGCAAATGAAAGTAATATGAACAACTTTTTGAAGGCAGTAAATCCACAAATATAAATGAACATGAATGAAATAAAGTTAGTTTGAGACCCTTCCTTTAAGAATATAGTGGGTGCTCTCACTCATGTAAAGGATGTTCATTTATGCTATAATTTTAAAGATTCAAATACATCTCGCAAATGTAGGTTCAGTTTAGTAACTTAGTTTTAGATTCTGTTGCAATCTACATTCAGAACTACAGCATATCTGATGAATCAGAGAAGGTGCCCGTCCCAACTTTATTCAGATCTTTTAACGCATTTTTCAGAACTTTGTGCATTTTTCTCCAAAAAGTGAGAAAAAAACAATGCCATAAGTAGATGACTTGCCATAATCTTGTCATACAGAATACATTTCCTGCAGTGAAGGGGAGTGTTGGTGTTGTTGGTAGGGTTGCAGCAATAGAGAGTAAGATGCTTCAAACTACACTAAAAAAGTTGTATTTCCTGACCATCTATGTCCCTCGTCTCTAAATATCTGTGAAAGATGCCTTTCGAAAGGAGTAATATGCTCTTTTTTTATCACTGAGGTGGTGTTAAGTATTATACTGGATTTTTACTAGAATTGCTTATTAGAGACGGCAAAATAGTAATGTAGTCAGTAATTGTTTAGCACATGTAAAATGGACAGCCATTAGGCTAGTCTAATCTCAGAAGTACAGTATTTCATAAATATTTCACATTGCTTTTCATAATCATTACTTTATCGTTACTTCTTTTACAGCTTATCCTGGTTTCATTCTTTTGAAAGGGCTCTATTCAACATTCAGACTGGCACAGCAGTTTGTTCTCATCAGCTAAAACTGAATCTCACACACCTAGTCACACACATACAGAGGCCATTGCTCCTCTTACAGCTCTTTTTATGGAGCAGGAAGAATGTCAGCACATCCAGGTTATTTGGAGGTATTCTAAAAGCTAAGAACCAGTTGTATCTTAGTTTATAGAACTAACACTCCCACAGCCAGTATGTTCGAGATCTCTAAGAACATTTGTAGCAAAGTGAATAACATTGTGGAACAAGTTCCTCTGGAGTAGTAAGATTAAATCAGGTTCCCACCATACACATTAGTCTGGTCGGCTCTAAAGGAGTCAGCTATGCTTGTACAGAGGAAGGAACTGGATTTGCATATTGCTTTCCTTAGTGTGGGAGAAGGAGCAGTGAAGATTTTTGAGGACAGGGAAGAACATGGAAAGGTCTCAAACATGTCTTTTCTGGAGGTCTAGGGATGAGGCTCCCTAATTTGTTGCATTGTGGGAGAAGTTTAAAATGCAAGGACAGTAATACCAAAGTTTTCAGACCTAATATGTGTATATAGGTTACATAACTGTGTCAAGTTTCTGAATATTCTGTAGCAAAACTTTTTTTTTTTTTTTGACAAACAATAAAAATTTATGCTAGCAATTGATGGTGCTAGTATGACAAAAGTATACCATTTAATAATTGTACTTTGATAGAATTTTTTTTTTTTTTTTACATTGAAGTTTATCTAGATAAAACTGTGCTGTAAGTCTCCCCAGCTCCTGTACCATAAAACCTGAAACAAGTCTCTAATACTAGAGTGGAAAATATTTATTCCCATGATATCTACTTAGTTATTATTTAATTATCATTTCCAAGGCAAAGACAGTCAAATTCTTTCATCAGTTTTAGAGAAGAAACAAAGTAAATATTTAAAAACAGGTTCTTTAAAACCACCTCAACAGACTTTTATAAAAAAATGTAAGGCTTTTCTCTAGAAAGGTTTTTAATGTTTATTTTTAAGGCTGTATCTGTAAACTACAGATTAAAAAAAAAATCATAAAGATCCAACTCAGAACCTTTTTCAGAATGTATGCCTTTAGTCAAATTTATCTTTTAAAAGTGAAGAGAAAAAAATAGTTGGCCTAGACACAGTGGTCATTTCTGAAATAAATAGCTGTAACTTTGAAGGAAATGGGACATCAGGAGAAAAGAGTACATAAGAAATATGACCTTTTCTGAAAACATATTTCTAGGCAAAATGGTTATTAAGTTCTCTTCTAATTCAATTTCCTGTCTATCTTTGATGCAAGAATAATGTGCAATTTCTTTACAATTTATCCATGAGGATCCTATCGAATTTTGTACTGTCCTGCATTTTTATTGTTTATTTTTTAGTCTATGCCAACTACAAAAGGAATGAGCCTGACTAGAATTATTGTTATAATAGCAACAGAAAAGAAATCCCACAAGTATTATGGTATATAGGAACTGCAGCAGGAAGCAATCATTCTGTGCACATCTATATACAGGTATGAGTATGTCCTTTTGCCTCATGGAATTTAGATTTATTTTGCTTATTAAAAAAAAATAATCAATTTTTCATTTATGAATTCACAAATTATTATAACAACTAATGTTATCAGTGCAGTGCTCTCTAGCATTTTTTCCATGCCTGTTCCTACAATTCTATAAAGATGAAGTCTTACAAGGGATTTGCAGGGAACAGAATGACTAATTTCAAAAGTGTAAGTGATAAACAAAGACTGACACCCTCACAACTCTGTGCTCCTGTTACAGCTAAACAATAAAAATTTATGCTAGCAATTGATGGTGTTAGTATGACAAAAGTATACCATTTAATAATTGTACTTTGATAGTATTTTTTTTTACATTGCAGTTTATCTAGATAAAACTGTGCTGTAAGTCTCCCCAGCTCCTGTACCATAAAACCTGAAACAATCTTTGCAATACAGAATCCTCAGATAATATATTTTAACATATGCATATAAGATACGTCCTTTTCGAGTTGCATTATCATGTTATTAATGTTATATATAATAATGTTATAATTATTAATAAAATACTACAGTCATGTTGCACTGTAATCAACTTTACTATGATGTGCTGCTATTAAACAAAGTTATTATGCCCGCTTTGTTTGTTTCATCTCTAAAGTCAATTATACCATCAGGATGCTTAAGTGCAGCTCACAGTTGATCACAGCTTTCTACTCAGATTAAAGTAGCTGCAAGAACTGTGTGTGACTGGAATGGAAATCAGGGCTGGGGAGGAAATATAATTTAATAGGGTTTCTCTGTTACAGTTAATGAAGTTATTATCAGGAAATGTAATATTACACACATAACAGGTATTGGGGTGGGGGTGGGGGAGGGTGGTAACCAGCTTCTAGAGCATTCCAAAAATCTTTTTTTATCAGAATTTAATAAGACTCCTATTATTTGCTTTCACAGATGCTGGAAACTGAAGAAAATCCCCATCTGTACATTTCCAAAAGAGTCAAGCTTAAGTTACATATCTTTTCAAAATGTAGGCATATACTATAGGTTTGCTAGAGGCACCAGTACTAGTTACAAGATTTTGCATTGTATATTATCTCCTAAAAGTAGGCAAAATTGCAAATGTCAAATTACCCAAGGTGACACCTTGACTCCTAGGACCAACGTAGCACTTTGATTATGTACTGCATGGCAGTATGAAACCACAAAAATTTGTGCCTGGTAAAATTATGGAGAAGGTTATTCTGCGAGTTATTGAAAAACACCTAAAGGACAACAGTCATTAGTCAGAGTCAACATGGGCTCGCTAGGGGAAGTTCACATCTAACAAACAATTTCCTTCTACGATAAGATCACCCAGCTAGTTGAATAAAGGAAGCCAGTTGATGTAATCTTTCTGGATTTCAGTAAAGCTTTTAATAATGTGTCTCACAGTATCCTTCTGGATAAAATGCCTAGAATACAGTTAGATAAAACCATAATAAAATGGATGAACAATTGGCTGACAGGTTGGGCCCAGATGGTTCTTGTAAATGGCGTTACATTAGTCTGGTGACCTGGCACTTGTAGGGTTCCCCAGGGCACTATTTTAGGACCACTCCTCTTCAGTGCTTTCATAAATGATTTGGATGAAGGACTTGAATTTTTTTGAGCAAGTTCATGGATGATACCAAATTGGGTGGAGCTGTTGATTCTGCCAAGGATGGTGAGGCCTTACAGAGAGATCTTGACAAATTAGAGGGCGAGGCAATCACCAACAAGAGCAATTGTTGGATTCTGCACCTGGGAAGGATCAAGACTGGTTATACATACAGACTACGGGACGAGGTGCTGGAGAGCAGGCCTGCAGAAAGGGATCTGGGGGTTTTGGTCAACAGCAAGCTGAGTACGAGCCAGTGGTGTGCCTTGGGGTCCAGGAAGGCCAACTGTATCTTGGGGCACATTAAGCATGGTGTTGCTAGCTGGCCAAAGGAAGTGATTGTCCTGCTCTGTTCTGTGTTGATGCACCTTGAGTATTATGTGCAGTTCTGGACACCACAGTGTAAGAAATTTATAAAACAGTGTCCAAAGGAGGGCTATGAAGATGGTCAAGGGTATAGAGGGCAAGACCCTTTTGTCTTGTGTCTGAAGTCACTTGGATTGTTCAGCCTGGGGAAAAGGGAGACTGAGGTGAGACCTCATCAAAGTCTACAACTTCTTCATGAGGGGGAATGGAAGGGCAAGCGCTGATCTCTCTGGTGACCAGAGATCAGACCCGAGGAAACAACTTGAAGCTGCAACAGAGGAGGATATTAGGAAAAAGTTCACCAAGAGGGTGGTTGAGCAACGGAACACGTTCCTCACCTGACCCTGCATTAGTTCAGTAAGTGTTTGGACAACACTCTCAGACAAATGGTATGATGTTCTGGGTGGTTCTTTGGGGACCCAGAAGTTGGACTTGATGATCCTTGTAGGTCACTTCCAACTTAGATATTCTATTATTCTAGTGTTTGCAAGACAAAAACAGTAGTCTGATGTGTCCGGTAAGGGTGCTTCATTAAGATTCTGAAGAAAACTTAATGAGATAAAAAACATGGAACCTCTGTAGCAGGATCAATGACTGCCTACATGTTAGCTTAGACTGTATTCATTGAAGAAAGAAAAGTCCAAATGCAATACTGTAGCTCCCCTTTATAATGGCAATATGCAATTAATTCAGTTTTAGATCAACAACAAATTCCACCAGTACAAACTATCTAAGAAAATTAAAATAAGCATAGTATTAAGATTTATATAATCTTTAGTGAAATTAAAAAGATATTTAAATACTATGATATTTTTCCCTTACAAAAGAAATAGAAAATACAATATATATATATTTTTTTATTATTATTATTATTTTTTACAAATTTTTGTAAAGCAAGTTTTTTTTGGCAGATTTTTTTTTTCTTTCACATACATGTTGCTTGTAAATGATTAAGTGGAAGTGAAACTACTGATACATGATTTTAAATAAAGCTGTCTTAATAGCACTTTAAAAAATATAATGCTAAACTATTGACTATATTTGTAATCCATATAAAATGGAAACCAATGTTAAACTTTCCCCTCAGAAGACATTATTAACTCAAGTAAATAAATAACTTTTTATGAACTGTTTGGACATAATTCTTTTAAAATTGCAAAAATTTATGTTGAAAATTTCCTAATCACTTTATTTTAAAGACCTGTATCTAACTACCACTACTGATAAACATATTATTTTTTGAAACATACAATTATAATTTAAAACGTAATAATGTAATAAATTTTGGGCTGAGTGGAAAATAACCTGCCATATTGAAGAAGAATACTTTCAATATGAAAGTAATGAGAGAGACCAATTGTAATAGTTTTCTTATAATCAACCTAATGGCTTCAGATTTTCCTTACTTCTCACCTGTTTCCTACATAAAATATTCACTTGAAAATGATATTATTGAAAAACACACACAGGCATTTATCTCAAGACGAATCGAAGTGTGAAAATTGAAATAAAGTCTAAACAATGGCAAATCCTTCAAGGAAACTCAATCAATATTAAGAATGAAATGGAAGTCATAATACAAATATTTTGACTGAGACTACTGAATGCTACAGCATGATAAAAAGGAAATTTATTGTTCAATTTCATCTGAGGATATGGAATACACCTGGATGCAGCCAATAAGAACATTGATTTATATCTGCTTGGATGAACTAATGGAAATTCTGATCAAGGCACTGATCCTTGTATTTGACAAGACAACATTACACGTTTCAAGGAGGCCTGGGGAAAGGTAAATACAAAAGGTTGCCTTTTCAGAGCCACCTATAAACAGTAAAATCTTTGTAGCTACTATAATTAAATGAGAAAGTTCTCTTTTGTTAGATTAATTGCTGAATTAAGCTTTTGGAGATTATCATGGCCAAAAACCTTAAGCAATGATAATTCTTCTTTGGTAGAGTCTATAATTTCAAGTCTTTTTTTCACCAAAAGGCAGCAGTCAGTTAAATACCCAATTAGAAATTAGAAATGTTGCATGCAAATATTGTTGAGCTGATGTAATGAGAAACCTAGCATATTACGTATCTTCAGTTATTAGGTCCTTTCAACTATTTAATTTCTGTGTGAACAAATGTCTTGATACAGACAAGAAAGAACTAAATTACAGAGAACAGAAATAATTTAAATCTTTACAAAAATTCTGTCCCAACCACTTAAACCAAATCAAAGTTTTCTCCTTTAATCACGGAGTCTTTATTTGGACCTCATCAAACTAAAGGTACTAGAACAGAAAGTTACACAAAATCAAGGAAAATTAAAAACAAGTTTTACAAGATTTTTTTCATTTAAAACAGGCTGCCCTTCAAATATGGGTTATACTAGCATTCATACATAGACTGACTCACTGTACATATTACCTTGGTTCAATGTTACAGTAAGAGGATGAAGACCTTATTTGCATATATTTCAGACTTGTACTGTACAATCAAATATTTCTCTGCTGTATTGCCCTAAACTGCAGCACACTAAAAGAGCATTAAAATAACTAGCAATAAGAAAGCATCAACTCTTGTATGATTTCCAACCTATAGTTTTCAGCATATTTTGCTGAATATTTACCAGACAGTATTATTCCTTCTGTTTTCTATAAAGTACATGGATTTTCTAACACAATTTCATAAACTGGAAAACCATATTGTGCACAAAAAGTGTTTATGCTGAATCAATTTGCCTTCTTTTAGCCTACTTCACCACTACTATTAAACATTCCTATATCTTATTGACACACTTCGTTTGTCCAGCATGAAACATCTAAGAGTTACGAGATAAGGTGGAGAGTGCATTTACATACTGATAGAGTGCCATTCTGCAAGAAAATAAAAAGAACATGACAATATACATTCTTGCATAAGAAAGGCATTCATCCTCCCTAAACTGGTAAAGAATAATTGAGAGACACACCCGTGTGAAATTATAATAAAAAAAAAAATCCTGAAAAGAGTCCTTCCTCCATCTTTTAAACTTCTCAGGTTACAAGATAATTGTAAGAACATGATTAAGATTTAGATCAAGACAAAGTATTTTATCAACACTTAGATTTAAGTAGGCAGTAGTTTCATAGCACCAGATATAATTTATATGCAATTTGTCACCAAACACATTTTCATAGGGAATATATAGTAATTTGAGAAAGAAAATAGCAATATAATAATCTGAGACTCAAGTAATTAGTTTTTTGTTTGTTTGTTTGTTTACGAAAATAAAAGATTTTGTGCATCATCTTTGGATGCAGTATTTATATTTAATTTTCCTAATTAATTATCCTCTCTGCAGCTATAGGGATAATAGTGCAATGCATTAAAATAAAACAAAACAAACAAGAAATTTAAGTATATACTTCTTGATGATTTATTAGAAACAAGAATCATGATTTCCTTAGCACTGGTACTGGGATTAGAATGTTCAAACACAATTAATTATAAAGCCTATGTGTTATCAGATCATTCTGTAGTACTCTCATGAACATAGCCATAACAAACAAAAAAATCTTACATAACTAGCATAAGTCATGCCCACACAGAGTGTATACAGCAAAATGACATTTCTGCCTTAAAAGGGTAGCAATATGTGCTACAGTACTCAACCATTCAAATTCATGTAGAGAAATGAATTTTACAGTTTAAAACTTTTAATTGTTTTGCCTTTACAGATGGGAAGCTTGTGGTGTTCCATTAAAATAAAATAAAAAGACATAAAATACAAACTAAAAATATGAATTTAAAAAAAAAAAAAAGAATGACAAAAAGAAAATAAATAAGTAGAATAATCAGAGCACTCATAAATTAAGACTGTCTAAATTATTCTTTAAGAAAAGTTTTAGTTGCTTTTTTTTTCTCCTTTAAGTAATAAGTAATGATAAACAATCCTTTTTCTCCTTTAAGATAAGTAATGATAAACAATCTGACACCTTATTTATATTTGTCTTCTCCAGTCTGGAGTTTGGATGAAGTATCTGGGTTTTGGACTCATCACTTGATGTTAACTTTATATATTTATATTTTTTAAACCTATATTATTTTTGCAGCTGTAGTAATACTGTTCAAATGAGGCATGCCTGTGCAATAAGATTTCTCTTGAGAATTCTCTCAGTCCAGATTCCCATGGACAGGAAGCTAAATCACTAAATTTAAGCATGTTTCAGTACTATATATTTCACAGTATCTTATCTCAGGAGAGACATAACACTAAACTGGCATGAAAACAAGACTGTCACTCAATAATATCTGAAACATATCTGCTTCTCTTCCTCAGGATTGCAGTCCCAGGCCACATAATTTAAATGTACTAGCCCCCTTGATAACCAGAAAAAAAAAATATGTATAGCAACAGACTATTTTTGTCAATTTCATGCTTTAGTCTTTGAAAACAAAACTGTTTGAACATATGAAAGTCAAGGAAAAAAAATTAAAAAAAAATGAAGTATTAGTTTGCTCAAAGTTGTAAAAAGAAGACAGAAATGAAAGACAGGACTTAACACAGGAAGAACAGCAAGTAGTAACTCATGTAGATTTAATTTTTTCACTTCAAGTTTTATACTATTTGAACATCTGTTGTTTATAAATTCTAAAGTGAATCTTCTTAAATGCACCTGCAGGATGACCCTCTCTTAAATAATGATTTGATGGAAACATATGAAAGGGAAGTAGGATTTAAGGGAGTATACAAGAACTGTTCCAAAATAAGATTTCTTGATTAATTAAAGACAAGAGAAATGTCACTGAAATATTTTTGCACTACGAATAATAGGATTTTTTTTTCCGCAATGTTTCAGTTTTGTGCATGATTTTTTCAAGTTATAGTCTAATTTATCCTGACATAATTATACATTCCTCTGATAAATAACAAACATTAAAATCTTCTACAAGCTTTACTGTTTAAAAGCTGTTACAATACTGTTTTGTACTGTTACATTACAGTTTCCTCAGTGCAAACTCACTGTGACTTCCATCACTTAGATTTGATGAATCTTCCTGAAGAGTTAGTTATACACCCATAAACAACCATGGAAACAATGAACATATTTATCTAACTACCACATTCAAATTAGAAACTGTCTTTTGGAAAGAAAACTTTACCCTCAGTCTTGATGTTTTATAGTAATGAGTTAATAAGGAAAATACTAATTTTCAAATTAGAACACCATTTGCATATGCATTCCATAGGAAAAAAAAAATAAAAAGCAGTTGTAAATCTCAAAAATGATGTCTTTCTTTGTTTAACAGAGATTTGTATTGGTAGTTTCAACCTCGTAGAAAGATCTTTCTACTAAGTAGTAACATGAGAACAACAGCAGGTGAATAGAGAGGAAAACAAATTTTTCTGTTTGTACCAAGTCATAAAAAGCAGTATTAGCCGTTTTTTGGTGACACATACAGAAGGGAGGGACTCCTACATCCCACACTCCAAGCACAAGTATTCTCCTTGACCTCAAAAGGTTCATGTACCCTGACCTCAAAAAGAATCCAAGGGAAGGGCAGAGTTAGAGCTACGTGAGGCACCTGTGCAAGCATTAGAAGTTAACAGCAGCAAGGCATCATGTGCATCCATGATACCGAAGGGCGAAAAATACATCCCTGTTTGTGGGGCAGCATGCACAGGGTTAACAACAAAGATGGAATAGACTAGGCAGTCAGCGGTGGAGGGTGAAGAAAGGGAGAGAAGAGGCAACCTAAGAAGTGGAAAAGTGAGAGAGGCATAGATAAGTCTTCTAAAAATGACCGTTCTGGTACACCAGCAGGTTTAATGCTGCCTATACAACCCCCAACTATAGATTATCAAGCAACAGAACTTCACTGGGTAGTGGTTAGTATTTTCTCCATATTGGACTTCAGTGTAGTTATCCTTACAATGCAACAGACCACCAGATTCAGAAAACTGATTATTAATTTATATTTAAAACACAATAAGCTATTCATCTTACCTTATGACCATGAACATCACAGTGAAATATCATTGAATCATTAAGGTTGGAGAAGACCTTCAAAATCACCTGGTCCAACCACCACCCTACTACCAATGTCACCCGCTAAACCATGTCCCTAAGCACCAGGTTCAACCTTTCCTTGAATACGTGAAAGGACAATGATGCCATCACTTTCCTGGGTAACCGTTTCCAATATGTTTATACTAAACATATATATCTAATTCATGAGATAATAATTTTTTTTTTTTCTGAGTACAGACTGAAATTCAGACCTTAAATCCATATATCTAAAATGCTAAAGGAAGTCTTTGGACTCTTGAAAACTGAGATATTTGATGTTCTTAGGTTAGTGTCCTAACTACTAACCAAACATCCAGTATAAAAAAAAATGTTAAGTCAGTTAAGCACTGATTAGTCTACTTGTGTTTTCTTCCTCCATGCTGTGAAGGAATATTCTAAGAATATATTTTTGTAATGAATGTGAAAACTCTTCCCATCAAATGACTGGTGATAGGTTCAGCATCCAGAAACAAGCACGAATTTTGTGTTAACCAAAGATATTATATATATATATATATAAAAGAAGAATGCAGTGAAGCTGCCAGCATACTTTACCAAAAGAGGAATATTAAAGAAGATCTCACACTAATTGTGAAATTCAATGAAGAGTGTCCCAAGCATTCATATTCCTTTTCTCCTGTCCCAGAAATGGGCAGGAAATTTCTGAACCATAAAAGGTTACACAGCTGCCTCCAGCTTCAAGGTTATATGCATACTGTGAAAACTGCTGTAAAAGAAAGTGGACTGGGGATAAAAAGTGACATCAGCAGGCAGAATAAAATAACAGAAGGAAAAATAATTTACTAACACATTTAATCAGGATTAAACTGTGGCATTTGGTAACTACTCAATAAGATGTCTTGGCATACACCCTGGATACAGAAGGAGAAAGGGAGATCATATGTTGGCTCCTACTCTGTATCAGGAATAGGGAACTAGGCTGCAAAATCACTAGAGGTAGAACTGAAATATACTTCACAAATGATTAAACAGGAAAAAATAAATAAGCAAATAAAGAACTACCTAAAAAAAAAAAAAAAAAAAATCTCTCACTACTTCCTTTTGACTTCAGTGCAGTAAGGTTTTAACTATTGGATTCTCCTAATCCATTCCCAGCTCATTAGAAATTAAGATGGGGAATGAAGAAAGGAAGAAAAAATAAAGAGGAAAAAAAGCTACCTTCCTCTCTCCTCTTCCCAGCAAAGTGTCTGACTTAGCTGTTATAGGCTATCACTGCACCTTGGAGTCTTGCAATAAAGCCCAGCTGTTGTGACCAAAACCAGCTTTCAAGAATAGGCTGGTAAAGTGGCTTTCTTTAAACAGTGAAAGAAGGAGCAACTGAGATGTGAAATAACATTCCAGAAAGTTTATTGTGTTTCAACTGGTCTGTGAGTTACTCTTTTCAGGTATGTGGTTAATCTAGGATACTAAAGGTTTACATTAACAAAACAATTTATTTTAAAAGATGAAAGAAAGAAAGAAAGAAAGAAAGAAAGAAAGAAAGAAAGAAAGAAAGAAAGAAAGAAAGAAAGAAAGAAAGAAAGAAAGAAAGAAAGAAAGAAAGAAAGAAAGAAAGAAAGAAAGAAAGAAAGAAAGAAAGAAAGAAAGAAAGAAAGAAAGAAAGAAAGAAAGAAAGAAAGAAAGAAAGAAAGAAAGGAAAGAAGGAAAGAAGGAAAGAAAGGAAGGAAGGAAGGAAGGAAGGAAGGAAGGAAGGAAGGAAGGAAGGAAGGAAGGAAGGAAGACTAAAATCTCTTAGGAATCAAAAATGTTGCACAATGAAAATTTAATTAGTAATATGTGATGTGTGGTGAGATTTCTGTGTTTGATTTCTACATCTTTGTCAGCCTAGGAATAATGAAGATAATAGGGTGCTTTTCTCTAACTGCAGTCACAAGGAGTAGAAGGAATTTCTTCTTTCACTGGAGAAGTCTCTACAGCCTCTGAAATCTGAAATTATAAGTAATCATGAGAGTCCTTCTTGACCTTGGAATTATTAATAACACAGGATTGTTTTCTGGTTTGGTTTTGTTTTTCCCAGCACTGCATCAAGTGTCTTGCTACTGGTACTTACTCTCCAGTGCTTAACTTTTCTCTGAGTATGGCAAGTCTAGTTAGCATTTTCAGCCCTATTATTATTATTATTATTATTATTATTATTATTATTATTATTATTACGCAGGTCATTTGACCAAGCATTACAGAAAGACAGACACAAACGATATGGACATCAAAGACAATACTGAGCATACTGTAACTATGAGACGACAGGGGTGTTGAACACTCCATGAAGTGGGATGACTAACTAAGGATTCATTTAAAGATTAGGTTGAGTGAAGGCAAGAGACACCTGCGGCTCAGTGGCAGGAACAGTAGAGAAATCCTACCTAATAGGATTTTGGGTTGGAGACCTTGAAGAAAGTAATCTTCTTCCTTCTTTTTCTACCTTGAAAAAAAAGTAGAGTGTAATTTTTCTATTTCTTTTCTAGGTATTCCAGCAGATGTCTTCTCAGAACTGTTATACATTTATACCATTGAATGTACATGTAAAACAACTGTTAATTTCTGAAATTAATTATTGGCTATAAAAAAAATATAATGATATTTTCAGATATCTCTATAAGAAATAAGGCGTTACTTTCATGACGTATGAAATGTGAAATTCTCAGAAATTCTCATTACACTTTCAGAGTGATTTTATCTACGTATTAATAATCTTCTCTTATGAACAAGAGCAGAAATTTTACATTTTCTCAAAGAGTCTTATGCAGCCCGTTTTTAAAACTCCTGTCTTAACAAATGGACTGTTGATTAACAATGTACTTAAAATTAAAAAGGGAAAAGGAGATAAAAAATCTTAAAAACATACTTATGTGAAAACAATGATCAATTCCTCTTTTAAATAAAAAAGAAAAATGAACTAACAAAAAGAGAAATTCTAAAACAATCACATAGATGTCTTTATATTTGTTTTCCTTCTTTAACAAAGAGATGGAACTGAAATTTTTCCTTCAGCCAGCATTAACATTCTGAGGGTCTATTTTTGTAAAGATGTTTTTGGGAAAATCCCTAATGACAGGATTTATGAAATTGGAATAACAGAAGACAGACACCTCACTGAATGCACTTTATTACTCTTTTACTTTCTACAGTCTAGGGAATTCTTATAAAACCAAAATAACATCATGCTTGATTATGTGCACCTTGATCTCTATTTTTTTTTCTTTTACTCTCATCATAATCATAGTAATGAAATCAGACATAAGGAAATTCCTAAAATTAAATTAATTGAATAAAATTCCTGCTAGGTGTCCACTGCTTTAGTTAATATTTGTGTGTTTACATGCTTAGGAGAGTTAAATATGTATCAGTATTCACATTTATCGAATATACTGGAAATAATGTGGTTCTAGTTAAAAAAATAAAGAATGATGAGGATGATTTAACTGGACATCTTTTACATGGAAATTGTACAAGCTATTGATGAAACAGAACAGTCTTCATTATTGTATTTTTTCTTTAATTATGACATTATTATTTATTCTTTCTTTTATCTTTCATCTTCAAATTGTGGAGCATTTGGATAATAATAATATGTTTCAGAAGTCCAGGAACTGTGGTAACATGCAGGTTAACATGTATCTTCTAACCTTGTTGGCTAAAAAACCTGTATATTCTGAAAATGCATACTTCATTTTAAAATATTTTTATACGGCTGTTAAAAATTATAAAATAAGTTAATAGAAAAAATATTGTATGATACTGAACACCAGAGAATGGGAAGCAGTTTTGGCTTAACATCTATAATGCTTGGTAGTGAAAGGTGAGGCAAAATTAGAAAATACTAAGAGAATTTGAAGTTTTGTCTTAAACTGATGCTTCTCTTGTTTGTCTTTATTGTATTATCTTTGTGAATAAAATAATTCACAATCAGGAAGATTACTTTTGTGCAAGAAGGATCTCAACCATGTGATTTCACTGAATTGGAACTAATTTGGGTAAGGAGATGTATAGCACAGAGAAACAGGAAGAGGAAGGATGAATATCAACCCCCCCCCCCATAAATAAATAAATAAATAAATAAATACATAAAATTTTATAGAGTCCATGTACAACATTGTAATAAATACAAAAAGCAAAATGTAATGTTTTGTTGCAATAGTATTTACTAATACTGGCCTGATAAGCATCTAGAAAGGTCAGAATATTTTTACCTACCTTCACAATCACAGAATGGTTGAGGTTGGAAGGTACCTCTGAAGACCATCTAGTCCACCCCCCTGCCAAGCACGACCACTTAGAGAACATTGTGGAGGCTGGTATCCAGGTGTTTTGAATTTCGCCAGAGAAGGAGACTCCACAACCTCTCTGGGCAACCTGTTCCAGTGCTCTGTCACCCTCACAGTAAAGAAATGCCCCCTCACAGCCAGACCATTCTGTGCCTCAGTCTGTGCCCATTTCCTCTTGTCCTATTGCTGGGCACAACTGAAAAGAGTCTAGTTACACCGTCTTGACACCCTGCCTTCAAATATTTATATATACTGATGAGGTCTCCCCTCAGTCTTCTCTTTTCCAGGCTAAACAGGCCCAGTTCTCTCAGCCTGTCCTCATATAACAGGTGCTCCAGGTCTCTAATCATCTTTGCAGCCCTCCTCTGGACTCGCTCCAGTAGCTCCATGTCCCTCTTGTACTGGGAAGCCCAGAACTGCACACAATATTCCAGATGTGGCCTCATCAGGGCTGAGTAGAGGGGGAGGATCACCTCCCTTGACCTGCTGGCAACACTCTTCTGAATCCACATGGGGATACCACTGGCGTTCTTGGCCACAAGGGCACATTGCTAGCTCATGGTCAGCCTTCTCTCTACCAGGCCTTCCTCTGCAGAGCTGCTCTTCAGCAGGTCACCCCACCCAGCCTGTACTGGTGCTTGGGTTTATTCCTCCATAAGTTCAGGACCCTGCATTTGCCTTTGTTAAACTCCATGAGGCTCCTCTCAGCCCAACCCTCCAGCCTGTCAAGGTCCCTCTAGGGTATCAGCACAGCCCTCTGGGGTATCAGCCACTCCTCCCAGCTTTGTGTCATCAGAAAACTTGCTGAGGGTGCACTCCATTCCATTGTCCAGGTCACTGATGAATAAATTGAACAAGACTGGCCCCAGTACAGACCCCTGCAGGACATTGCTTGCTACAGGCCTCCAGCTGGACTCAGCACCACTGAGCACAATCCTCTGAACTCTGCCATCCAGCCAATTGTCAATACACCTCACCACCCACTCATCTAGCCTGACCTTCCTGAGCTTGTCTATGAAGATGTTACGGGGGACAGTATCAAAAGCCTTGCTGAAGTCAAGGTAGACTGCATCCACTGCTCTCCCCTCATCCACCCAGCAAATCATCTAATCATAATAGGCTATCTGATTGGTTAAGCATGATTTTCACCTTGGTGAATGTATGCTGACTACTCCTGATCATCTTTCCTACTGATACAAAACCTGAAAATACAATTAGATATGTTATCTTTTCAAGAATTTACAGCCTTTCAAAACTATTTAGAATAATATATCCTGTCTGAGACATCCCAAGACATCTTCACCTAGTACTTTCAAAGTTGACTGTAAAGGGGCCAAAAAGGACACTGCACAATAGAATTTAATTATTTTTAAAGTTTGAACGTCAAGAATAAGTATATAATAGGTAGAGAATGGAATGACCCCTAGTGAACTGAGTTAAAGGAAAAATCCAGAGGAGCTACTTTATTTAATATCACTCAAATAAGTCCTATGGCATTATTATGTAGATACACCACACAGGAAACTCCTTGACAAGGTCGCTTTATATTCCATATAAATTTGAACCTGAAGTCCATTACAAAGTCCTCGGACTTGTACTAGGGCACTGATTACTTTTGAGCAACAATTTGAATTAAATGTACAAAAGCCATAATTACAAAAGGGTAATTAATGACTGCTCAACAGACACAAGAAAGATAATTTGTCAGGAGGGCTGGGTGTCTCTGCCATAGGCTCTTTGCTCCATGTTCTGAAAAATGCATTGTTGTAATTTAATCTTTATTAAAAGGTTTCAAAATTATACAAAATGTATTGTATACAAATGTATTGTATACAAATCTAAAATGTAATTTTCAGTAATTTGGTTCAGTTGTTCTGTATATATATATATATATATACCTTTCAATCAGTTAATTTTGTTTGGTTTTGATTTTGTTGTATTTTTCACAGTTTTTAATATGACAAAGCATGTCCTTACTGTGTGTGGGTTTTCCTACAGTGTGGAAGAGATTAAAATGTGCTCCAGAAAGGGGTGAGACTAGTGTAAAGTATGTGGCTTTGGTAACAGAGCAGTGTAAAATAGGTTGTCCAGAATTCACTATAGGCAGGAAAATTTGCTTTCTGAAGATACAGAGATATAAGGAGGTTTGACTGAGCTTGGAATGATTTGCCTTTGCTGGAACACATGAATGGAAATTCCTCACAGTACATGGCTTCATCTTGAGATGCTAAAGCATGTTACAAATTCAGTCCCAGCAGACTATTTGAGGACATCTGGCAGAAAGCTAATGGCAGCTTGTGCTGAAAGCTCATGCCTGAAACACTCATAAAACTTTGTCTCATCTGTCCTGCCAACTGCAATTCTTCTTGAAGTTATGAGGTTTGTATCTTTTATCAAAACTGTTGCATAAAGTAATGGGGATCTAGACGTGTGTCTTCACCAACATGTAAATATAGTTGTCTATGACCAAATATAGAATAGTGAATCTGGTTTTGTGCATGAATTAGTTCTGCAGCTTACAGACCAAAGGGACTGCTTACAAAACCAATGGGACAAAGATTAGCCATCATATTGTTAGACATGTTCTAAAGTTTCTACTGAAATGTACGATTCAGCTGCTTTGATATGCACATTTTGCTGAAACAGCACAATTAGTTATCTTCAGAAAAGCGTACAATTGAAAGAGCAAAGTCTGCTTTTGATCACCACTTTGAAAGCTTCATTAGCACAATTTTATTCAGAGCTGCAGCTGCTTCTCTTTGGTGGTGGAAACTAATCAATCAAACTGCAAACTTATACTTCTGAAAGACTACAAAGCAGAAGCCAAATATCAGTATATTTTTGGTGTGGCTTTAAAGATGACTAATAAGGAATGGAATATGTAATTCTTTTTATACTAAATACACTATTCATGGGAATGAAAGTTAATTAGTAAGTAAAACACAAAAGTAAATATTTGGCAAGATTACAACTTTTAAGAAAAGGAGTATGAATGAAATACCGGGAAAAGTAACATTTGTTTCCATATTGTGTACCTGACATAAAGGCTTCTTAAATTAGGTTAGTGACAAATTCTTTAAATTCTCCTGTGATGGACTGCAATTTCTTAACCGGAAGCTGCTTTACAATACTGGAGCATATATAATATGTTCCTGCACAGTGAGCAGGATATAGAAATTCTAAATAATTTGTGGGGAAATTATTTTAATCTTGGAATAATTAAGAGAGATAGAATGACCTTAACCAAGCAGGGTTCAACTAACTCTCCTGCAGTACTCAATAAATACCCTTTTACTAGTAGAAAGACAAACATGGCTGCAAAGACATTTTGGCTTGATACAGATGTAGAGGTGCACCTGGCTGTGCATCAAACAAGCTTCAGTGGGCCTGCTGACCATTCCACAACTCAAGATGGGTGACCCAGGGCTCTGGGATGGATAGGGCTCACAGGGTATAGGTTGACTCCACGGTGTCTTCCTTGAGATCCCACTGCTCTACATTTACCATTTCAGATGGGCATCCCAGCCCCTGTTCCAGTTAAATCTGAAGAAATGAGAAACAGCAACCAAAAAGAACGCAAAATCTTGCAATGCTAACAAAATATGAAACACTGTAGATAATTAGTGCAAAACCACAGTTAATGGAAAATTAAGGTAATATATAAATGTATCCTTATTTGCATCCTTTGAATGCATTACATGCATTCAAAATAGGCACAGTAAGAAAAGACATCTGAGCATGAAGATATCATATTCTAAAACATCTCTAAAGATACCAAAGAAGCAGGCAGGAATTCAATATTTTAGGCTGGTGACTGAAAAGTTACAGTGATTTTAGCAAAATCTTTAACAGTCTGCAGCCTTTGATCTAGTTAATAGTGTCAATGCACTGTGAAATAACAAAACATGGCAATTAAATCTTCTGTAGATCTACAGGTCAAAGTTCTTGTGTTTCCTTGTCTCTATTATCTGAAAATGAGTGGTTTACTGAAGTGATTTCCTTTATGACAATCTATTTCATGATACCAAACCCATCAAACCCATAAATTGGTAGTTTTTTATTTTTTATTTTTTGTATGCTTTGCTCAGCTTCTGCAAAGAAACCATAATAAATCACCTGAGCCTAAAAACTTTGGCTTACACATATTAGGGAGTTACAAACCACTGAAAAGAGCCTTTCAAAATGGAAATGGACAACATGAAATATAAAAATATTGTCTCATAAGGCCTTATGCAAGTCAATAGCCCTTGTTCTGAAATGTATTTTATTTAGCCCCTGGGATAAGCAGATTATATGACTGGAGAAAAAATTGTAGCTTCTCAAATAATGATTTTTATTAATATAATAGCTATGTGAATAATGAGATAAAGTCCTCCCTTCTATTTCCCTCTTCAAGCTTGTTTTCAAACAGTTATTTGATTCTGTCACAGACAACCTAATAAAAGATTTTTTTTCTTTAGATACTATTAAAGTAGTCTGGATATATTTTTTAAAAGCAATATACAGCAGACATTTTCTTCTTCCAGAAATTTCGATGCCAGGGACTATAAATAATGGGCATGTTATTCACAAATACAGGTTGCAGTTTTCCCAGAAATCTTGATCTCATTCTTTCAGAAAGTACTCCCATTTTTCTAATATGTAGTAATCTTCATATTAGCACAACACAAACACCTATGATCAGAAGACGTTTTAATTTAAATGAACAGCAAGAGGTGTATCAGACTTTGACCCTTTTCACTGACAGTCTTTTGAGGATAACCCAAGTAATGAATGGGGGGTGATTTACTTAAAAAAATGAACTCTTCCTGGTTATACGTGATTAAGTTCACAGACCTATAAAGATAACACATAACATCTGCTTGTTTAACAATGCTCCACGGCTTTGTAGAACTGTGTAAGGACGGATGTTTTTCCTGTAGGAGCTTACACTATTACAGTAGTGGATGTGGACAGACCCTGAAAATATGTATGTAGAGAAGACTTTTAGGTGCAAAAATTATCAAGGGGGAAGTAAAGCTCATTTTAGGGTTTTACAAAAATACTTTTTTTTAATTTAAAATGGGGGTAGAAACTGGGGAAACATAATGGAAAACAACAAGCAAGTGTTGTGTGTCATCCTTCCCATAATATATCTTACCACCCAAGTTACTGCATTTTTAATTGTCAACACAGTAGAGTTATTTAACCATTCCTATTTACGTGTAATTTCATGTATATTTTAGCAAGGATTAAAAAATGCAAACCCCATTGTTTTCATATAAATTCAGTGTGCCTGTGATCCAGATTGGGAAAAATGAGGTTGTTTCCATTGTTGGAAATCATGGAAACTGCTAGTGGTTTTATACATCGTATTTTCAGTTGCATGTTTTTAAACACATACAAGGTTAGATAATGCTTTCCTCAACACACTTATATAAGAAGGAAATAAATTATGTCCATGTGAAATTAAATACTGTTTATAACTTCATGAAATGCTAGATTGATATAGAATTCTAAAGCTACAGCAGATAGATCTAAAGTTAGTGTAAATTTTCTGCCCTCCAACTTCAGGTGCATAAAAGGTAAGTAAGTAGCATAATCTTATCAGCTAAGTTTATTCTGGAGTTTATAGCATCCTAATACAAGTGTAACAGGTGTGATGAAGCCCTTGTAGAGATGCCTAACTGCCTCTCATGACTATTGAAAGACTTATCAGATTTTGTGTGTTCAACTCCCACAACACAAATCCAACTATTAGACTCTCAAATACCTTTTACTACATATCATATCATATCATATCATATCATATCATATCATATCATATCATATCATATCAATCATATCATATCATATATAAATTACGTATATATATAGGTTATAGATTCAAGGCTTCAAGCCTAAGATACCATCTCCAGCCTAAAGGACATGTTTTCCAAGCATGAAACAATTGTTCCAAAATTTTTAAAGTTCCTAAATTACAGTGTCTCTAAGCAGACTCAGAGAACTTGTTATGTCATGAGGAAATCTGAAGAAATGAACAAACAATTGAAAAAAGGATGGCTGCAACTCAAGAGCTTCCATGGTAAATTTCAACTTTTAATATTTATACATGTAATATAATAATAATTCAGGAATATTCAACCATAATATTTGGCCATCTCTGAAAGTTTCTACTGCCTCAGGTGATGGAGAAGCTCAGAAAGAAAATTATTATGTAGTCCATGTAACTCCAGACCAACCGGTTCTATCATTGTAAATAGGCTTTTCTGAGACTTGATGAGTGTACTGCATTCATCTTCAGAAAGTGTTTTTCTTTCAGATGTCCTTAAGCTAGACCTACAGATAGTTTACAGAAAAATGATGTGCTTATGGAAGGATTTTCCACACTGGACTTTTAAATCTTACTGTTCATTTCACACACTTTCAATGAAGGAAAAAAAAAAAGTAAGTTAGACATCTGGAGCAGTTCAGTTCTAGATGAAGCCTTATTAGGATTACAAAATTCCTTACTATTATGTTTTGCATTGTTGAAAGACTATTCACATGAAGCATGAATGACAAATATTTGTGTAGTAAGGGGCTTCTATCTCATAACCTGCTCTCAGGCTTTGCTTCCAACATCTTCAGCAGTTATCATTTTACCAAAGCAGCCTTCCTTGGCAATGATCTATGATTGAGTATTCTTAATGTTATGAACTCATTCTTAATATTAAATTAGGCATATAATCTGTGAATAGAATTAGTTGAATTAGTTCCGTCAACCATCTTCAATTGTTGTTTGTTTGTTTGTTTGTTTGTTTTTTTCATTTAATCAGACCTTTAACCATTTTTCTGCTCATTTCCCATTTTTCTATACTTCTAATATTGCAATTCAATAAAGTGAATGTCTGCTGCTAAAAATAGAAATGTACACAAAATATATAGATGTTTATTGATGAATTTTGCAATTAAACCAGATTTATCAAGTACACTGATCTTGAAGAAAAAAAAAATGTTAAAGGTAATGATAAAGTCTAAGAAATTCATGGTACTTACTAAAGGTCTGTGTGCAAGCGATACTAAAATTAGACTAAATGTTAGAATTTTACAAATACTTCCGTATAATATGTTTTAAACCAGTTTTCACTGTTTAGACCAGTTTTTCACAGGTCAGTGTCATAAGACAATAGATTTCATAGCATTTTCATACTTCTGTCTTTGCACTACAACAATATGGCAGAGATTTAAATTCAATAGACTAAATATCTTTGTTCACAAAACCTCAGAATAATGTCAGCCTAAATGGGCTGCACCAGTTCATGCATACTGAATATCTTGCACCATTCATTCTGACTTTCATATTGTGAATATTAATTCTATCAAACACGAATTTTAAGCTCCAAGTCTTCCTAATCTAATGGAAAAATAAGGCCAATAACTATTTTTAACTAACAATAACAAAAAGTACCACAGTGACATCAATTATGTTTGCCTTCCTATCTGATGAAAAGAAGTGTGATCTTAAAACTGTGCATCAGAAATCCATGATATTTCTGAGCTTCTGTGGCAATTTTTGTAGTTTATGATGACCATTAGATAGTAATCTAGGAAAGTACTTAGCTTTTTGCCCAACTGGATTACAGACAGACATGTTATGAGTTGCTTGATGGTGAAAGCATTTTCAGTGGTAATTTTCACATCATCATTTATTTAAACTAGCAGCACAACCCTGAACATGCAGTGCTGTCAACATAGATGCTCCTTTCTTCATTATGTGATATTATACTGATTCAATGGTGTATACAGTTAAACAAAGACAGAGAAGCCAAGGGATAACCAAAAACACATTGACCCTGTCTTTTATTGCAGTTTTGCTTCCTTTTAATAAGCTATCTGACTTTTCAGGTTGTGTTTTTGTTTCTCTCTGCTATCTTGTGCTTCTAACTCAAAGATTTTGTTGTTGTTTTCAGAACAATGTCAAATAAAAGATGTCTGGTGTTAAAGGAAAAAAAAAGATCAAAACCACAACAGAAGAATTTGTGACATAGACAAACAAGGGACAAAGGGACATAGAGCTTTATTTGTAGACAGAACAGTAAGAGTTCTTCAATATGATACTATCTTCCAAAACTGTTCTGCCTTATAGGAATACTCTACTGTCTGGATCTAGGAGACAAGCAGGACTCCTAGAATCTGGAATAAAAGTAATCTGTTAACCACCTGAATTTCAATTCTGGATGCCAGAATTTTATATTTCATTATATGTATTCTCCCTCTGCCACAAGTCTGGTGTGAATTTATGAGTGACACAGATTTCCAACCTAGTTTTCAATATTCTGGCAATTCTGTAGTCTGCTTCTCATCTTTCAGTTTATCGATTTTCAAAACATTTTCTTTACAACCCTCTCTTTAAGATTTTCAATAACAAAACAGTAGCACCTCATTCAGTCATATTATTCTGCCATATAAATCCTCTGAGGTTGAGCAAGAAAGCCAAGATCTTTTTGTCCTCCATAACTTGTAAAAGTGGCTGCTGAAGGTGGAGCATGCTTTCAAGACACTGTGCAGTCATATCCACAAACAGAAAAAAAAAAAAAAAAAATACATATATATGTATACATACATATATGTGTGTGTGCATACACATATAAGAAAAAAAATAATAGGTTAAATGGATGAATTTCACATTTTCTTAAAAGCTCTCTACAGTAATGGTATGAAGGGGTTAAAAAAAAATAATAAAAATCTTTGGGGAGATTTTTCCTGGATGTTTGCAGGAAACAAGAGTTATGGGTTTGGCTTAGTACAGACATACATGTCAACAGAGTACAATCTTTTTACTTGGAACTATAAAATTGCCTGCGAAGTTTAAAATACAGTAAACTTCAGTGTTCGGTGCAGACTTTGTGCATTTAAAAATAATTAAAACACACACAAAGCAAACAAACAAAATCTAGTGCAAGAACTATGAAATCTCTACACCGACATTGTTAATTATGCAACAAAGTTACATTGGCTCCACACAAGTCTTAAATTTTATCTAGAATTTGAAAATAGCTACCAAATCTATATGCCATTAAGCGTTTCACAGATCATCAAATTCCTACTAACAATAAGAGCTGCAGCTACAGAGTCCTAATGGGAAACCCAAAGGAAGGTAAGTGGTACAGTGCCAGAGACCCATGGACCTGCAAAGTGGAGTGAGGCTACCCTGAAAACAGAGCTCAGAAGAACCAAGGCTGGATCCCAAGTCTCACCTGATGATTTTTGCCCTGATACAATAGCTGGGCAGACCCACCAGTGACATTCAGTGCTACAAAAGCAAAAGTGCTACAAATGTTTATCCAACAGGTAGGCAGGTAGTGCCTAGAATGTCTTATCTAGAATGTGATGAGCTAATGCAATAAATCAAGTACTCTGTGAAAGCTTAAAGGATATTAAAGTACTTAAGATTTTAAAAGAATATTTAGCAAAGATTACTAATTTATAGATGATGTTTTTAGAGTCATATTTGTATCAACACGTATATATTACTACACTCAGACTGTTGCATGCTTAAGATCACCATACTGTCTTTCATTGATATACACAGGCTCACAGATTAAATGTGGGGAAAAAATATGGATAAACAAAAGAATAAGCTAAATTTTGATAGAGAAATTAGAGTTACATTTAAAAGTTTTAGCAGAGTTCCCAATTCTTCATAAAAAGAGTCCCCATAGCAACAGCAGACTCAAATTTTGCTGACTTGGCAGAAAATTCAGGAAAACATTTTATTGGAATACAACTAGTGATCACAAGAGCCAGGTGTTGTGACAGGTGTTGTGTCCAGTGACATTAACAGCCTCCTTGTAGCTCTATTATCTTCCAAATAAACTGCTAAGTATCAACATTTCAATTTTAATATGGAAGTTTTCTTCCTTCAACTTGGAAAAAATAAAACTGCAAAAATAGGTATAAAGTTGCTTACAAAATATTTATAAAAAAGGTATAAAGTTGCTTATGATTTAAATGTGTACAAAAGTACCAGCACTAAACACAGGGCTGTTTTCTTTTCCTTCTGGTTTGGGATGCACAACAGCTACTCTGATTTTAATTTAGTCACAATTTACCATTTATAATCTCAAAATAAGATTCAGAAGCACTTTGCATATAAATTTTTAAATTTGCAGAAGTAGAATTGACTGAAGCACAGAAAATAAAACAATAAATATGAATCATTCACCTTCACTGTTTCTTTTTTCCTTTAGTTTTATCTGTTTTAGGATCAGGCTACTGTTACCAAAACGTGTTGTTGAAGGGAATATGTAAGATCTTTGAGTACAAACAAGTTTCTGAAAGCATAGTGCTTTCATTCTGAAATCAATAAAACAAAAGCAAAACTCCTCACCATAAAATAACATAATTGAGTGCATTTCCAGAGGACATTTTTCTGTGGATTATGTTGGTAACTGTTGCTATGATGAGGAAAGATGGTCTGTTCATGTATGTATAGATTTTATTCATATATATATATGCATTTATATATATATATATTATATGCTCTAAAAGATGAATTTCACTTTTGGCTTGCTCTACCACTAGGAATATTAAAGATGACAAGAAAAACAACAACAACAAATAAGCAAACAAACAAACAAAAACCATGAAAGAAAAGTCCCTGTAGGAAAATGAAATAAGTTTGAGTGCCTGCAATATTTAACTGCAAAACACTAGAAAATTACAACTAAAATAATCCCCCCTACAAATAATTTCTGATCTTTCAGGTGAGCATCTTCTGACTGAGGAAAAAAATAATCAACTAGCTCAAGCAAATACTCAGGAAGGTGACTAGACAAAAGAGTTACTGTGTCATATTATGCAGATCCCATACAGATTTGTATCTACTTTGTATTGTGTATCAAATTGCATCTTCAGCAATTCTTCCTGCTTCTAAGGAGGCTCTAGGAAATTATCAGCTAGAAGAGCACCTGCTAAAACTTAAGCAAACTGTGGCTGCATTGACATAGAAATACTAGGAAACACCTTCTAGGACTGTGGTTAATGCATACCTTTCTGTATTGGTTATACAAAGGCTATATGACTACACCTGCCCTAAGACATCCTCAGGGTACTTTAAGGCTTTTGCTTCTCTTTCTGCTCTGAGAAAAGCTACTCAGGCATCAGAGAGAAAAATGGCCCAGAGTTCACAGGTCTTCTATGCTCTCTATATATGCTCTCTACATATGCTCTATATGTATATGCTTCTATACATACCAGGTGTATGCTCAAGCCTTAAGGCTTGATTACTGCAGCTCTGTACACCTAGGTATAAAAGCACCCATCTAGAAGAAAAGCCATGATACGATGGAAAAGGCCATCTTTCTTAGCAACCATGAGAACACATTATCTCTCCATCCACATGCTTTCTCCCAGATGAATTCAGAGATCAGCTCAATCTATCTGTTCTGATACCTAAAGCCATATGTGGTAGCTGCCTTTCCTAAGGAAATCATCTCTCCTCTTGTAACCTTCTGCTTCAAACCCCCCAAAATAATCAAAATGTCGACCCACATGAAGCCCCATGAGTGCAGAAGGAAACCTTTTTATTTCATATAAAGCAGAATATGACATTTCTGTCACTAAGATGCAAGAAGGACACCGAATATCACACCTTCCAGCAGTAAATATTCAATATTTCCAAAATGCATCTGTTCTTTCAAAATATTTACATGGAGCAAAACCCATCCACCTTATCCTCCAATACAAAAGTTGAAACAATGAACTAGAAAAGCTAATTTACTAGAGTAGATATATTCCTCCTAAAATTTCAGACAGCATAATTTGCTATATTATAATCTGGCCTCTTGGATAATATAGGCCAGGAGACTTCATTTTATTTGTTTCCATTTGAAATAAAAAGTATCTTCTGCACATACAAAAAAAATCAAATCCTCATTTAAATGGTGTAAACATATATGGCCATGTATAAAGCTTTAATTACTATTTTTTCCAGTGGAAAATTCAAATACAAGTTATAGGAATTCAGTTTTTGATAGAGTCAAATTCACTTTATTCCCCATGTTTTTTTTTTACATAAAACATTCTCAGCCAATTAAGAGAAGTATTCAAAAGTGATTATTTGGTAAAATCAATTTTGTATATACTAGAATTCTAATTTACACTTTTCCTGAACTGGAGGTTTAAAAGGCATGTAGAAACTAACCTAATTGCAAAATAAGTTTACTTATTTATTAGATAGAAGACATTTTTTAATGACATGTGACAATATAATGACAGATTTGTAATGACGCACAATAAGTAAATCTGAAAGCATTTTAGTTTAAAAAAATCAAGGTCAGCAAAGCTCCCTTTTAATTCTTATCCATGCACTGCCATATGATGCTAAATAAAAAGTCTGAGCTTATATTTCTCAAGGATCAATCTTTTAACCTTACTTTTTTGAAGTATTGTGGTATTGAGAATAAAAGCCAATCCTTCTTCTTCCTCCTTTTTTTTTTTTCTTTTTTTTTAAAAAAAAATTATTATTATATTTTTATATAAATATAAAATATGGAAAATATGTGAAAAAGTTCAATCTAAGTATACTTGATTAAATATATGAATAGTGGGCAAAGTGAACCTGTTTATTGATTTGCAGTTTGAGGGTTTAAACCTATGGAAACAGTATTCAAGAAAAGAATTATTCCGACCTTAATATCTTTATTTATACAGATTCCGTTTTCTTGTCCTACAAAGACATTAACCATAAACACAAATGGACCATGTTATTAATGATTTGCTGAAGTTGTTTTTCATTATATTACCCATGTTTTCATTTTGAGGAGTTTCATGAGTCATTAAGTCAGCCAACAGTGCACATAAAACAGAATGCCAAGTAAGAGAAAATTATTTAAAAGAGATATAGGCTTGCTAATAACAGGAACAACAAAAGAAAATATTAAATTACAATAAATGTTAGCTTTTATTACTTGATCTTATCTTTATACTGACTATTAAATCCTTTCCTATGCACTGTATAGTCACCTATCCATGCCAACATAGGACGCTGTACCTCTGATCATTGGCTCATTTCACAGTCCACTTTGTACTAAACTGTACTCACTTTTTACAGGAAAGGGTTTTAACACCAATATAGAAATACTGTGCAAACAAACCTGAGAATATTTGTATATGACTCCTTAGAAAATTAATTAATATAACATGCTTCAGTGTAAGTATTAACATGTTGATGTATTAAAGATTATTAATACATACTGTTTAGATTAATGTAAAGCCCGGGTGCTGGCAGTGTAATTATCTTTTGCAATCGATTTTCATTCTAGTTTCATTTGAGATAAGTAGTACAACTTGTAATAATTTTAATTTCCATACAGAATTTTGGAAGAAAAATGCAAGAGCAAAAATGCATAACAATACAAGGAGAAATTTCTGTTGTCATAATTGTAGTGATTATTTCTTTTATCACTATTTTTAGCAGTATTTGGCATTACAAATATTGGTACTAGTAGGCAAATATAAGAACCCAGTAATTTGTTTCCTTAATTACATATACATTTCAAATATAAATGAAAATAAATAGCATCTAGATATTCAGAAGGATACATTGCTAGAGCTGTGTTAGTGCAAAATACCCATATCTCAAAATAGTGTTATGTATAATTATTTGAGGGTCCTTTCAACATTTCCTAAAGGAGATATTAAAAATTATTTGTGATGTTATAGTTTTTTTCTTTTTTTTTTTTCTTTTAAATTATGTTTTATGTAATTCACATAAGTCATTTTCTACTAAAAATAATAATAATAATAATAATAAAAAATCAGACTTGGCAAGGACATCATAATGTAGTAATGTAAGACAGATCACTCCTAGTAGTAGTTTAGGGAGTTTACTAGTTTAGTAGCACAGAGATAAGTATAATAATGCTCAGGCAAAACTGTAATAGATAAGACCACAGAGATACTCAGCAAAGAGTAAAATAGTTTTTATATGTAAAGACGCATTTATTCTTACTGATGCAGTGTGGAAGAAGTAGGTGTTAAATAGATGTACCTATGTAAATTAGCTTAGGGAAAACATTCTGTATGTAAGGGATGACATAGAAGAAAGCATTTTGTATTTCTAGATGGATGCCGTGCCTGGAATTCAGAAAGTGGGATAAATGATATCATGAGATAAAGTAAGTGCATTTTCAAGTGCTTCTAATAAAATCTCAAAAGAATAATAATAAATAATAATTATAAAAAATAAAAAAAGCGTTAGACATACCTATAATGTGTGGCAGACAATTGCTGTTAAAGTGGATCGGATCCCTTTACAATAGATTAATTTATGTTGAAATGGTAAACAGAGGAGTTTGCATAGATCATACCCTTTTAAAATCAAATTTATTATTTATGTTTTTTTTTAGAAAAGTCTTGATTTCTCTGGCTGTGATTTCATAACTAGCTGTTACTTATCTGAGATGTAACCTAATACTTAATAACCACTTTCAGCCTGAGTAGTTGTGGTTGTTTTACTCAGGTGGGTAGCCGAGCTCCACCACAACCACTCTCCCTCTCCCCCTCTCCTCAAAGAGGAGGGGGGAAAAATACAACACAAAGAGCTCAAGGTTTGAATGAGAACGGTTTAATTAAAGGGAAAGGGAATGGGGAGAAAAAGAAACAAAAGAAACAATAAGGCCGCGTGGAAGCACAGAGAGAAGGGGAAAAAAAGCTACTCTCCACTGTCCATCAATGAGCGATGTTCGGCCAGTTGCTCAGGAGGACAGCCCCCTCCCCCATGAGAGCCCCCCTTTTTATTGCTGAGTGTGACATCAGGTGTTATGGATGGTTTGGTTTAGGTTAGCTGCCCTGGCAATGTCCCCTCCCCATCACTTGCGCACCCCCAGTCTTCTGGCTCTCGGGGGCTTGGAAGGAGTCCTGATGCTGTGCCAGCACTATAGTGCAGCAATAGACACAACACTGGAGTGATACCACTGCTGTTCCAGCTACGAGTGGTGAGCACAGAACTGTGTGGGCTGCCACAGGGAAAGGTGGCTCCATCCCAGACAGACCCAACACAGTAGTGTGGTCTAACTTTGACAGATTAATAACATCAATCAGAATCTTAGAGACTACAGACAAGTTTACCAATATATTTACATGATCATGAAAAAATGGACATGTAGTTTATGTATGTTGAATGAAAATAACAGAAGCAGTCCTTATATCTATACTACAGCAAGTAGGACAGATGGATAGGAGAAGAGCTGTCAAACAAAACAGCTGGTGCCGAGGACCTGACATTCACATATAGTCATATCAGGGTTTTGGTTTGTGTGGTTGGATGCCCATTTAAAAGCACTAACAAATCCTTCAGATTAGCCGTATTCTGATTGATTATTAGTCATTAGATTGAATTACTACATCTGTACTGCAGATATGTGTAACGCAAGGAGAGAACTGATGACTGTTGCTTGTTGGAAATTCAAAGATCCTCAGGTATTTCGTTTAATCTTTGCTCTTCCTCATCAATATAACATTTAAACTAAATAGGTAACATCAGAAATGTTTTCTGGCATGCTAGGACTATCTATATTTTAGATAAAAAACAAATATATATGTATTATTTTCTGTTATGATTCTGTATGATTCCCCAGGCTTTAAGGTGACTGTGCTTGATGCACTCATCGTGTAAAAAGATTGATGGCAATATTTAGTGAAATGTAATTTTAGTGAAACTGATCATAGTATCTCTATTGAGACATAAAAGAGTATTATGTTACTGTATGGTAATCCATCTAAATATGGTAATCCATTACGGCATTTGCATTTACACGACACTTTTAGTTCAGTGCTTATTCAGTGAATTATCAACTTGTGAATTTCTAATTTATATTAAAAATCAAACAATCAAACAAACAAACAAACAAAACAAAACAACAAGCAACCCAATACTATGATATATTTTTGGCTAGCTTTACATTTACTTATAGTTTGTTACGTGTACTACGCAATAATATTGCAGGTATATATAGGTTGTTCTTTTTTCTATTTTTATTTTTCCAAACAAATTAACAAATTTAAGAGTTAATCTTAAAAAAACAAAGCAAAATAAAACCAACCAACCAAGCAAACAAACAAAAACAGAGAGAGAATATAAGCACATTTTTATAGAACAAAAAAAAAAAAAAAAAAAAAAAAAAAGAGAATAAATAGGACTGGAACCAGTTGTTTGTAAGTTACTAATAACTATTTAAATGTGAGCTGCAGACAAACATTTAAAAATGAATAAAATAAATATCATTCTATAACAGACGTGAAATATAGTTATGGAAAAAAAATACACTCTTTTAATTATATTTGAACTATAGTCCTTATTAATTAGAGTACATTATAAAATACTTTTAATTTTTTTAAAAAGATATTAATATTAATAATGGGAAGTGTTTCTAACATAAAAGTTATATAAAATTCTGAATGCTAATACTTTTTATGCCAAAAATTATTGAAATAGTTAGATTAAACAATAATAGATACATTAATAATAATAATAATAACAATAATAATAATAAATAAAACGTAATAAGAAAACAAGCAATGTAACTGTAAGGATCAAAAAATCTGTGTTTCAACAGACTAGACAATGTTGATCTACGGAACCAACTTTATTTAACATTATCTTGAAAATTTTGCACTATATATTCATTATAGTGGTGATTTTTTGTTTGTTTTTCTGCTTGTATTTTTTTTGTTTTTTTTTTTTGTTTTGTTTTTTTGTTTTTTTTTGTTTGTATTTGTTTATTTATTGTTCACTACTGGACACATCACACAGCAAAATAATATGTAATACTGATTTAAAAGCCAGAACATTATAATTTAAATCACTTTCCCTCCCATCTTTGGAAATAGATTATTTTAAATGTAGTGTCTAAATCTTCCCTGTATCTCATCTAAATCCCTTACAAACAGAGTAAATCCCTTACAAAATCCAGCAAACAGAGTTATTTTGAAGCTGATTTTATATCTGTGAATTTATATATCTCTAATAGTCCATTTTGTTGGAAAGAAAGAGAAAGACACTTATCAGATGTCATACTTTGAAATGGCACTGATTGTGCACGAAATGGCACAGTGAGTTCTGCACTAAAGGCGTGAAAGTTATAATGCATACATAATATCAGCCACCTGAAAATAAAGGTTTCTGATACATCATTAAAACTAACAGACCAATGCAAAGAAATTTAAGACAAGCCGTCTCTGAGAAATAAAAAAAAAAAAAAAAGGCAAAAGCTCAAATTTATAAGAGAAAACAACTGAAAGTATGCAAGATTTTTCTGAACAACAAATTCCCCCATTTTTTTTCCAATACATTTCCCTGGCAGCCATGTGTCCAGCTCCCATGAGACCTGTATTCCAAGAAAAAAATGCTCAGGGATTTTAGCACTTAAAATACTTTTGCTTTAAATTCATCACAGCACTCATGTTGAACTGGACAGGGCCCATGTATTCTGGCATTTGATTCAAAAAAATCAACAAAAATAAACACATTACATGAGAAAGATATATTTGAAAGCAGTATTTCAAAACAGTGAAACTTCTCCAATATCTAATGAAAGAAGGTATTTGAGGCACTGTTTCCTCTAACAATATTTGTAAACTTCAAGTCTTATAATTTAATGATTGGCATTGGCTTAATCCCTTAATATCACTATTGTCATTATCTGTCACTATTGTTATCACTACGTATCACTAAACTATCACTATTGTAGATAAAATATTTCATATTAGTTTATTGTTTGGGCCATAGCATAAAAATAATTTATTTATTTATTCATTTATTATTTCTGAACTTATATAATACATAATTTAGGCCAAAATGCAAGTGTGAGTTGATCTTATCTCATTACAAGTTGTGTTACTATAGAAATAACTGCTTATCACTGGTTCCAAATTGGATCTATTCAGCAAGTGATCAGTTCTTATGCAAGTTTACTAGACAAGAAAAAGAGACATACTTTGTTGGTAAGATACTTGGCTAAAGAAGAAACAGTTTCAGGGAATCACTATTTTTTAAAATGTACTTTTTAAGTATATTTTACTACTTAAGAAGAATAAGACACACCTATTCCAAAAAAAAGCAAATACCTTGTGTTTAATCTACTCTTAAGTTCAAAATCCTGACTTCAATTTCAAACATGCCTTTAGGCAATTTTTTTTTCAGGAAATCTTGGCCTGTCCCTGGGCTACCATACAGGGAGTACTGTTAGTTTGTGAAACTTATAAAATCTGTTTCTTGGAGATGGAGGTTGGAGGCAAGAGATATATCAAATGAAATACACAAGTCTCCCAGTTTTCAGAAAACCTGAAAAAAGATGATGATTGATTTATTGATTTATTAAAAAAAAAAAAAAAAAAGATTGATTTCAAATGAATCCTTGCAACTTGCAGTTTGAAACTTCTTAGTAAATTAAAAACATTAAACACATTAAAAACATTAAGGATATTCCTTAATCTTTATGCCTGTTTTCAACCTAAGGTAATAAATAAATAAAATGTTTGCTTTATTTCAAATTGTTTTCACAACACATATAAATTAACTTTTATCCCCATCACAATTTGTTTTCACAGCTGTTCTTTTGACTTCTAGTTCTTAATTTGGCTCCTGAACAGAACACTCACTTCAGGTTTTGTATTTAATATTCAAGCCCCTTCCCCAACCCCTTCCAGAAATCGACCCTTGAAAACTAGGGTTGGAGAGTATATAAAAGAGTGTTTGAATTGCTCATTAAAAGCCTTCTGTGTGATTTTTTTTTTTTTTAAGTACTAGGAAACCATAAAGGAAAAAAAAAAAAAAAAAAAGAAAAAAAAAAAGAACAGTCATACCCTCTTACACGAGCTTGTGGGTTCACTTATAAAAATAATTTTGCAATCTTCGCAACTTTTCAGAAATGTTTGTCAACTGTAATAGTATAAAACATAATAATAAAAAGGTTTATTTGTAAGTACTTCATTTATATAACATATTTCCTCTTCTAGATAATGTGGATAGACTAATGAGATACAAAACACAATATTTATCTTCATTTATTTATGTTCATAAAGCACAGATATGCAATAGATTTTCATTTTTTTATTATTATTTTTTATTTTTAAATTAGAGCCCATGTATCAATATTTATAAACATTTTTAATCTAGTAATAATCATTCTATAAAAGTCTGTTATGGTATTGTAAGGAAAAGGACTTTCAAATTCAGATTTCAAAATAAAATTTAAAAAGTTTTCCTTTAAAACATTCTTTCTTAGAGGCAAATCATCACTCATGAGTAGTAAAACAAGAAAGATGTATGTGAGATTATTGATTCACATACTTATCAAATCTCTCTTTTAATTATATGTACTATATAAAGTATGTAGGAGATACTACATAACAATCACTATAACAATCACTTTTGATAAGACACATGAACTTCATTGCTCTTCTTTGAAGCAGCTTGTTTTGGTTTCTATCAATTACCAAGCTAGAGCAATAACATATACATCATGTTACTCTCCCTTATATGAAATATATTTTAACTTCTCATATTTTAGATGACAAAGAGTGAGCCACAAGAAGAGAATATTTTCCATAGTTATTTTTGTTGTGTTTACGTGGTGAGGTTTTGGTGGAGGGGGGCAGCAGGAGTGGCCTCTGTGAGAAGAGTCCAGCCCCTGCCCCATCCAGAGCAAGCTCCAGCCGGCTCCAAAAGGATCTGCCACTGCCCAGAGCAGAGCCAATGAGCAATGTTGTTTGCACATCTGTGAGTGCAGATTTAAGAAAAAATAATAAAAAAATAAAATAAAATAAATAAAAGGAAAAAAAAATGCTGTACAACCACAGCTGGGAGAGTAAGGAGTGAGAACCAGCCCTGCAGCCCCCAAGGTCAGTGCAGAAGGAGGGCAGGAGGTGCTCCAGGCAAGCAGCAGAAGTTCCCCTGTGGAGAGTGCCTGTGGAGGGCCTGTGGAGAAGCCCCTGGTGGAGCAGGCTGTCCCCCTGCAGCCCATGGGTCCCACATGGAGCAGATCTCCACGCTGCAGCCCGTGGAGGAGCCCATGTGGATGTGGCCTGCAGGAGGCTGCAGCCCATAGAGAGCCCCTGCAGGAGCAGGCCCCGGGCTGGAGCTGCAGCCTGTGGAGAGGAGTCCACGCAGGAGCAGGGGTTCTGGCGGGAGCTGCCGACCATGGGAGACCCTTGCTGGAGCAGTTCTTGAAGAGGTGCTGCCTTTGGGAAGTCCATGCTGGATCAGTTTGGGAAGGACGACATCCTGTGGGAGGGACCCCACGTAGAACTAGGGAATAGAATGACTGAAGGAGTTGTGGAGGAAAAGCCTTAGGGATTGATTACAGCCCCCATTCCCTGTGCCCCTGCACTGCTCAGGGAAAGAGGTAGAAGAGGGTGAATGGAGGGAAGGTGTTTTTTTTTTTTTTTTTTTTTTTTTTTTTCGCTTTTAGTTTCTCACTTCTCTAGCTTGTTAGTAATAGGTAATAAATTACTTTTATCTCCCTATGCTGAGTCTGTTTCACCCATGATGATAATTTTTGAATGATCTTGTCCATATCTCAACTCTTGAGTACTTTTCATCATATTTTCTCCCCTTTTCCCTTTGAGGAAGGGGGAGTGAGAGAACAGTTGTGGTGGAGCTCGTTTGCCCACGTGAGTAAAACCACCACATAATTTTAATAGCTTTTTATTTGTTAACAGCTCAAAACAAACATGCAAACAAACCAACAACAACAACAAGAACAAAAACAATATCGACAACAACCAAGCTTTACTTTTCATGATGCAGTTCTTAATCTGGCTTTTTGAACCTCGAACCAGGAAATGAAGACAAATGACCAATTCCTCCATATTCAACATTTCAGCTACTAAAAAAATTGAATCATGGAGAAAAAAGTTTCTTTGGATTTTAAGTATACCTTCTTTCAACATTATTTTTCATTGCCAGGTTTTTAGTTAGTGAGTTTGTCTGTTTTTAACATAGTTACTGAATAAGCATAATGGCTTCTCTAAGTTCTCTAAGACAGCGATTTAGGTTTGAGAATTACTTTTTTTTTTCTAAATAGATAAAAGCATAATGATCTTTGCATGACACGATAAATGCTAAAACCTTTTCTTTTTTTTTCTTAATGTTGCATTTCAGCAACTTCTGATTTTGATAAAGAGTACAGATTAACAGATTGGTAAAAAGTGATCATTCAACAGAACTACTAGATATTTACTCATGTAAGTTATGAGGACACAAGTTGAGAAGCATTTCTAAAGCCATCAGTTAAATTTCAGTGATTTTTTGCTATACAGTTACTCAAAAAAACCATAAATTTTCAAAGGAAAATATGTTTTTTAAAACAAATACAGTGAAAGCCTGAGTCTGAAGCATTTTGATGAATCATCATTTGACTGACTCTACACATCTGTTAAATTTAAGACTTATTTATTGAAGAGTACTTGCTTTCCTCTCTTCCTCTCCCTCTTTTTCTCTCTCTATTTCTTCTCCTTTTCATTGTCATTTCCTGGTTTTCCCTATCTACAAGTCTGTGCAGACACTTGTTTCACCCAGAATACAACTACATATAGTGCTAATTCTACTCAGAATAATTGCACATATTATAAGAAAGTAGGAAAATTTGAATTTATTTTTGCATTGAATTACAGCAGTGGCATGTGTAGTATCATAATGTTAATTTGTTGGACTAATAAAGAAGCTTCTCCCAAGTATCTTGAACGTAACATAGGAAAAGTGGCAAATGCTAAAATAAAATAAAATTCCACAAACAAAGCCAGTGCTTCAAACTCAAAAATGATTACAATTATCAAATCAGATATACTTCAAGCTACCATCTATTCACTTTTATCTACTGGTAAAAAGATCTATGTAGAAATACTAAACATTATGTTATAAATTAATTTTAATAAATAGAAGTCATTATATTAATAGAGTGATTGCAGACTTCAAAAGTAAGGGCATTTTGAGGAGAAAAGTTTTTTGTCTGTCATTTTTATTTAACAGAAGGCACTTCCAGCACAATTATTTTAGTACTTAAAAAAGGGTAACAAACTGTTTTGGGGGTGGGCAGGTATCAGGGTTAAAAAAGGATTTTCTCAAACTTTTAGCTTAACTCTTTACTTTAATCTGGCAATATCCACTCTTTTGGGAAGGCCTAGGCAGTCTGGCATAAAGGCCATCAATGTCTTCAGGTGATGGCTTCTCCCCAGTAAGGTATGTCAACACCTTCACCAGTGATGTCAAACTCCTCTGATTACAAGCAATTATGAGCATGCTTTTTGTTCGGCTGATTTGTGCTCTTTTTCTACTATACAATAAATGGGAGGACCTGCAAAAATAAGGCATAAAACAGAGATTGTTTGCCTGCCAGACTTTACATTCTAGGGGACCCTGGGAGGACAGGTGGCCAACTGGGTGCTGTTACAACCGTAAAATGCTCTGATGAGTCTTGCAGGGTCAAGTAACTGCCAAGGAGATCAGCTGGTCATGATGTTATGATACTGCACTTAGAAGGCAGACTTTAAAACTTCATTTAGCGGGTATTTCCACAATAACATTAGGTAGCTTGTCTCACTTGAGAGCACAAACAAGACTGATACATACCAAAATAAGTTTGGGTCTGCTATAGTTTTGGTGAGTAATGAAAAACAAAGTAACCTATTTTGTGTAGTTTTATGTAATGAAGAAAATAATATTATCTAGATGTGAAATGTATATATATATACATATAAAATAATATTTAATTATATATATATAGTCTATATTTTAAGATAAATATAATGTAAATATAAAAATATAGAAAAATATTTAATTTCATATATAATATATATGTCTATATATATATATACACACATAGGATATATGTATTCATACTTATAGAGTATGTACATTTATGTATATACATACTCTATAATCACAAAATATCTTTTCTTGCCATTCTCATCACCCATTTTCATCTATCAGGCATCTTCATATACATACACCTTCAATGCCTCTCTATGCTACACATCCAAATGAGTTTTACTGGAGAATTTTTACAGAAATAATTACCTATATACTCCAGATTCCTTTGCTTTTGTATAATACAGGATCTTCCACTTGTGCAAAGAGTTGCTACCTTCCTTCAGTTGTTACAGCTCATCACGTTCTCTTCTTGTAGAATCTTCTCTCTATCAAATTTTAGTGCTTGACTTCTCACATCATGGCTGATGTGCTTGCCAAGTTTTTTTTCAATGTGTTTTATTGAAGGGTTAGCTGAGGTCATCATTATCTTGTCATGACTATATTGAATTAGTATACTTCAGTATAAACAACCATTCTGCAAACCCAGTTATTATATTCCTGCATCCAATTTCTTTAATTGACTAAAATCAGCTGAAATTGACCTTTTCAGCCTCCAGAGAACATTCAGGACTCAAATGACTTTTTCTGCTTTCTCACTGAAAAAAAAAATAAAATGATAGTACTAGCTGACCAGTGATCTCTGATCAGCTTGCTCAAAATTAAAACAAACAAAGAAGTTCTCTTCAGGAAGGTTTGTGTGTACAACAAATGATATGACAGATACATATGAATAACATAACAAGACAAACCATGATTGCCTTTCAGCATTTTCCTATAACTTACCCTTTCCTTTTGCACTTATAAATTGTCTTGGTAGTCAACTGTCACTCCTACTGTTTACAAAACAGTGATAAAGCAAGTATTTTCTTGATGGTGTCTATAGGTGAAATCCCACCCAAAGATGATCAAAAGGTTTCATTGTAGGCTTCTGACAGTTTCAATGGGAAACAGGTGTTTGTGAAAGTATTTGTATTCAGCAAGCATTTCATTTGACAAAGCAGTAAACTATCTCTCATAAAATCATAATTCCCTGTAAACTCTTGAAATAAATAGCAGTAGAATTCTCAGCCAGCTTTCAAAGAGCATTATCATACAATATGTGCTGTGGGATAACAAAAGCTCTGACGGTCATCAGGCATCCCCCTAAATATCCTCTGCTCTCTTTGTGTTTTACCAAGCACTCTTTCAGCACACAGAAAACTGTAAAAGAAAAAAAAAAAAAAAAGGTATAAATTGACAAACTGCTGGTATTTCTATTTATAGGGTGTGTTTCATCACTTCCTTCAGTATTAGGAATGCTTCATAAAAGTTTGATAATCCCACCATTAAAATAGCCATTCTATAGTAGCACAATATTTGTCTTCCAGAATTTCTTGCACCTTGGGAGGTCTCTCAGATATTCTCATATTTGAATTTCCATTTAATTCAGTGTTATTATGTTATCAGAATATAGAGTTAGAGATGCAAATTCTGAGAAAATCTCTTTCTCAAATAGAATCACAGAATATCCCGAATTGGAAGGGACCCCCAGGGATCATCAAGTCCAACTCCTGGCTCCACACTGGTCTACCCAAAAATAAAATTCAGATCATATGAATGAGAGCACAGTCCAAATGCTTCCTGAGCTCTGACAGGCTTGGTGCCATGACTATGTCCCTGGGGAGCCTGTTCCAGTGCATGACCAGCCTCTCGGTGAAGAACGTTTTCCTGATAGTAAACCTGAACTACCCCGTCACAGTTTGACTCCATTCCCTTGGGTCTTATCACTGGTCACTAAAGAGAAGAGATCAGTGCCTGCCTCTCCACTTCCTCTTGTGAGGAAGCTGTAGATCGTGATGAGGTCTCCCCTCAGCCTCCTCTTTTCCAGGTGGAACAGGCCAAGTAACCTCAGCCGCTCCTCATACTTCTTCCCCTCTAGGCCCTTCACCATCTTCATCACCCTCCTCTGGACACTCTCCAACAGTTTTACATCCTTTTTGTACTGTGGTGCCCAGAACTTCACACAGGACTTGAGGTGAAGCTGCATCAGTGCAGAGTAGAGCAGGACAATCACTTCCCTCAACTGGCTAGCAATGCTGTGCTTGATGCACCCCAGGATATGGTTGGCCCTCCTGGCTGCTAGGGCACACTGCTGGCTCATTCAAATAAAGTATCTTTACATGATGAAGTGATGAACATTTACAGAGTTCAGCCAAAACTCAACAATATTAAAATCTATTAAATTCTTAGTGGTACTAAAAATTAGAGCCTGCTATAACTTCCCAAGTCCTGGGAGATTTTTCATGAGGCTAAGTCTCATAAAAATAGTGAATATATCCCTGAATATATCCTTCATATACCTATGGAATATATCCATAACTTTATTCCATAGTTAAAGTTATCAGTACTCACATAAAGATAACAATTTAATTGTAACTGTTGAATTAATTTGTTTTACAAACTGCCAACAAAGGTGCCATGTTGGCGTACAGAGAAAGAAGCCACGTTCCTTTGGTCATTATTAATGAAAGGTCAAATGAAGTTGATGTTGGAGTTCCTGCCTGAGTAGGACTGAATAATGTGGGATATGCTTCTCCATTTATTTAACTGGTTCCCCTATAATATGTTTGTTTAAAAGAATTACTCCTTCTTTGTGTAAAAAGCAAGTGTTTCTTAAAAAATGACATTACATGATATTTTATTATTTAGAGGGGTCGGGTTCAGAACACATCATTGGTACTATATATTGGCACATCAGTGCCTATCAGTGCCTCGTATCATCTTTAAGCATAAGGATTAAACCAGAAGATATATATATATATATATAAGTATATATAAGATATATATATATATATATATATATATAGTGCTTTATCTGCAGGCTTACAGAGAGGAGTATGGCAGACCTAATTATATTCACTATGAACTCAAATGAATGTGGTTCAGAGGTGAAATTTTCATTAAAATAATTACTCATACCTCCATATGCTAATTCATATACAGGTGCTGAATGGTAGAATGTGAGTTTCTAAAATATGTATCACTTGTATTTGAACGTTAATGAACTTTCTGAATACTTGTCACAGGAAGTCATGTACTCAGAAATTTGATAAAGTGACAAAGAGACCCATTCAGACAGTGAACCTCCAAACTATATTCAAGGAACTACATTTTTCTCCATCAGCAGCATGCATAAAAGTGATTAACTTTTTAACTCACCACTTGTGCAACATAATATTACTTGCATTACATGCCACAATAATTTTTTTAGTGTTTTATATGAAATGGTATGTAATAACAAAATATTTTTGAGGAGAGTAGCATGCGAGTGTTTAAATGTAGAAAAAAGAATGACAGTAATTGTCTTTTATGTCCAGAAGCTAAAAGTTAGATAATTATTTTTGACATAAAACTTGAAGTTAAAAATTTGTTAGTATTTTCTCCATGGTTGTCTTGTATTTAGTGTTATCTAATATATGCATGGCAGCATGTATATATTTTTATCACATTTGAAGTTCAGGTCTACTAGCTGTTTCTCACTGACATGAGTAGGACATTACAAACCAGCATCTTCCTTCAGATCAAGAAATCCCTTCAACCTGGTTGATAGTGCAAAATCCGCTCCAGGGATTTTTTGAGTGCCATCAATGAGATAGCATTCAGCTCGCTTGCCTACTTATGCTTCATATAAATGCAAGGAACATTTGTTACTATTACTGAAATAAAATGGTATTAGAAAATTAATGTATATATTTTTACACTTTTGCTCAGATGAAGGGTGTTTTTAGAGGAGCTGCAAATGTCTGGATGAGTTCAAAGAAACATTAGAAAGTCTTGGTGTCCTTAGCTGTACATTTTTCTTTTTAAACAAAATAATAGCTTGTAAGTTTTATTTCTTACATAACCACAGATCTTCAAATGAAATAGGTTTCTAATATTCAACTTTAAGCAACTGACTCACAGTTAAGAATAGACTGCAGTTGAAGTTAGACATCTCAATATCTTTAGGGGTCTGAGGCATGGTAAACAGTAACAGATAAATGATGTTTAAAATGTCATTCAGAGGCAGTTATTTCAGATGAATTTAAAAAAATGTTAATATGTATTGTGATAAATACTGTTGTATTTTTGTTTGTTTGTTTGTTTGTTTTTTCTCAGTGAAATCAGTTTTCTTACTTTAGGGACTTTTATGGAACTCTTATGGAACTGTTGTGAACTCTTATGGAGAAGCAGAAGCTGAAATGTGGTTACCATGAATGATTAATATCTTTGGAAGGAAACACCCAGGCAAATTTCAGAACACACCTGCGGGCTCAAGCTGTGGAGTGAATTTTTTCTGTACTCATCTTCATTGCAAGTATACAGCTTCAACTTGTTTAAAAAGACAAACTACTTTTCCCTAACAACATCCTCTACATTTTCTCCTGATAATCAGTGGTTGATTTATATGCCCTCTCTTCTATTTTTATTTACTTTTATCATGTATGAAAAATTTACTTTGTCTGACTCCTGTGTAGGTACACAGGTGTCCTAGATTTCTGCAGTCTTGTTAAGGTTATGCACTTTAAAATATCAGTTTCATCAGCACAAACTTGAAAAATCTTGAAGTTGTCAGTGAGATACATACATGTATATGATACAATGCATTATTTGGATTTCTGTGATTCTATGATGATTCTATAACTGTGATGCAGCGAAGGTGTACCTCTGATATCACTGATACATGCCATGCTTTCTACTTCTGGAGAGCAGAGGTATTAGCTATTCTACTTGCCACTCTCCAATTCTCTTTGAAATATTTGGAACAGCATTGATTCTGAAAATGATTAAACTATGTATCATAAATAACTGATAAGCTATATTTCACTTTTTATCTAGCAATAGCCTATAATAAAAGAAGCCAACTGCTTTAGTAAGTATGCATATCTAGAGAGGGAGTAGAGGGAAAGGGAAGAAAGGAGGGAAGAATCATTTCCTTCTCTACTAAAGTACATCATTCTCTGCACGAAAATTAAGCAAATAATAACAGCTCACAGAATTGCACAAGACCGGAAGTGAATACCACAGTAAATTGAAAGTGCATGGGATAATTACATTCAGCAGACTGCAATTATCCATACTGGAACCCATCCAAAATGCAGGGACTAACCAAGCAGTGCAGTCAGTCAGTCTGAAAGCTGACTCCAAAGAGTAAGTGCCCAGGGTGGCTGTTCTGAATACTGTCTTTCATCTGAGCAGCTATTTACTTATGAGCTCAGTGACAGCCCCACAAAAACCTGGCCAATGAATCCTGTCACAGGAACATTGTAGCAAAAGAGACCATCAGCTGCCATCTAGGAATGATAAAACCTCATCAGCGGAGCAGAGTCTGGCTGGAGGCCTGTGACTAGCGGTGTTCCCCAGGGGTCGGTGCTGGGTCCGGTCTTGTTCAACATCTTCATCGATGACCTTGATGAGGGAATAATGTCTGCCCTCAGCAAGTATGCTGATGACACAAAGCTGGGAGGAGTGTCTGACACACCAGAAGGCTGTGCTGACATTCAGCGAGACCTGGACCAGCTAGAGAGATGGGTAGGAAGAAACCAAATGAGAAACCAAATGAGGTTTAATAAGAGCAAGTGTAGTGTCCTGCACCTGGGAAGGAACAACCTGAAGTATCAGTACAGGCTGGGGGATGACCTGCTGGAGAGGAGCTCTGAGGAGAAGGACCTGGGGGTCCTGGTGGATGACAGGTTGACCATGAGCCAGCACTGTGCCCTTGTGGCCAAGAGGGCTAATGGGATCCTGGCGTGCATTAAAAGGAGCATGGCCAGCAGGTCAAGGGAGGTGATCCTCCCCCTCTACTCTGCCCTGGTCAGGCCTCACCTGGGGTACTGTGTCCAGTTCTGGGCTCCCCCGTACAAGAAAGACAGGGATCTCCTGGAAAGAGTCCAGAGGAGGGCCACAAAGATGATACAGGGCCTGGAGAACCTTCCCTATGAAGAAAGGGTGAGAGACCTGGGTCTGTTCAGACTGGAGAATAGAAGACTGAGAGAGGATCTCCTCAGTGTATATAAATATCTGAGGGGTGGGGGACAGAAGGATGTAGCCTACCTCTTCTCAGTGGTTTGTGGGGATAGGACAAGGGGCAATGGCTGCAAGTCAGAGCACAGGAAGTTCCGCACTGACATGCGAAAGAACTTCTACACGGTGAGGGTGACAGAGCATTGGAACAGGCTGCCTAGGGAGGTTGTGGAGTCTCCTTCTCTGGAGATATTCAAGGCCTGTCTGTACACCTACCTGGGCAGCGTGCTTTGAGGAACCTGCTTTGGCAGGGGGGTTGGACCCAATGATCTTTCGAGGTCCCTTCCAACCCCTACAGTTCTGTGACTCTGTGATCTCTTTTTCACTTTTTCAGGCATGTACTTCCTTTCTGTACATTGGCTAACTAAATGATAACTGTCACAATTAAAAGGTGTTTCAGTTACTAAACATTACAGCTGCTTGATAATTTCAATCCAGTTACAAAAAGATGCACTGACATGAGTTTCTCTTTTTCCTTATGGTATCACCAGCATTCAAGAAGCTATTATATTGGTACCCAAGTTTAACATGATATTTTTAGAATGCAGCTGTCAGTTATGAAATTCACATTTTATTTGCCCTATGTGTGGCTACCTAAGGATTGTAAAGAACTCATCAAATAAAAAAGGAAGATAAAAAGCTCAGATACGATTTAAAGTCAGAACTCCTGGCCTGTCACAGCCTCTCAATAAATTAATTTCTATGAAAAAGATGAGGAAAGAAACATGCCACAGCAAGTTTTTTCAACTGGCACTTCTTATCCACAGTTATTATTATTTTTGTTGTTGTTGTTCATTAATATCTTTTCAAAGATTCATAGAACTGAGGTAGGAATGCACATCTGGACATTGTCTGGCCCAAAACCCTGCTCAGAGCAGTGTCAAGGAGCCTGGCTGCTCAGGGTCGTGTCATGTCCAGCTGAGTGTTGAATATTGCTAAGGATGGAGGCTCTTCTGGTCCTCTGGTGCCCCAGTGTGTGACCACCCTCATAATAAGAAAATGCAAAAATCATCATAAGTTTACAAGGGTTTTCCTATGTTTCAGTTTGGATCCATTGCCTTTTGTACTGTCACTGAACACCACTAGAGTGTCTGGTTCTGTTGTCTTCCACCACTGGGCATTTATACACATGGACAAGATCATCCTTAATAAAAAAAAAAGCAGTTAAAAAATTAATAAAAAATTATTAAAAAAAAAATGGATAAATAGTTTCTGACCAGTCTGTTGATGGAATAACTGCATCAGTCATCAAGGGAAGACTGACTGATATCATCTACTCAGATTTCTGTAAGGCCCTTGACACAGTCCTACATGACAACCAAATCTTTAAATTGGAAAGATATGGATTTGAAGGGTGGACCATCTGCTGAATAAGGAATTATTCATACAAATGAATGCCTTTAAACCCCAAACTACTTCTGCTCTTCCGTATATATATATATAGTTTTTTTTTTGTTTGTTTGTTTTTTTCAGTAATTAAAACCACTTTTATAATATTCAAATCCTTCCTAAGCTCCTAAGTCCAAAAAATGTATTCTTTGCTCAGTACTTTGTAGTTTCATCAGAAGATCTTCCTACGACACATCTAAACAATATTAAAAACAAAACGAAAAAGAAATATTCTTTATATTCCTTTAATACTGAGCCAGATACTTAAGAAATCTTAGTTATTGTAATCAGAAACTATACAGTCATACATACATACATACTTTGGAAATTTAGACTATATATATTTAATTGTATGTAACTGCAGGCTTCTGGCTATTAATGGGCACAATAAGGTTAAAAAAAATACTTATAGAAACATGTTAGAGACGTTGTAGTCAATAAGTACACTGGAGTCTATGCTACTATATTTTGCAAATATACTACAAACATATATCCCTACATATCCCAAACGTATTCCCTATTGTAATCATGTAATGATAATCCCTACTATCATTACAATCAATCTAAATTTACACTTTGGTTCTGATTTAACTCAAAGAAAAGCGTAGATCGCAACAGAAAAAATAAAGAATGTAAGAAAGATACAATGCACAAATATAGGTCATTACAAGTGGTTGTAGTTTTATAAAAGCTCACATAAAGATTAGTATTCTTTCTTCCTTAAAAAACGATCTGGAAGACCTTTCATGCTTACTCTACTGAAAATATTAGTATATCCCCATGTGCTGCACATGTTCTGGTTGAACTAAAAAAATCCAGAAATCTCATCTCAAATTGATGCCCCCTATTGTTAGCAGAATTTATAATAACAGGGACTTCTACACAATTGTATCATAGAGGTTATTATTTTTTCCCCAAATATGATTAAGCTATGCTAAAAGATAGATAAAAATATCAGTCAGTTCCAAAGTCAACCAACAGATAAAACATATTTACATCAATAAAAAACGTTTAAAATTTCTTTTGCTTATATATAATTTTATTTCTAGTGAAAGCGTAACGGAAGAGCTTGTGATGGACATAAATGTTTTATGAAGGAACATGGCAATTGTAGTGTGGATATCTGTATAAACAGCATAAATACATTTTGTTTGTTTGTTTGTTTTCTTGCACCTAAACCTTATCTAAAATCACAATGAGTGCCCTGCTAGAGATCCTGTGTTTTGAAGTAAGGTACTCATTTCAGTTTGAGTTCAAATAAGGTAGTAATTTTAGTGCTTACATGGAGGCAACCACCCACCATTCACACCAGTGAGGTTCTGTTTGCTATGGCGTTACTATCTAAAATTGATTTTTCTTCCATAAAATATTAGTTCCAACATATTAATGTATGCTATATGCTTATCTGACAGTACCTTTCAATTCATTCTCTTTTACAACATGCCCTCTGTCACTCTTTGTTGTTGTTGTTTGCTTGTTTTTTCTTTTTCCTTTTTAGTAATGAATTAGAAACTGTTATAGATAGATAAAAGACGCATTGTCTTCAGAAAACAGGAGTGTAATTCTAAAGCTATTTTGTTGCACAGCCTCTTTCCATTTTATTTATTTTTTAATAATTTATTTTCTTCTATATTTTTAAAGCTTTTTAAATTATTATTATTTATTTATTGCAAAACAAATTTATGGAGAGTAACAACTTTTCAATGAAATGGACAGTGCTACTCCACTTTGATTCTCATTCAGGTGAACACAGTTCTATTGTGTGAATACACAATTGCTGTATATTTGTAAGAAAATTTATTTAGGTCAAACCAATAGAGGAAAGTGATATATTTGTCTATTTATTTAGTTATTTATTTGCTGGTTGGTGATTCTAAACAACGCTGAAATGAAGGGAATGACTAGAAACACTGTATTGATAGTTACTACTTTAAATGTATGAATCATTAACAATGAAAAATAGTTGCTAAGAGCTCAAAATACCATGACTGACACAAGAGATGATCAGCAAAGATATAGTCTTTTCAATTTTGATCAACATTATGGCAAAATTTTTGTTCTAAAATGTATGTTTCACGACTGAACCACATATTATTATTTTTGCTTCCTTGTATCTCTGCATGTATCTATGAATCTTTTGTCTATCTTTCACTTAATAAGGTATCAATAGTTCCTTCATAAATGAGAATCAGAGAGGAAAGGATGATCTGAAGAAAAGTCAAAATTTACAGACCTAGATTCAGACAACTTAGATTTCTTCTAAGGGTCATCTTTTGCTTGTCCCAAAGCAGCACTAAGAGCAGACTATTTTTTTAACGCAAAGTATTGACCACAGGAAGACTATTCACAATTGACTGACCTTTTCACTGTCACCTCAGGGGAAAGAAATGTAGTTCCAGAAATGGTCTAATGATCTGTAAGGAGCTAATGAATGCTTTTCATCAATGAGGATGATGATCAAGGAAGGAGCTTTAGCCTCCTTAAGTACTCAGGCAATACCTACAGGGTTGATGAAGTTGTAGCCAACATGTATGCCTGCAGGTATTAAACTAAAACAGAATGCTGATTCAGAATGTTTTATTTTTCTCAACTAGTTGGCTTAACTTTAAAAAAAATGTATGGCTATAAATCATTCTAGGTGAATGCTATCCACATGCTGTTTGGAACATAATAAACTTATGAACCTGTCTGGATTCACAGAGTCTGAAGTGATAAGATTGAGAATTTTCTTCACCTCATAAAAATGTGTAACTGGAAAAGCAAGCAACAAAAAGAGTTCCATGTTGGTATTTGCAATAGAGAAATCGGTAAAACTTTTGAAAAAAAAAAATCTACGTTTTACTCCATAAATTTAATGTTTAGTCCCAGCACTGTTACATCTAATCTGTCTTCATGAAAGACTTCAGTTGACTAGAAAAATTTAAATTAGCTAGAAACAACATGCTTTTACCTGCCAATACAATTCCTTAAGGTTTACTTGTTACATCAACAGTGTCAGGCTTTACAGTTGCAGGCAACTGAATGTTGTGCTGTTTCCTGTCAGTTTGACACGATGCCTAGTCTAAAAGCACTGGCATCATTAGGCAGAGAAAGAATTACCAAGTGGTTTCTGCTGCAAAACACTTCCTGCAGCTCAACTCCAAGGAGCAGGGCTCTGTGCAACCTGAAAGCCCACAGGGAAAGAGATTGGGAGCAGCATCGAAATATTTCTGACCTTTCTGGAAAGTTCTGATGTCTGTCTCAGCTCTCACAGCAAAGCTCAGCATTTTGGTTTGTAGTTAGCATTGATGAGATAAGAGCAGTTGAAATGCAATGCACCTGTGAATTTTAAGGCAATTGTTTTAGATTCGGGCAGAACACTGGCAGCAGAGTACAAGTGTTCTGTCTTCACTTTTTGGGATAGGCAGGGCAGGGCATCACTAACGGTTAGTTGTTTGTTTGTTTGAAGTAAAAATACCTTTCTCAATATTAATATTTATTTCTGCCCTATAAACTACAAATTGGAAAAAAAAATCTAAAAAATTGAGTAAACAAATGAAGTTTAGAAAAATCAATACCATTAAAAAAATTGTTTTATCCAAGGTGGTTTTATAACATTTGTCTACAACTAAATTTTAATCCTCCAAAATCATTTTGTGAAGTAACACCTCATGGAGCTCAATGCCAAGTGAACTTTAGGATCCTGACTACAGCAATGATGAGTTTCAAAAACAAATAATCAGGAGTGATCATCTCTTCAGGCTATTTATAAGAATGTATTAAATAGTACCTGATATCAGCTTCTGAACTGTGGGGCTGCAAAAATACAGCTGGGCTGACATAAGTGAATCCTACAACAATTTTCTTCCTTTCTGGAAGATTCAGACTTTGAACTAGACAACATTTTAATAATCATCTTAGTTGGACATTCAAAAGTTATTTTTCCATTTCTAAAAGAGACACAGACTAATGAAGAAAGTTTAGAAATAGGATTCAGCCATTTTAGTTTTAAATTAAGTTATTCATTCTGAATAGTGAACAGTCACAAAACTATGAACCAAAAGTACCTTATTTACCTACAAAACAGAGCATCCTTCTAATAGTGAGGCTGATATCTTAGCCTCCAAAGCTATCCAATTCTCATCTTCTCTGTTCTCTTAACAATGAGAATGCGAATTACTACTGGTTGCAATGGCATTTTTTTGTGATGTAGATATTTCTCAAGAATCAGAATGAGACAAGTCACTTAATTTATAAACAGAAATCTAGTGTGTTTTTGTTACTTTCCTTCTGTATTTGCTACAGATAATTGGGAAAGGCAATGTTCGTTCTCCTACTAACGAAAGGCTTCATTCTTTATCTAAGTTTTGAGTGACTGTATTCATCTAGATTAATCTAGAAATCTCCTGCCTTCTACTGCTCTGATAATGCAGTATAGAGTGGCTGTTTAGAACATGTTTTGTCTTGTTGGTAACAAAAGCCTGTTTGCCGTAACAAACAAATGGGAGTAACACTTCACCAGCTTGAGCAGTGTAACAGAAGTTGTTCTGCAATGGAACCACTGTGCAAGTAACGGTGTAATGTCACTTAGATAATAATAATAAATGATGATGATGATGATGATGATGATGATGATAATAATAATAATAATAATAATAATAATAATAATAATAATAATAATTAGTAATGCAACTTGACCAGTGTGATCTTTCATGAAACATATCCTAATAATCAATCACCAGAAGTATTACTAAGAGTTTGTGAGCCTCATTTGCTGCAGTATTTTCCTTCTCTAGCATTTGAATTCCTCCTGGATTTCCTCTCTTTCACATGGTTTAAGTTCTCAATTATAATATATTGTCATTTACTTTTGTGTTCATATGTTCATATTTCAATAATAATTAAAAAAAAAAAGTTATTTTTTTCCTGCTGTGTCAGACAGAAATAAATCTCACAAAGAAAACAAAACATTAGCAAGAAATATTAAAAAGCCTGATTTATTATGCAAGTGTTCACTTTCTTACAGGTGATATATTAAATAATAATAATAATAAAAAAAGATTAAAAGAATTCCAAGAGCCTGCCTGCTCAAGTTGAGCTGCTGTTGAGCTGCTTCAGCCTCACATTTACAAGTCTTGAAGCTTGCAAACTAACCCTAACTAACTAACAATGCCTGGCTGGAGTACCAGACATGCAGAATCAAATTGCAAGGTTAATTTAAAACAATGTTATATGTGGATGCAAAAATACCATTTTGTTCTTACTAGACAAAATCAAAAATGTTTCATATTTTGCCTTGCTGAACTGTTGGGCTTTTTACCTGTGTGGGAGGGAGAAGATGGAGAAGGCATTTCAGTCTGACAGGTTCTTTAGCTCTTTAAAGCCACATTGAACATGAATTTTATCTCTGAAAAAAAAAAAAAAAAAAAAAACCAACTATCCTGATATTATATATATATATATATATCCATAATTATATATTAACAGGTTAATATATTTGACAGTATTCTTTTGCTATAATGGCATTTCTAGATTAAAAGCAACTAGGCAAATAAAAATTGTGCAGTATATTATACAGCAAGAATTATGTATTAATTATAACTATTAATTATATATATATTATACAGCAAGAATTACAAAGGCAATTTGGAGACTCTCTTGTTCCTAGGTTGCTTAGAATGGGGACAATGACTACAAAGCTTTATAAAATGGGGAGAGGGTGCATAATGCAGTTGAAATACTTTGTGATGGCAAGTAAAGGCAAAGATGACAGGTAAAGTCATGTCTCTTCAATGGATTTCATATGAATTCCATAATGCTAGTGAGAACTATAATTGGGGGAAAATCATTATTTATTAAATAAACAAATTATTCCTACCTCTGTTTCTTATCTGATGTTTTCAGTGCATCAATCCATGCAAACCTTAGGTAGTAAACTTATATAGAAGCATAATTTCAATGAGATTCAGGTAGGGTATATTTTTACCAGCTGAATGTACAAATGCATAGTGTAAAAAAAAAAAAAAAAAAAAAAAAAGAACTAAAATCTGCATCACCTCTGAACTTCTTCCAGAATCTAACATCTAACTACCCATAATTCCAACTGAGAAAAGCTTATAAAACGTCTGTTATAGAGCCTGCTGGTAATATAAACAAAAAATTAAAAACTTTACATAACCACAACCCTTTTTGGAACAGAAATTAACATCAAAGTTTACTATGATATCTCTGATATCTCATAACGATATCTCAATATACATGTACAAGCTCAAAAAGCAAAATCCATTTAATAGTTTAAAGAAAGTTGAACTGGAGGGGTCTTCACTGTAGCTGGAACTACTCTTCTTAAGTAACTTTTACTCTTTTTTTTTTTTTTTTAACTTTTACTCTTCTTAAGTGCTGATATCTATTCATAAAAATTTGTCCTCTTGGTTTTCTCTGTCTTTGCTACTCCTTTTATAAATCAGTTATACAAAGTAAAAAGAAATCTAAGCATTTTCATTTAATTTATATTACTTTCTTTAATTAAATGTCAACATTTATATAACTTCTGAAGAACTCTACTGTAACATGGCTACAGTAAACTTTAGAAACTGCAGTTCCGGTAGCCATTCATGATAATAGAGACACCTGTATTCACTGAAATACTTTCTTGCCTTTTGACAAGTTCACCACGGTCATTGGTGTCAACATCATCATATGAAAAATGGTACAGATTCTCACAGAAGGGAAAATCACAACCAAATTTACAGTGGTTCTTCCTCAGGAAAAAATAAATAAAAATAAAGACCCAAAACAAGCAGAACAAAACAAACAAACAAACAAACAAACAAACATATTCTCTATACATTTTTCTCCTCTCTACTAGCAGAAGATTCTTACTACTTCTATCTTCCCATACTTCCAGATATATCATTAAAGTCTTCCTGAGCTTCTGTTCCATGGTGGAAGAAAAGATAAGTTTTTCTTAAAGAAATAGTCTTTATTCCTGTGCTGCTGCCTAGGTTTCAATTCACAGCAACACTTTCCCTTGTCCCCAGCAAAACTAGCATTTTATTTAGGATAAAAAGAGTGTGTGCATTACTATAGGAATGAAAAAAAATCACTTATTTCATAAAGGAGTGATCTAATTAGTGATCTAATATTAGATCACTAGCAGGATTCTCATATTAGCTTTTTATTGTTAAAAAGTGTTTTTTCCATCCAGGGCAGAAAATCCCATATATTTCGTCAAAGACCTGTTGCAAAAAAATTTGCTTATGGTTAACTACAGCTAAATCCCATAAAAAATACGTATTCCACACAAAAACCCCTATCTCCCTTTCTCCCCAGTCAAACACACAGGCAACTTATTCTTCTCTTCTCCTACTCTTCTTCCTCTTTATCTTCCTCCTCTTCCCCTTCCTCCTGCTTCTCTTTCCTTCCCTTCATTTTTCTCCTGCACCCAGATAAAAATGTTGACACCAATTTTGAAGAAGGAAAAGGGAATTTGTTTCAAATGTATTCACATTTGAAATGTGAATGTTTTCTATTGACTGTTAATCAGGGAGCTCCATTCACCTTTATTGAATGTGTGTGCATATGTGTTTAAAGACAAACACTTGAATATTTTTAAGTGTCTACTAAGATCTCAGAAACAATTATTACTGAAATACTGACTTAAAATTTTATAACTTCAAGGCTGCATACACTTTGTATTAGGACTGAAGAAACTTACCCTGTTCAGTAACATACCATCACAGTTTGTGTGTTGTCATAAGACTTGACACATGACAAGGATTTCAGTCTTCTTAACTGATATTTCTTTTATTCCCCTTATACTCACCTGAATGTTCTATTTTTAATTAAACGTTTAGCACGTAAAACTAACTTCAAGGGCATTTGACTATGCCTTATACTTGAATATGTAAAAAAAACTTTTTTTTTTTTTTTCTAAAAAAGGCTTTTTTTTTATTGTTATTTTTTCAAGACCCTATATGGACTAAAATAAAAGAGGAAGATACAAATAGTGACAACATAAACCCCCTTTGGTGTATTGATTCTATGGCAGACCTATTCCAGCTTCTTTTTTAGTGACAGAAATTTCAGAATACAACTGATTTTCTATCCTAACGTAATGCTTTTCAGTAATGCTGAAAGTTGTCTAACAGAATAAATACCTTTTTGAATTGTCTGTTGAATTAGCAATCCATATTCTTACAATTGCACAGCATTTCAGTTAATTTAACTAAATGCTATCAACTGACACAACAAATAGGAATGAAAACCCCTTCCACTTTAGTTCTTGAGCCAGGACTACATTTCCTACTCTATTCTTTCAATTTATACTTCAATAATGTACAAGATTAGGAACTATAAGGACCTTCTACACATGCAGCTATTCACTGTGTAACAATTTACTTATTAAAAATGTCTTTCTGCTCACAAAATCCTTTTAAAATCCTCAGAACTAGATTCATCACTTTTGTATTGACTTGGTATAGTCAATACAAATCAAGTTAATGCAAGTTTGATGCTATGTACAAAGTACAGTTTTCTGTACTTCGATACTATGAAACACTCAGTTTAATAAGGGAACTGGGTCAGCTCACATTATTTATTTATTTATTTATATTAGAAGTATTAATGTACCATATAATCAAAAACTGAAATAACATTTTCAAGTCTGAAAGCCTTTTAATTTGGTCTATAAGTCTTAAAAGCATAATTTATATCATTTTGGTTTGTTTTATCTTAGCTGAATTAATTTTCCACAGCTGCTGTTTTAAAAAGCTACCTCAATAAATAAATAAATAAATAAATAAAGCTAAACAGACAATTAAAAGAAGATGCTATGTCTCCTATGGAATTATTAAGTAATAACGGGACCTCCAATTTGTTTGTAAAGATAATATTTTCTTCCAGCATACATAAACTGCAGTATAAAGTAAGGAATTTTCAGTGGTTTATGCTTCCTGTATATATGCTTCCATATATACACCATGGCAGGTGTATATACCTGTTTATCTTCCTGAGTGGAGTTTGTAAATCATCATTCGTTCAGCTTTATGTGCATCTCAAATCTATTTTGACAGATCATGAGGGTGTTCATGAACCACATAGACAAGAAGGCACCTAGAGCAGAACAGTAAAGAATTACACTTTTGAATATATGAGATGTAATCTGCCAACTAACATTTATAATATATTACTATAAGGCAGTACAGAGCACACGCAAACATGTTGTGAAATGTCCTTGACTTCAGAAGCCAGAAAAGCTCTTCCAAATATTTTTTTTTCCTTCAATCTTTTGAGCTTGTCTTTGTCAGAATAGTAGCTGCATGGTTCTATTTCTTTTCAAGTGTACAATTTCTTATTTGTGTACAAGAGTAAGGAAAAACAAATGCTTTTCTTGTTATGATCACATAATTTCCAGTAAAGGTGACATTATCCATATTTTGCAAGTGTCTATCCTTCTCTAATCTCTGTTCCTTCCTTCCCATTCATCCTAAGAAACTGTCATTCTTTAAGTGTTACCAAAAAGCAAAGTCTAGATATTGTCAGCTCTAAAAAATGACAAACTGTTCACCTAGCCTTGTTTTTCTTTTTCCTGAAGGTGTCGGAGTAGCTCCTCACAAAACTGAATTTGCTCATAAAAATCAAGATTAAAAAAAAAAAAAAAAGAGAGAGAGAGAAAAAAATCCATATCAAAATGCATATGCAACCCACACAAAAGAATGAGCCTATTTCTATTTAAATTAGCTTATCACAATGCATTTTTTGCCCTTTGACAAGTTATACATGAGTGACTTTTTGAATTCTGAATGCTAGCTCAAAAATTCTGAAAAACAAAAAAACTAATGGAATTGCTTTGAAGGAACAAAAAAACTGAAAAATCTAAACAGGGTTACAGCAAGGCTTTGCTGCTTCATGGAGGGGTTCTATACCTGGTGTTTAAGGACTCCCTTCAGCCCTGCAGTGTTGGTGTGCCCTGGGAGCTTCCCACTGCCACCACACATGAAGAGCATCACTGAAGAGATGCCCAGAGCCAAAGTGCCTGTGCTTTCAAAGGACAGGCTTTGCAAAGTGAGAGAGGTCAATTAAATCCCCAGTGGGAGAGGTGTGTGTTAGGAGAGGTTCTGTATGGGATGCTCCAGGGCAGCTGGTGCATGGACTGCAGTGCAGAACACAGGGTTGAGGATGAAGCAGGAGATGACTGCCTCTCATGATTTGCCTGGATGAGACCAGGAGCTGGAGGCTCAGAATGAAAGCCTGGAGAACAAAATGAAAGCCTTATCTCTCCTCAGGTTCTTCATTCACCAAAGCATCATTGTCAATTGGTATAAACAGTAAAAATGCCCTGTCAGAAGACACTGATAAGCAGTGAATAAACATAGCAGTTTAAAATAAATGTACCATTTCTACACTGAAACATTGTATCCCACCTACTTACTAATAAAACATTTATTCTGTTTACTGCTGCTCCCAAACAAAAACTTTTGTTTTCAATTATCAATTACTTGATGTTTAATTTGAGTTCTATTCAGAATAGTGAAATATAAAAGGAAAGTTTTTGGTGGTCTTGTAACCACAAGCATCACTTTCAAATAAAACACGGAATAGAAAAGGGTACACTCTATATGAACACCTGTGAAGCACAGGTTATCCTAGTGGCCAAAATGAATCAAAGCAATAGTATTCAAAAAGTAAACAAACAAAAACCTATACTTTCCTCCACAATGCATCTACTTGATAGAGATTCATGCTGTGGTTCCATCCTAAGAAAACCTAAATACCATGAAAAACGATAATAGTAATGCTGTTGTAGACATGATGGCTTAAATTAAACAAGGTAGAAGCAATATATTTTATTAGACCAGATAGTATATCAAGCCCCCGAGATCTGAAGACAGCCTTGTATAACTGAAAGCTCTTTTTCAGCTGTACACCTCAGTCTAAAAACTGCAGAGCCAGCTTGCCATTTCCAAAGATTATAAACATAGCAACTGTAAAACAGTAAAAAGTAGGATTCAGTTTATTTAGATTTTTATATTATAAAACTATAATGATTTATAGACTCATTTTAATGGCTTAAGGAACCCTTGTTACCCAAAGCTCTTTTGATAGTGTACTGAGTCTGTCAAGAGACAGAAGTAGGAATTTACATAACAATTCATTTGATGTTTTATACATTGGCATTAGGAGATGAATCATGCTATGCAATTGCTGTAAAGAGCTACTAGCTCATACAGAAATGGCCATAAATACTGAATTTAAGCAAGAGGAATCTTACTTCTAAAGGAAAACACTCAACAGATCATGCACTCGTCATTAATAAACCTCTCACTACTTGAGTAAAATTATGCTACAGGACTGCTGAGTCCATAAAGGGTTTATTAAGGGCTGAGAATGTTTCATGTCATCTGCTGTATCTGGAGAAATAGCATCATCTTGTTTAACATGGAAAGGATGCAGTGAGGAGAGACAATGTTTTAGGGAGGAAACTCACAGGCATCCTTCCATTCTATTTCTCCCATCTCTACACCGTATAAAGAATATGGATGAACTCCACTGTTTTATATCACTCTTTAGTCTTGTTTCTATGAAGTTATAGCTCATATTTTTAAATTACTGTAGTTCTGGATGTGATTATAATACTCCAAGGTGAAAAGAAAAACTGTGTTAAGGAAATGAAAAAAAATGTCATTGCTGGTTCCAATTTCTTTCTCATATTCAAACAATTACCATGTGTTATCAACTTCTCACAGAAAAAAAAAATAAGCTGGTGAAATTGTTTTTGTATATTAAGCTTTCAAACAGATAAGTGAAACATCAGAAGTTAAATTATGATATAATTTTGATTTATTCATTCCCATTCCTTCTCATATATCTTTCATTTTTAAACTTTTTCAGATAAAGTTTCCTAGATTTGTCTTTAGAGCTTTAAGTATATTTTAGCATTTTTTCTAGTAAGCCAATAGGTGTTTTTTCCATGCTGGATAAGAATGGGATCAATCAGTTTACAACTGGGTAAATCTGGAAGATATGAAATGATAATGTTTATTTAAACAATAAACCTAAACATGACATCCAATGTGCCAAAAAGTACCAGTGAGACTCTTATTAATACTACCATTACTTTATTATATGTTAAAGTTTGTTCTCTATCTTAACGCTAAATATTCATTTATTGCAATTACGTACAGACTTTTTGAGGAGGTATATAGATTTTAAGGATAGAGGCAACTCTGGGTCTATATGCTATCAGACTTCAACACATTGTACACTAGTTTATTAAAATACCATCCTAGAAGACTCCACTGTACACATAAATTACCTAAAACTTTCAAATAAAAACTAGGAAAGTGATAAATGCTAGGTTAGGAAAATATTGTTGGATTTAACAAATTCTAGGGGAATGTAAAATTAAAATGAGATCTTCTGATCCTATAGCAATAACATGAAACATCAACACTGAATGTCATTTAACTGCTTTTTAAAAGGCTGCTTAACAAGCATCTTGAGTGCCTTAAGAATGGATTTATTTAATTTTTATAACATCTTAATGAACTAAGGGTTTATACATCTTTTGTGTCTTTAGTAGTCACTGACAGTTACTGTTTTGTTACATTTTTGTCTATAGCTTCCTTCTCTTTGTAAAATGAAGCTCATCTTAACAACTTCATCACACCAAACTGAAACATTGGGAAGTGATACCATGGTAACAACACCTACTTAAAATGCTTATAGTTCAATATTCTTGTATGACTCATGAAGAAAGAGAAACTGGCTCACACAAACTTCCATCGCACCAAGGAATGGCTTTTCCCTAAATTATTCTCAACTGATGTAAAGCCAATTTTTTTTTGAGTTATTTTTGTTTTGAATGCTAATAATAATAATAATAATAATATTAATAAATCTGCAACAAAAAATAGAATATACATGTAAATTATAAAAAATCATCAAGTTCTTAATAATGGAACAACAGATAGAAGTAAGCAAAAATGGCATAGTTTTAGCAAAACTATGCACAGAAGTACACTACACTTATTACAAAGTGGATAATTTAAATGGTATTCTTCATTTTCTTCAGGGAATAGAAGATTTCTTCTACTGATAAGCACGTGCTAAGAACTTCCACTTTCACTGACACCATGATGTCAATAGGGAGTAAAGGACTCTAAGGCAACAGAAGTCATGACTACAGTATCAATTACATGGTTTTGTAGCATTTACCTAAGTAAATATTACAAAGCTTATATATTTGTTACATTAAATAACACTGTATGAGATAAGAAGATACATTGAGAGTCATGATACATAGCAAACAAGGATGGTTAAAATGAGGTTGTAAAGACTGAAACTTACTTTAAAGTACTAAACACAAAACTTTCTAATATACCTAAAGGATTTTACAAGTAATGGTCTGCTTTTGTATTACCTGTACAAAAAGACACAAGAGGCTGATAACTTCTCCTTTCTGACGATACACTACCAGCTAGAGAGGAAAATGGGTAATGGAAATTATTATTATTATTATTATTATTATTAAGCTGAAAAACGTAACAACATAGAAGGAAATAATATTATAGAATGTATACTATGCAAGAATTATTTTTGCTCAAAGCTTTGTTCATTGCTGTCCTCATGTAAGTTTTCAGCCACACAAAATGTGATTGCACTATAAAAGAAATCACTCATTTCTAATTAAAAACAAAACAACAACAACAAACACACCTAACCCATTCTTCAGATATGAATTTATTAAACCTACAGAATTTTATGTATTACAAAAGTGCTAGATAAGTATTTTGAACATACTGCTTTCCTAATGAGTCTATTGTTTGCTTTAGATTTTATTAGTCTTTGCAGAGAGTAATACTGGTAAATAGAATTTCTCTCTGAATATGTTCTGGAGTTGAATTAAATTCATGATGAACAAAAGGAATGAACATAAGCTCTGATAATTATTAGGATCAGCTGAACCAAGGAGGAGCTTGGTGCATCCAAAATGGTTCATCCCTGTTATTAGCTGCAGAAATTCAGCAGAGTCTGTTCTCAAGCTCTAAAAGCTTAGAAAACAACCCTCTTTGTTCTTTAATGCTCTTCATACTTAGTACCAGCTAAAAATAAAGAAGTGAATGCCTATTGCAACATCTCTGCCTCTGAATGTATTGAAGGAGAAAGAGCAACAGAACTGGAAAAAATCAATGCCAACACTCCGGGGAAAAAAGGGTTCCTATTTTATCATAACCAATTAAAATACAGATCACTTTAAGCAGGCTAAAACTTACAATATCTCCCTTTTTTTTCACAACATATTTTGGATGGCCATGCATTCTGTAAAGATAAATGAAACCCAAATGTTATGAGTTGTGAGGCTAGCTATATAATTTAGTTATAATTATTTGTCAATAATGGTTATTTTCATGATGGACTTTTCAGGAATAAAAATACATGCTTATTGTCATTTAAGATTTTCTACTAATGAAGCTTAATTCTATCAGAAAGCAAACAAGACAAAGCTTATGCAACAAATCCCAGCCTTTAAGCAACACTAATAGTCAGCTATTGCGTAACTGTAAGCAGACAAATTGCATTCCTTTTTTTGCCTAAAAATCTAGAGAACGAAAAAGTTATACATAGCAGATGGAAAAGAATAAACTGCCACTTGCAAGGTTGTTACAGAAAGATTTTTAAACCAAACAGGCTAATTTTAAATAATAAAAAAGATTGTATCAACTTGGATTTAATTTAGTATTATTATAGCTTGATTGTCAATATACTCAAACCTCTAAATCTAAAATTCTGCTCATTCCTGCTTATTCCAGAAGGAGATGTGTTCAAGGAGGCAAATCAATGAGCTAATTGATTCATTATTAATACACTAAAAGGTATCTCTGAGGAAAGGCTTCAGGAATAAGAACCTACTGATTGGATCTGATTCCATCTGCAAGGTGTAAGAACTTCTCACTTTTAACAAAATGGAAAAAAAAATATACATATATACATATATATATATAAAACTAAATAGTCTTGGAGGAATTGAATAATTAAGGCTGATAGGGTGTGTTTGCTTTATGTTGTTCATCAAGAACAACTGTATGAAATTGCAGTGGGGAAACATATGCTCTCTCTTTCACCCAGATTGGAATTCATTTGATCTGATTGATACCATACAAAAACTGAAAGATTTTGTCCTTGCAAATATTTTGGTAGTATAAATAACAGAAACAATATTATTAAACCTAGCATTTAGTGAAAGTAAATTGCCACTGGAAAATATTTTTGACCCATGTTTGCAGTATGACTAAACTAATACTGATACTATTCTGCAAAAATGTAATCCTTCCCCTTATTTAAGAATGCAGGTATGCTTTAATTAAAATTCAACATATAAAAGAAAGAATTGCTAATGCTGGCTAGTCTGCAGGTATAAATGTCTACAAACGTTTTAGAACATTGAAGGACTTTTTAAAGTATGTAATTACATAACTACAGTCCAAGAACCATTAATTACAGTTTGTGTGAATATTGAATTTAGTTACCAACTAAATAAGACTAGAGTAATCTGCAAAGCAGATATTTTCTAAGTCAGATGGCACCACAGTAAGAAAATTGATTCAAAATATTTAGATGATATATTTTCAATGTGAAATATAGATTTTTTTAAAAATATGAAAATAAATTTAAAAAAAGGTTTATCCTAACTGAAAGATGCATCCATACTGTAAGAATAAATCATATTTTGGAATGGAATTTAAACATATACTTGGTAAGGAACGGGTATGTAACATTTGAAGATTTTGTGTGTAATTTACAAATGTTCGTACAATGTTTTAGCCATTAATAAGTTTTGTTTTGTTTTGTTTTTCTTTTTAATGAATCTTAAAAGTAAGCATAAAACATGGTTGTTACTTTAAAGGTGAATCAAAAATGAGATTCAATGCATATAACTTAAACTAAGAGAACATAATTTGCTTTCTCATTCTATAAAAGGAGGGAAAATCTTCACTTTTCATGGCTTACTGATTTTCAATTGTTAGAGTTAGATGAGATGGACATGATCTATAAAGTTGGCCTTTTAAAAAATGTGCGAATTTCCTTCCTTCCTTCTTCCCCCAATTTTAATTCTGAATCAGAATATGTGCTGTTCAATATTATACTGTATACAGAGGTATATAATATGTGAAACATTAACATAGCAAGAATATGCAACATCATATTGAATATTATGTGCCTATATAATTATATCCATAGTTTAATAGTCTGCAGTAGCAATAGCAGTTTCCGTATAGAAGACATCAAGACTGCCAAAGTGCTGGAAAATGAAGGTGATCTTGAAGTCAACTGTCTTCACAACATCATCCAAAAAGAGAGAGAGATGAGGAAGGAAGCCTGCTGACATGTCCCACCAATGTCATAGTTGGCTCACCCTCTGTCTGCCTTAAATCACCCAGGAGCTGCCCTTAATTTACCATATCACAGTTCCTTATGCATATGGCCCGGTTCTTCCACCAAACTCTTGTGAAGGCTTTCTAACTTCTACCCTAGTTCTTATGCATAATAACAGAAAGATAAATTTTATAAGTTCTCTTATAAGTTTTATAAATTTATAAGAAAAACTTTTCTATCCTTTTCGATATTGTCTGAACACACCTTATCTTCTCTTCATTAGTGAGATTTATATTATTGTTCCGTTTTTATTAAGATATCAACCCAATCCTGTCTTAAAAATCACCAGGATGTAAAGGTTAGTCTGAATATCTGTATACCTTCAACATACTTACTGGGTACATTCCACATGTATTTGTATGGCACCTCAGTATTACGTCTGCCGTTGTGTTTTAAGGTAGATCTGTGATGAATGAATTTAAACTCTGAGATTCAAACTTGTTTGTATTTGAAATTAAGAACAGATATTATTTACATACAGTAGTACAAGAAATCAGAGAGAGAAAGACTGAGCATAATTTCTATCCCACAAAAGGAGGAAAGACTTAACAGGTTTTTGTTTATTTGATTGATTAAGTTATATAACATCTAAATTATCATCCACAAAAAAGACTGTTTGCAACAAATAATTTTGAGATATTTGTCCAAATAACTTCCTGAGTTCAAACTTGGTTTGTTATCTGCAGGAAAGTTTTCAGTATAAATTGTTCACAGGTAAGATATCCATTGAAATAATAGTATTTTTCAGAACCATCATTTAACTTTTTTTTTTTTTTTTAATTCCAATTTGAATTTTGGAGACCAAATAAGGATGAAAAATTTAGGTGTTTGGAGAATATGCCTATGATTGTGTAACTGTACCCTCCCAATATTCTGTTTCTCCTTGCCTCTTCTAAGTAAAAGGAAGGACATGCTTAATCGCATACTTAACACAGAACATACTTAATCCTGTTATGTCACCAACCAGACATCTATTATTTCTTAACAAAACAGTAAACCATTTGATTTCATACTAGTAATAATGCACAAAGTTGGATCTTCAGTTACTGTAGAAAAATACAAATGTTTACATATATAAAATATCTGGCTCATGTATTTCTTGCATCAAAAGTGATTTTAGTTTGCTCATTTGTTTCTGTTTCTATAGGAAAGATGAGATAGTCTTGGAAAGAAATGTAGAAAGTCCAAGTTCCAATCTTAAACACATGTGGAAACATAGCACATAGGAAAAACAAAACAAAACAAAAAGTATTTTTTTGATGATGGCTGTGTGATATTGGTGGCACGGAGAACCCTGATAAGGTAATACTAATGAATAGCAAGAAGCAAGAGTTATTTTTCATGAGTCCCATTTTGATAAACACATCACAAGCTCCATTATGTTAAGGATTTTTGAAAGCAAGAGACAAATTGGTAATTCTCAAAACTACTTGCTTGCTCATACTTCTGTATTTCTTTTATTGTAACTCACTAATATGTTTGGCAGAAAAAATTCAAATGCCTCTGAAATATTTTCTCACTTTTTTTTTTTGATCTGATCCTTAATGATTAAATTTGTTCTTAGCAATAGTTCACACAAATGTCATCATTTATCAATACTGCCTGGAGGCACATCAGAAACTGTTGGAAAGATACATAGTTGCTTAGTTTTAATTAATTACATTTTCATTAATATAATAAAGAAATCAATCAGCAATTATTTTTTCTGCCATTAATTTGACATTTGGAACATTTATTTCTCATTTTCTTAATTAAAGCCTAATTTCTATTTCAAAACAAGCTATCTGTCCCCTCCACCTTCACCCACAATCCACCCATTCTAAATACTCCTAAATGTATTTTGAAGACAAAAATTGTTTTTCAGCACAAAGTATAAGGCTGGCTTGTAAAGCTCAAATCTCTTCCTATAAAGCATTGATAAAAAGTCTTATCAAGATGTTACTAGTTTTAGTATAAAATTAGTAAAATTAGTACTGTGGATAGATCTGTTTGTACCAGTACTATCCAAGCAGCTTATTGCTTTGGAGGTTATCTTTACATCTGCCAGGGGTGACAGAGGTGGAAGTTAAGTAATTCCCTCCTTATTCATTCATTCATTTTTAACACATCAAAATCAACCAAGTCTCTTTCTGTCTCTGTCCAGTTAAACACTGAACTACCAACACAAGTGATGAATTACATTTTTGAAACTAGAAGTAGCAACATGCATCTGGTTGCAACACTTTTCTTTCTCCCCTCTCTGAGTCTACTTGAAATCACAGTGGAGCATCACCCACGGGGACAGGAGGAATCACCTGAAGAATGAGCGAACACTCTTTAAGTCATATAATCATATGACTTATACATACATCATATATTGCAAAAGGTAATTGACAACCTCCTGGTACAAATCAAATTATATTATTATTATCTCTGCCTTGTATGCATGAGAATCAATTAGGATATGTTTATTGTGAGCTTAATCATTAGACAATAATTTCCTGTCTGTACTGACTAAATAAATCAATTCCAAACAACAGAAAACATATGAAGATATCCTTGATATTGAATTTAAATATAATTGATTGCCTGAATTCTCTCAAAACAACATAAACAGTATGATTCCCAGACTGAAGAAAGAAGAAAATCACAAACCATAGAAAACATTTTCTTCTAATAGAAGAAAATTACAAACCATAATTCATTTTAATTTCTGATAATGTGGAGTAAATGGGACACATCAAAATAGAAAGCAAACTTTTCACCATAAAGAGAAACTGTTCAAGTCAATCTAATGCACAATGTAAGTGTGGTTTCTAATTGTCATCATGCAAAATATTTATATATTAGATACTAAAAAGAAAAAAAGAAACAAACCAAAAAAAAAAAAAAATAAGCCCACAGAACTCCTTGTCTAAGATTTGCTTATTGTTTTATTTGATATTTTGAGAGAGCTGATATACAACAGTTTATATACACAAATGTTGGTGTGAACCATGCAAATCTAGTTAATCTTGGTTTTCCCAGGGAAATACTGCTTCTGCCTTCTTTTTCTGTATATTCAATATATTGTTGAACTGCACAGTGTTATATAGATTGTGTTGCATTCCTGCCTTCCAATGTCATCCTATAATTCTAGAGGTTAATCCTCTGCCTTAAGTAAGCATACAGCTATACTCTTTAAAAGCTTGTTAAATAGATGTTAGAGGTCCGGTCAAGAACTGAAAAGCCAATGGACTGTTCTTCATACTGTTCTTCAGCTGTGAACCTTCCTATTTTGTTTTCATCTATGAGGAATTTTAAGTATTGATATGGTAGCTTTAAATGCAGATTATATTAAATTCATCTTCTTCAATTGCTGGTTGCTAAATTATATTTTACATATGTTATGTAATTACTCTGTGGAATTTGGTACTTCAAAATACCTTTAAAGCCCCAAATAAATGTATTAAAAAAAAAAAAAAAAAAGACTAATGGAAAACATGTTAATTGGTTATGATTGCACACAAAATTGAGATCAAGAAGTTCTTGAACAATAAATTACAGAAAAGGCAGCAGAGAATAACAGAGAAAGAATGCTATTCATTTATGCATTGTTTGAACGCTAACCCTTATATATATATACATGCACACATCTTTCCAGGCTATTGGTTTACAGTTACAACTCATCTCATGTCCCAAGGCAATCAGACCTACTGTTATTGGGTTATAGTTATAACTACTCTCATGTCCCAAGACATTTAACAACAACAACAAATTAATCATGATTTTTTTATTATTTTTTTTCTAGAATTAATGCTTGCTGAAGTTGTCTTCAGCTTATTCTTCTTATAGTCCTTGACTATATTTTCCATTCAAAAACTTGGCCTATCTATAAGCTTTTGCAATACACCAAAACTCAGACTTAATCAAAATATTACACATACTATTGTGAAGCATTCAGGACAACCATGATGATTGACCATTCCTGCCTAAGCACAGCAAGGTTTTGTGCAAGAATGGTTTCTGTAGTTATAATGATTCAGATATTCACAACTCAAATCACGTAATCACAGAATGGTTGTTTAGTCACAAAATTATTTTTTTTCCTGCATATAATAGATAGTAAGAGCCTGTGATTACCTGTAACTGTTAATTCCGTAGTTCTTCTGACAACAAAGATTCCATATTTTACCTCACAAGTGTAATTTCCAATGTCATCCTCTCTAACTTCACGAATGACAAGTGTGTCCTTTTTAAACACAATACTTGATCTCCATGTCTTTGACTTGCATTCCTGTTTAAAGATAACATAACACTTCAGTGACTATATTCTTACACTTAAATTGAACCACAATTGACAGTGCTACTCAAAGCCAAGAAAGCTAGACAAGAACTAGGGACAGTTTTGAACTTTAGGTACATTAAAAATCTCAAAATCCAGTTCAGTTAAGTGTTGGTTAAAAAGAAAAATAGACCATATAATTTTATAAACTGAGATAATATTTTCTATCTGTTAAGAAATAAATAAATAAATATTCATTTGGTGTTATTTATTTATTTATTGGTTTGGTTTTTACACTAGTTTGTTGAGGGATTTCTATTTCATTTAATTACTTCTCATTACACTCATGTCTTTGATACATGACTGTTGTATTACAAGTAGATAGGGTTGCATGTTTATTTATTTTAAACAAAATTACAATTAAAAAAGTAGGGAAATAGAAGAAGTTGGGAATAAGGAGAAATGATGTTAGATAACTTCTTCTGTATGTATCTTAGAATCAAAATTATCTGAATTCTTAGTAATAAGTAAGTTACATAACTGAAAAAAAAAATCAGAATTTCAAATTTTTCAAAATATTATCATTTGTGCATTAACAGAGGCATTTTCTGCATGCATGTTTTTTTGACTCCTTGACATGATAATTTTCACCTGAGTAACTTTGATGATACTTGAAATAACTTCCTTGTTTTTTGTTTGTTTGTTCATTTCTTTGTTTGTTTTCCCCTAGGTCTTTGCATGTCTGAGCAAAGTTATTAGAAGAAAAGGGTTGATGTTTTTCATAAGACATTATCTTTTAATGTACTGTCAGGGAGTATTTTACTTGATTTTCCTAGCATAATCATTGTCTATGCATTATGGGCTTGGTTTTTAATGTTAAAATATTAGAGGCTGTTTCAGTTTTTTCAGATAACTGCTGTCAATGAATCCTTAAAAGCTAATATTTTGATATATTTTAATAGCCAGACATATTTTTTTTTATCAAATTTTAAATTTGATAAATCTTCTGGTATGTTTTTTATACACACAAAATAAGAGATGAATGTAAGCAAATAATTGGTGACATACCTCTCATCTTAGATATGTTAAGTCAGTTACTTCAGCCAGATTCCTTCTAGACCATATATATATATATATATATATATATACACACACACACATATATAAAGATACCATATATATATATATATATACATATATTATACATATATATATATACATATATTATACATATATTATACATATACCAGACTATGGTATTATATTAAAATTTATAAGTTATCAGGTAAATTACTGGACTTTTAAAAGAATAGAATTATACGTAGTTATACTAGGATGTTCCTCTATACACAGATATTTGTACAATACTCAGAATTTAATTTTCAGATTTATTGAACTGTTTTTGGGGGGGGGGGGTTAAAATTGTATGTACTATATTACTGAGGTATTAAGTACTTCCTGCAAATGGTAAGAAACCCAGAAATCAAGCTGCTGTTCAGAGCGGTTCTTATAAGATGCCCACAGGTAGCCATGTTTCCTGGTATTTCACCCTTAAGTAAAGATACGGGAATCAATACACAGTATTGAAATAAAGCTATTGATAAAAACTATGAAATCATCTATAGTTGCAAGTAAAACCAAAATATATCAAGACTAACTGTTTAGAAGGGATTTATTGTTATTGTTGTTGTTGAATTTTATGCTGCAAATTTAAGCCGTTCATTCAGATAATTTTATGTGTAGTTATTCTAGTAATATTTTTCCAAGTATTTGTTATGTCTGAGTTTCCAGGGACACAATCTTCAGTCTGATATGGCACAAGCAGTTGTTGTATATGTAGCTCTCGTGGCTTTATGTTAACATATTAAATAAACCTGGACTGGTAGCAGTTTTCTTTTTTAGCTCATTTGTTAGCAGAAAGATGTTATTTGTGACATCTATAAATGGATATTAAGAAAACATCAGCTCTAAAATTTACCCAAGGAAGCAATTGAATTGCTCTCAGTCAGTTAATTCATTCTCTTCTATCCTCAAATCTGTTGTCTGCTCTTAACAGATTTTAAAACAATCCAAGCTTCATATCATATTCTGATCATGAAAAAAATCAGAACATTGTGTAATAGCTTGTTGAAGGTGAAAACTTATTGGGTTGCTTACCTTATACCATAGAATCTCTGGCTCCCTAAATGGAAATAAAAAATCCTCTACTTCAGGGCATGAGATTTCCTTGCTTTTGCTAAGTTCAGCTTTTTCAAAATATTTCATCTTTGAATTGTAGCAGAGTCCAGTGTCATTTTCACCCACCGTCAGAGAAATCGACACTTTCATACAGTAAGTTGAGTTTCTGTAACGCAATAAAAATAGAAATAAAAGTCTAAAATGAAAAAAAAAAATCAATGTACATGCTATATTTTAAGTAATAATTTTCATCCCAAGCAAGAGACAGAAAATCAAACATTTTATTTGTATGTATTCTGCAGTGGTTCATGATAATTTTACTGCTTTCTCAGCCACTATCTACAATATTTAGAATGTGTTAGCCTTGTTCTGTTACTGAAGGATTCTCTCTCCATTTTATCAAACTCCTTCTAACTTTACTGTCCTTACTGTATATTTGAGGACAAAATAGACAATAAAAACTACAAGTATTTAGCAGTGATTCTAGATAACCAACCAGCTGACAGAAACCATTACAACAGTTTCCAAGGATGAACAGATCATGCCATAGACACCACACCATGAGATGTGTGCTCATCAGACTTGAGCATGCTTTGAAGTGGAAGTGGTAACTTTTTGTCAACTTTTAATTAAGATGAGTCTTATGAACCATCCAGTTACAGAATCACAGAATCACAGAACTGGAAGGGACCTTGAAAGATCATCGGGTCCAACCCCCCTGCCAAAGCAGGTTCCTCAGAGCAGGCTGCCCAGGTAGGTGTACAGACAGGCCTTGAATATCTCCAGAGAAGGAGACTCCACAACCTCCCTAGGCAGCCTGTTCCAATGCTCTGTCACCCTCACCGTGAAGAAGTTCTTTCGCATGTCAGTGCGGAACTTCCTGTGCTCTGACTTGCAGCCATTGCCCCTTGTCCTATCCCCACAAACCACTGAGAAGAGGTAGGCTACATCCTTCTGTCCCCCACCCCTCAGATATTTTTATATATATATATATATATATGCATTGACAAGATAACAGAATAAAGGGTGTTTTAAGCTTACATACTGCTGACTTGTTTAACCTTAGCCTCCATTCCCCATACTCCCAGGCCAAAACATTACTTCTGCATTACCTACAACCTTCATTAGTTTGGGCTCTTTCCTGAAACTTGTTACTTCCTCTGTTTTTGATATGCCAGACAGCTGGAGACTAGGAAACATTGTCTTGCTTCCCACATTTCACTATCCACTATAATTAGTGTCAAAGACAAAATTACTTGAAAGGATTTTTATTTTATTTTATTTTGCATTTTAGATTCCAGGTGGGCTGCAAGAGCATGTATAAAGTTGAACACTCTCTAGGAACACACTGTGACGATACAAGATTTCTCTCCTACTGTTTTGTAAATGCGTTTGACCCCTGATCTGCTGAAAGAGGAACCTGCAGAGAGCACTGAGAAAACATTCCTTTTCTCATTTCCATTCTCAGACTCTATGAGCTGATTGCTGATTTAGAACAGTCTTGTTTGCATCAAAAATGTCAAGATGTCAAAGATGGCTAAATTTTCTCATTGTCTTTAGATTTCTTAATATCTGTTTCTTAATATCCTGTTTCTTAATGTCTGTTTCTTTTCAAGGCAAAGTGACAGAAATGCTTAAGAACAGGGAATAAGTAAATTCATTCAAAACAAGCAAACAGACAAACAAAACTTCTACAGTCCAATTTTATGGAGAAAACATAAACATAAAAAGAAAGATAGAAGTAACTAACAAATTGGAGAATATTATTAGAAATATAAATTCTGGAACTGAATAACCCTTAGCTTTCTAACTAATTCATAGACATATAAGGAAAACAGTCACAAAATTACTTCCTTATAATGAAGCTATAACTACAATTTACTACTCCATTCAAGAAACCATCTCTATAAATCAAATAACACTTACGCTTTATGCAAAATAAAAAATGCATTCATTGATTATGGATCATTTTTGCTGCTTTTAACCTGCTCATGATTCAGTCTCCAGTCTTACCTCTCCATGCAATTCAAAATCATTTGACATTTCAATGAACACATGTTCAGTACTGTACATTAGATTATTCCTCCAGAAAGCTACTCTATGGAGTATTTATTTGTAGCTTGAGAACATCATAGAAAATCACCTAAGTAATTTTTTTTCTTTCCCAAATTGGTAATATTCTCTTTCTGTGTTCTTGAAAGACTTGGAAATCTGGAGAAGGTCTAAACAATCCATCTATCTGTCTTTAAGGGTCAAGGGAGGAGTATACTATTGGATAACAGAAAGTAAATACCGGGAGGTATTGGCTATTTAATTTTCACATTTAAATATTGTTATAAATATTATCACAAATAAATATTATCTCATTATTTTAAAATTCCTAGAAGAAGTTTGGAAAAGCAACCAAGCAGGGAAATTTTTAACTGTAATCCCATTTCTCTGAAGAACCAAGCTAAGGATTTTATTTGTCTATTTATTTTTCTTTCCTTCAGTATTCAGAGGAAAATGGCCAAAATTTTTGGTTTCTGGTTTTGTCTACTAACAATTCTTTTCTGCAATAATGGTGATAAGAAATGCCAGAGCAAGCATTCCTTCTGAGGCACATTCAAGTTTCCATTGCAACTGGTTATCCTTTACCAGATGCAAGTTAGGCTTCTGGGTCTGAAAGAATCCAAAAAGCCTAATTTGTATTCTAGAGATGTCTCAGATTGTTTAAAATAATTGTTTGAAGAGGATCCTCCAAACCCTTGCAAGTAGTCAACACGCTAGGATGCCACTCTAACATGCTTGTGTAGTAGTGCCCACAGTATTGGAAATAAACATAGTGAGTTAGCAATCTGTGTGCAGTTGCAGGGCTACAGTCTTGTTGGGATCACAGAGATGTGGTGGGATGACACCACATGACTGGAGTATTGCAATGGAGAGATCAAGATCTTTAGGAAGGATAGGCTGGGAAGAGAGGGAGTTTCCCTTTATGTGAGTGAGCAGCTGGAGAGCACTGAGTTTATGGGTTAGGATTAAAGAGAAGACAGGAGGTAAGGGTGGCGTTATAGCAGTTATCAGCTTACAGGTCACCTGACGTACAGACTGATAGAAGCAACCTCACATTTGCAGGCCTAGATCTTCATGAAGGACTTCAACTGACTTGATATATGGTGATGCGACAACACAGCAGCACAGAAGTAGTCCAGGTGGTTCATTGACAATAATCTCCTCCCCCAAGGGATGGAAAAGCCAAAGAAGAGTGGTGCTCTGATGAACATTGGGATTGGACCAGACGACCTCCAGAGGTCCTTTCTAACTCCAACTATTCTTTGATTTTGTGATTCGGTGAAGATGTTATTATTTAATGACAAAAAAAATGTATGTATCTGTGATTTGAGTCATGGATGTATTAGAATGAGTCCAGAGGAGGGCCGTGAAGATTATAAAAGAGATAGAGCACCTCTCCTATGAAGACAGGTAACTCCAACTGAGGGAGTTGCAATTATTCAGCCTGGAGAAGGCTTTGGGAGACCTTACAGCAGCCTTCCAGTATCTAAAGTGGGTCTTTGAGAAAGCAGGAGAGGGACATTTTATCAGGATGTGAAGTGATAGAACAAGGAGTAAACTAAACTCCTTGGTTTTAAACTTTTTTTTTTTTTTTTTTAAAAAAAAGGTAAATTAAAAAAAAAAGGTAGATTTGGACCTGCAGGCCAGCAGTAGATTGCATAAGAAACAGTCTGGCCAGCAGGGCTAAGAAAGTGATTGTCCCTCTTTCCCTCTTTACTCAGCTCTGGTGAGGCCGCACCTCAAGTACTGTGTTCAGTTTTCAGCCCCTCGCTAGCAGAAGAACATCGAGGTGCTCGAGAGAGTCCAGAGAAGGGCGATGAAGCTGGTGAGGGGTCTGGAAAATAAGTCTTACGAGGAGCGGCTGAGGGAGCTGGGATTGTTCAGTCTGGAAAAGAGAAGGCTCAGGGGCGACCTTATCACACTCTAAAGGTACCTTAAAGGAGGCTGTCAAGAGGTGGGGGTTGGTCTATTCTCCCATGTGCCTGGTGACAGGACAAAGGGGAACAAGCTAAAGTTGCGCCAGGGGTGTTTTAGGTTGGATATTCGGAAGAACTTCTTTACTGAAAGGGTTGTCAGGCATTGGAATGGGCTGCCCATGGAATTGGTGGAGACACCATCCTTGGAGGTCTTTAAAAGATGTTTAGATGTAGAGCTTAGTGATATGATTTAGTGGAGGACTTGTTAGTGTTAGGTCAGAGGTTGGACTCAATGATCTTGGAGGTCTCTTCCAACCTAGATGATTCTGTGATACATTAGATATAAGGAAGAAATTCTTTACACCGATTGTGGTGAGGCACTGGAACACGTTGCCCGAGAGAACTTATGGATGCCTCATTCTTGGAAGCATTTAAGGCTAGGCTGAATGGAGTTTTGAGTTACCTGGTCTAGTGGAAAGTTTCTCTGCCCATGGCAGGGGTTTAGAATTAGATAATCTTTAAGGTCCCTTCCAACCCAAACCATTCTAAGACCCTATGATCCTATTATTCTATCTGCATCCTACAGACAGAAGCACACATTGAGTGGACTTTTAAGGTAATTATGTAGTAAACTGTTGGTATAAGATACTGAAATGTTTTGGGTTTTCTTTTTCAACTAAGTTTCCTAACAGAGTTTTCTGTAAAGAGCCCGAAGTATCATCAAAGGAATCACACACTCTGGATGCCCCTAGGTGACACAAACTTTCTTACTGAGGCTTTAAATGCTAACTGCACTGTCAGTCCGACTCATCTGGTATTCTGTCATAAACCAAGACTACTGGGATGAAACAAAACTCAAAAATAGTGATATAAAAGGCAGAGCAACACAAACAACGTGAACAAAGAAAAACAAGTTAATGTTTTCATAGCACAGAAAAAGTGAGAGAAAAAATTTGAACAGTCCCCAGGCAGGAATTAAGACAGGGAACAAGAAGGTGAGTTTGCTGATTATATCTGGATCTTCATGGATACAGTGGATATGGAGCCTTTCAGCTATCAGAAACTGCAGCACACAGCAAAACCCTCTGGCAAACATGCATACTGCAGAGGCTTAAAAATGTTAGTGTGTTAGAGCTAAGGAAATTTTCCATATGTCTGTTACTGGAGGAACCGTATCAAACTAGCAAGCAAACAAGAAATCTTACATCATGAGATTAAGGAAATTTTATAACCCAGTGGAAGCTTTTTTTACATTCACTATTAAGAACAAATGCAACTTTCTTTCAGTCTCCAGTGTGGTCCAAACTCTACAACTTTCGCGTTACACAAGTAGACTTCAAAACAATACCAGTCTAAAAACTCTAAGTTTTTACTTTTTTACCTAGGTAAAATTCAGTCTGTAAAAATTAAACAAGTTATGAATACATCACAAATGGCTTACTAGAACTGTATATATTTCTTCCTCATGAAGTCATTTTCACCCTAACTTGTCATTTATGTATTATTGGTCTATAAACATTAAGGTAAAAACTATATAGTAAAAACTATAATAATATACTATTAAATCAGTAGTAAATACAATGATTATATTATAGGTCTTTTGTTTTTGTAGCCATTCAACATCCTATTAATTGTACAGCTCAGTAGCAGCAATGCTGTGATTGAACCTTGTAATAACAATACGACACTTAAGTTTATAAAAGGCTTAATTCTCCATGACTTCTATTATATTCCAGAAGTAGTTGCTCTAATGCCTAGCTTCCACAGTTTCTCTGAATCAGTGATTTACCCTTTTATTATCTGTGAATATGTGAAAGCATATGGAGTGCTGAATAACAAGGATCAGTTTAAACAAGAGAAGAAGCCCCCTGCTTTTCACTCATTTGTCTGCTTGAAACGGCATTTACTTCACCAGTTCATTTCACTAATGTTAGTTGCTTTGAAACTGTTGTAGGTGTGCATTTATACAGGATATCTATCATAAGGGATACCTCAGTCTTCAGACCTATAATAGAGGGAGTGTGAGAGAGTGGAAAGTGGGAAATCTCTACACAGAACATATTCTAAAAGAATATGGTTAAATTTATGCAAGAGGAGAGAATGACATAAATATCTTGTAAAAATAATAATAAAAAAATGTACAGATGAGAAAAGAGGAGGTCTTAATGGAAAGAAAAATGTAGACATGAGATCTGTTAAGCAGTTACAAATGCAGTCACGTAACAAAATCTCTTCCTTCTCCAGACAGTGACAAAGCAGTCCTAGCAACACCCTGATAACCTTGCTTAATTCCTGATCCAAATTGCTATTTTCTAAAATAAGCAATTTGGTAAAATAAGCAATGGTAATTTATATCCCTCTTAGATTCCCAATTACTGTATATGAAGCTATGTCCTCTTTCATTAAGTGGAACTACAACAAATTGTAACAGATGAATCCATGCAATACTTTTACTGTTAAATTCATTAGGTAAACTTTTTTTTTTTTCCTGAAAAACTTATTAGCAAATAACTATTTCTATAAAACAAAATTTGAAATAATTACTAACAACTGAAATTGTTATATGACTGTTGCTAATTCATCAGCTCAAGAAATTACAGTGATTTTTGTTATCTATATTTTTTTTTCTTAATTAAATTGATAATAAAAGTTAGCCACTTGAGTAAAACTTGTCATTCACCTATGTAACCCATGTTTTAGCATTCATATTCACCAACAATAACAATACTAAAAGGTTTTCTTCAAGTCAACATTCATACTAAAGAACCTCCTAGCATTTAGATATCCTTTCCTTTCTCTGTTCATATTATCTACTTTAATTGACATCCGCTGTCTTGAATTGACAGCATCTTTTAGATGAGTGCTGGGAAGTATACACGTGCATTTCCACTTTATTTCTTAATATTTCTTATTTCTTAATAGAAGAGAACCTAGTGAAAGCAATACACACACACACAAAACAAAACAAAACAACAACAACAACAAAAAACACAAATTAACTTCTAAGATATAGAAAAACATTACTGATTACTATTTTGATAATTTTCCGGAAGATAACTGACTAAATAATAGAAGTAAGTCTCACATAGATTATATCTAAGGTCATTGTATTAAACTATTTGTCAAATAATAGAAAAACAAAATTATCAAATAGAAAAAATAATGCATTCAGGTTTAATTAAATGTAGTATATAAAGTATATAAGTTTTGTTGTTGTTGTTGTTGTTGTTTTATTTTGTTTTGTATGATTGTCTTTTTCCCCCTTTGGCTTTGTCTCCTCCCAGCTTTGTGTCATCGGCATACTTGCTGAGGGCAGACATTATTCCCTCTCCAAGGTCGTCGATGAAGATGTTGAACAAGACCAGACCCAGCATCGACCCCTGGGGAACACCCCTAGTCACAGGCCTCCAGCCAGACTCTGCTCCTCTGATCATCACCCTCTGAGCTCAGCCAGCCAGCCAGTTCTCAACCCACCTTGCCGTCCACTCATCTATCCCACACTTTCTCAGCTTTGCTAGTAGGATGTCATAGGAGACAGTATCGAAAGCCTTGCTAAAGTCAAGGTAGATGACATCCACCGCTCTCCCCCCCATCTACCTCCCATGGTGATGCCATCATAGAAGGCAATGAGGTTGGTCGAACATGACTTCCCCTTGATGAATCCATGCTAACTACTCCTCATAACCTTCTTCTCTTCCAATTGCTTGGAGACGGCATCCAGAACAAGCTGCTCCAATACCTTTCCAGGGACAGAGGTGAGACTGACTGGCCTGTAGTTTCCCGGATCCTCCTTCCTGCCCTTCTTGAAGACTGAAGTGACATTGGCTATCCTCCAGTCTTCAGGCACCTCACCTGTTCTCCAGGACCTTTCAAAGATAATAGAGAGCAGTTCGGCGATCACATCTGCCAGATCCCTTAGCACATCCATCCCATTGGGACCCATGGATTTGTGTGCGTTGAGCCCACTCAGATGCTCCAGAACCACTCCAACGTCCACCAAGGGGGAGCCCTCCATTTCCCAGACCCTTTGTCCTATTGCCAGGGTCGAGGAGTCCCAGGGGAGTGTCCTTGAAGCAAAGAAAGCATTCAGTATCTCTGCCCTCTCAGCGTTTCCCGTGACCAGGACACACCCCTCATTCTGCAAGGGACCCACATTATCCCTAGTTTTCCTCTTGCTGTTTACATACTTGAAAAAAAAATTATTATCCTTTATTTCTTTCGCAAGCCTCATCTCTAGGTGGGCTTTAGCCTTCCTCGTCGCGTCCCTGCAGGCCCTGACAACACATCTATACTCATCCCAAGAGGACAGGCCCTTTTTCCACATTTCATAGACCATCCTCTTCCTTTTGATCTTATTGATGAGCTCCTTGCTCATCCATGCGGGTTTCCTGCCCCCCTTCCCAAATTTCCTATTCCTCAGGATGCACCGATCCTGAGCATGGAAGAAGTGCTGCTTAACTGTAGCCCAGATCTCACAAGCACCCTTGCCTTCTAGCAACCTATCCCATGAGATACTCCCAAGCAGGTCCTGGAAGAGCTCGATGTTGGCTCTTCAGAAGTCCAGGGTAGCAATCCTGCTTTTAGCCTTACTTCCTTTGCCTAGCTCCATCTGTAACTCCACCATCTCATGGTCGCTGCATCCCAAGCTGCCCCCAACCTTCACATCCCTAACAAGGCCATCCCTGTTGGTAAGAACGAGGTCCAAGAGCACCCCCCGCCTCGTCAGCTCCTCCACCACTTGCATCAGAAAATTGTCCTCAACGCATTGTAGGAACCGTTTGGACTGCTCGTGCCTGGCCGAGTTGCTTAACCAGCAGATGTCTGGGTAATTGAAGTCCCCCATGAGGACCAGCGCTCGTGATTGTGAGGCTACTAGCAGCTGCTCGTAGAAGGCCTCATCGACTTCCTCCTCCTGATCTGGAGACCTGTAGTAGACCCCTACCACCATGTCTCCCATACCAGCTCACCCCTTAATTCTTACCCACAAGCTCTCCACTTGTCCTTCACCCTCCCCCATCTGGAGCTGGGTACACTCTAATTGCTCCCTCACATAAAGGACAACCCCGCCTCCTTGCTTCCCCAGCCTGTCTTTCCTAAAAAGGACATAGCCCTCCATGACTGTGTTCCAGTCATGCAAGCTGTCCCACCACATCTCAGTGATCGCAACGAGATCGTGGCCCCGCGACCGAACACAGATCTCGAGCTCATCCTGTTTATTTCCTATGCTCCCTGCATTGGTGTACAGGCACTTTAGGGAAGTAGCAGGTGCAGTTCCCCTGGGGGTAAGTCCTGCAGTCATGCAGAAGACTTTCTGTTTTTCCCGTCATTACAATAAGCAAGTTATTTGAAGAAAAAAAAAAAAAAAAAAAAAAAGCAAAAACTAAAAACAAACAAACAATAAAGAGAATTAAACACCATAAGAAATTCTTTAGTAGTATAGTAGTATTGTCAAAAAGTTCAATTGTTTCAATAAAATATATTAATTCCATATATATATTTATATATATTTATACATATATATGTATGTTCCTGCACTTAGTCCAATGTGATATCAGTACTATCAATAGAGAAGTGTAACATATGCACAACATGAAAATATAATGGATGATTACACTAGGGAAGAAAAAGGAAGAAAATTCCTACTGTTTTATTCAATTTTGTGCATAGCTTTGTTATAACATGTTATAAGATAACATAGCAAATTAAAAGCCAATATAACTTCTATATAAAAATAAACTAAAGAAAAGGTGAAGGTGACAAAAATGCTATAAGGCTATAAGTCTCCCAGTCACAATCAATTTCAATATTTTATCACAGTTAATTCTCTAGAGACTCAACCAAGTCGCTAACTTTTGAGTCTAGAAGAGAAGAAAGAGCAATTAATTTGAATGAAACTTAGTGATTATATTAGTGATACAGAAAGATAATGAAGAGCATCATTACAGAATACTAGCAATTGCTAGCAACACATCACTAGTAAGATTTGTTCCAACAATTACCATTAACTAGACCAAACACATTACCAAGTGTGGCTATATTTACAGCAGTAACAGCTGTATTTCATCTGAATTCAGTTAAATTCAAAAGCTACAATATTAATAATATATTTTCCATACACACAGATGTATACTATCTCTAATTCTGTTTTATTTGTTACATTTGTGTAGGACCATTCAGTTTAAAAGAGCCTAAAATAACAATGCAAACCATCTTTACAGATTTCTGTTGTAACAATCAAGATCCTGTGGGATAGGAAGAGTCAGAAACTAAGAATCTTATTATTCAGAAAGATATGTTTTTCTATCATGTCTAATGTCAGATTTTAACTATTCTCAATCAGTCTGGTTGGTTCACATGATTTATTTATTTATTTATTTATTTATTATTAGTGGGGTAATAAAAAGGGCTGATGAGCTAGTTACAACAGTTCAGAAGTGTAAAAGATACTACAATCCATTTCTACATATAAGTGAAGTTGTTCATTTACCTATTTCATTCAATACATTTTCAAGCACTGAAAACCCAAAATGTTAAATATACAAATTATAACTACAGAAACCAAGAAGATGGATTTTTCATTACAACAGCAAATCAATTTAAATCCAGTTTATCCAAACAAAAATTAAATTATTGGGCAACTTTTCAGAGAGAAAAGAACAGAAGAAGGAGGAAGAGGAGACACAAGGAAAAAAAACAAAAACAAAAACAAACAAACAAACAACAACAACAAAACAACCAGAAGAGAGCACACAGAAGAATAGTTTTTCCTAAATCTTAACTCTTAAAATACTTTATATTTGAATTAATTGCCTAAATAATTAGATACTTAATTCCTTTATAAAGTAGATGTCTAAATTGGGACACATGGGACACATTACTCTTATCAAAATACTCTTTTTTCTTGGATTCAATATTAGTATAAACAGATAATTATCATTCTCCCCTTCACCTCACCAAACAGAGCTCTGCTCTGAACCTATACAGTATGCTGACCCAGAGCAGCATCCATCTTTATCCCTCTTACTTACAGAAACAGGGAAAATGGGACTCAGTTCATTGTCCACTCTGGTGCTTTACCATGCCTAACCTTCAACAGGAGGACAGAGCAGACACCTTCTCTCAATGTACATCATAGCAGAAAATTCATTTTTTACCTTTTCAATATCATTATTAGAAAAATTTCAAGCCTTGCATTAATAGAGATTAGGTTCTTATACTGAGTTAAATTACAGTATTACCCTATTTACCAGGGTACACAAACTGAAGAGAACAAACAGCAAACAAGATGAAAAAAAACATTAAAAAATGTATTAAAAAAAATCTTTATTTCTTATAAGTTTCCCTTCATCATACAAGCTGTGTTGGGAACATTACCTTATTTCCAACTCCTCCTAAAATTTGCATAATTTCATTTTGTAAACTTGGCCACTGATGTCAATACCCACTTTCTACAAATGATCCTTCCCTTTTTGAGGGAAAACTTTTGTAAACTCTATTTAATAGGTACTACATGCTTTTGTAGACACAATTCAAACCATTTTCATGACTTCTCTTAGAGTTATTCTGATATCTGAAAACTGGAAAGAAAATAATTAATTCAAGAGAAAACCAAAAGTCAATTCTGATTAGCTAATTCTTGTGTTCTGGCCAGTGGGTCCAAAAGCTCTCTGTGAGCCTTAAGTTTCTCACAAACAATTTTACCACCTTTAGATAGATGTGGGGTTGTTCGGAAACATCACTGAAGTCTTGGGCCACATGGTGAAGGAGTCAGGACAGGGTACTGTACTACAGCCAGAATTGCTACCACTCAGTAAGGTCCCCTTGGTGGCAGAGTCTGATGCCCTCAATAGCCTGTGACTTCTGAAACATTGTTCAAGATAGCACTTTTCAAACTTCTTACACAACTTTAAGATTAACGTTTTTCTGTCTTATTTGTTTTTCCCAAAACTCTGGGATGACTGGCTCTCACTATCCCTGATTCTGTTAGCTGAAATCACAAATTGCCTTTTACATAAACCTTCCAGAGCCAAGAGATCTGTAAGTGCTGGGGTAGTGGTTCAGGAACAGACAAAGAGAGAAGAAAAGTGGAGGGAGACAGGTAGAGGATGGCTGAAATTTTCCTCTGCGCCTTAGAAATTATCTCCTGATTCCACATCCCTGGGGGCCAACCCAGTTTAAAAATTGTTGTTGACCTCAGTTGAATTATATAAGCTCTGATTTCTTTGCTCAAGGGTCACCTTGTTATACACATGATATTATGAAATAAGCCACTGCACACAAGCCTCCAGGACTATTTGAATAACAACACTCTACAAGATGTTTGTTTTAATATGTTCAAATTAGTCATACCAGGAAATATTGATCTGCTTTAGTGCCTGCTTCCCTCCTCAGAAGACAAAACTTTCACATTTTGTCCTCATCTAACATGATTGGTACTTGCTGTCATCCCAAGGTTCTTTCTCTCCAACCGCATCAAATGAGAACATGAAAGTTCAAAGTCTGTATTAGAGTAAACATTTATTTGTATTAGGAAGAGCTACTGAATGATCTGAAAAGCCTTTTATTGATGTAGTGGATAACAAAAAATGAAATACAAATTAGTTTTTAGAAGGGGAATTGGATTTTAGCATTTTTATATCTTAAACATTATTTTGTGAGTAAGGTAGAAAAAAAAAAAAAACAACAACATGCATATTAACTTTTATATTATTGACTTTTCTATACTGTTTCTGTCTGTTTTAAAGTCTGAGTGAAACTTATGCCTTTTATGGAACTGTAATAAACTTGACATTGATTGCCACATGTTAATAAAACCTCATTTTCTTAATAAAACATGCTTGAGCAAAATTATGGCAATATTAAGAACTTTTGCTGATCATGAAATTGAAGGAACAATCAGATAAAATAATCCAAATTATTCCCAAAATGTTTTGTTTAAAATTAAAGATTTCTTGCAGATAAAATTAAAAGAAAATTCTCATACTCTTACAATTCAGGGATATTTCGATATATACTCCTATACTATGGGAATCTATGCGTATATCAGTCATACAGGAGTAGTAGGGATTCAGCAAATGTAAAACTAATCAGAGAAAGTATGTGAACTTAAGAGAACTTAAGAAAATTATCATATATATTGTTGTTTAAATCTAATAATGCTATAATGCTATACCTACATGTTATACGCTGTGGGGAAATCATTTTAAAAACAGCTATAAAAATATATGGCATGTGAATTCCTTCAGGTAATAGGATGTAAAACATTAGTTAGTTAAAAACTCCGGGATTTATCAAAAAGACATTGTAATGTACAGAGTATATCTGGATAATACAACAGGTCACCACTAGTCTGAATGTAATAGTATATTTATTAATTTAATATTATCTACAAATCTAGTGCTAAGTTAGCTACTCATTTCAGTGAGGCTTTCTGGGATCATTAGTGAAGAAATTTGGGGCAAGTATGTCAAAAAGTTCTAAAGTAGATGCATATGCTCTGGTTTTGGCTAGAATAGAGTTAATTTTCTTCATAGTGACTAGCATGTGCCATATTTTGGATTTAGGAGAAAAATAATGATGATAACAAGCTGATCGTTTAGTTGTTTCAGTGCAGTACTTGCAATGAACCAAGGAGTTTTCAGCTTCTCATACTGCTCTGTCAGTGAGGAGGCTAGGAATACACAAGAAGTTGAGAGGGGACACAGTCGGAACTGCTGACCCAAACTAGTCAAAGGGATATTTCATACCATATGGTGTCATGTAGGACAATAAAAACTGGAAAGGTTGGCTGTGGGGGGACCACTGCTTAGGGATTGGCTGGGCGTTGGTCAGCAGGTGGTGAGCAACTGCATTGTGCATCACTTGATTTACATATGCATATATGTATAATTATTATTCTTATCATTATTATTTTCCCTTCCATTTCCACCTCATTCCACTTGGGAGGAAAAGAATGAATGAATGCCTGTGTTGTGCTTAGCTGCCTGCCGGGTTATACCACAACAGCATGTCAGAATGACACTGAATGTTTTCTCTACAGTAGATCAATATATATTCCCAAAGGAGATCGAATTATGAAGAGATGTGTGAGTATCCCCTTAGCTTTCCACACCTCAATAAGAAAATATCACCTTAGCATTAAACCCCTCTAGGTAGACTACCTCCTTATAATTCAGGAGATTCAGCACTTGACTATTTTTTGTCAATTATGTGATCACAAAGGCTAGTAAATTTAAAACCTTACTTAGAAACATTTGCCAGAATAATAGAAATGTAGTACTCTAACTTCCTTGGAAAATGATGAGTTCATGGAGTTTTATTATTCCCATTTGTTCCTTTTGCAGTACCGCAGTACCATAGAGTCACAGAATGGTTGAGGTTGGAAGGAACCACTGGAAGTCATCTGGTCCAATCCCACTGCTCAAGCAGAAATACTTGTAACCACTTATAACCACTTGCCCAGCAAGGGGAGCAACTCCACCATCTTTCTGAGCAACTTTGTCAGTGCTCTTTCATTCTCAGAATAAAGTGTTTCCTGATGCTCAGATGGATCATCTTGTGTTTCAGTTTGTACTTATTGCCTCTTGTTCTGGCACTGAGCACTACTGAAAAGAGCCTGTTTCTGTCCTGTTTGTACACTCATTTCAGGTGATTAGAATCCTCCAAGCTTTCTCTTCTCCTGGTTGTTCTCCTTCTGGCTGAACAGTCCTAGTGCTTGAACCATCTCTCCTTATAGGAGAAATGCTCTAGTCCCTTAGTCATCTTTGTGGCCCTTCACTGTACACCCCATGTCTCACTTGTACTTGGGAACTCAGCACTGGTTACAATATTCCAGGCATGGATTTACCAGTGGTGAAGAGAGGAGAAAGATCACCTTCTTAATGACAATGCTTTGCCTAATGCAGACAAGAATATTGTTAGGCCTCTACGTGGAAGGGCACATTGCAGGCTTATGTTCAATGTGGGGTCCACCAGGAACCACAGATCCTTTTTGCAAATCTCCATGTCTTGTTGTTCATGAAAAGTCTGTTTCCTAGTTGTTTATTTTTATTGTTGCTGTTGTTTTTCAATGGCAGGAGGGGGAGGGGGAACAGTTAAAGCAAAATACTGTTTCTAAACTAAAAAAAAAAAAAAAAGTTTAGTCACTGAAGCTAGAGGCTCTTAAAAAGATGCCTACCATTTGGTACATGAACTAGCAGCTGTGCCTACGCAATATTCTGCTGTCAGGAACAACTGTGTGTTACTCCATCCTAATGACTCTGAAGGTCATCAAATAATGGAATATTTGTACCACAAAATCATTTATTTTGTGAATGCAATCTACCTTCTTTTATACTTCTAAAACCTAAAGCTTTATTGGAAACAAAGAAGATGCTGAATGGCTTCTCTCTTGTTCCCTCTCTTTGCTTGATGAATACAAGTACAGCCTACAATTTTCAACTGAAACCAGGGGAAGACATATCATTTAGTTTAGTCTCAAATGCTGTTAGATTCTTCTGTTCATCTGCTAAGCAGCTACATGAAGTATATCCCATGACAGTTTTTGTATTTTTCTTTCTGAATGATTAGATATTTTTCTTTTGCTAACCTTGGGTAAGTGTGTTTATTTTTAAATGGAGATCTCTCATGTTCCATTTTCAGTTACTCATTAAAGATAGATATGGGCAGATATAACCAATAATATTCATTACAGATACTAGAAGAATGACACTTGCACATGAATAAGATTCCTTTGAAATTCTCTCCATAAATGTTTCCCGTATCTACCAAGTTCCTCCAAGAGAAAACCTGTTGCCTTCATATTTTCTGGAATGCTTCCTGAAAATGTGATACATATATCTGAACATTGTTGGTGGTCTTCAAGACTGTAAAGTTAGATGAGGCCCTGAGCAACCTGATCTAGTGGGTGGTGTCCCTGCCTATGGCATGGGGGTTGGAACTAGATGATCTTGGAGGTCCCTTCCAACCCAAGCCATTCTATGATTTTATGATTCTATGAAGTATAACAATAAACAACTTCAAAGAGAAGAAAAAGTTATTTTAGGTAAACGTAATTTATAATTGATGTATTCCCTCATCACTCACTTATTGAAGTGGCTAGGACAACCAGAGGGGCATTAATTTTGTTGTAAGACTCTCAAAGCATAAGTGATTTGACACTGCTAAAGAATGAGCAATTTCCTTCTTCTGCAGCATCCCCAGATAACTTTATACTTGTTTTCATGATATTCTTGATATAATTTAAACAAACAAGCAAGTAGTAAGCAAACAAACAAACAAAAACAGCCATGCACCTTTATTGCCCTCAGAAACCATTTTTCCATTGTCAGTGGCAGGCCCCAATCAGAACATGACACATTTCAGAATTCAGCACTGCCTTGAGTTTCAAATTCATGAAACTATCTTATTTTGTCTCATAATATTATCATCCACCAAGGTAAATAACTCTAAGGTGAAAAATAAAAAGGCTACAGTCTTCAGCTGCACCAATGAACAGAGAGGTATGAGAATAAGGCACAGACAGGTGCCAGAAACCATAACTATATATTTTCATTTCTTGGTTTCGTTTTCAAGCTTTCTGTTATCTCTCATCCTCAGAAACATGAATCATCCAGACATTAAATTCCAAAGCCATGTAAACAGTGCCAGTATGAATGTATGAAAGCATTTCTGCTGAGACAGTTTTGAATAATTTTACCTAATTCAAATTATATGTAGCATACATAAGTTATTTTAGTTTGACAAAATAAGTTTGCTTTGCAGATTTTAATTCATGTCTCAAATGGGAAAGATAAATGGAACAAGTCTAAATTAGTTTGAGACAATTGAAATCCACTGGCTCTTCTGTTTCACTTGGACCCTGGCCCAACCTTTATGTGTTAGTGTCTTGATATAGTTCAACACAGATATATGAGGGACAGGTAGTAGTAAGATCACTCCTTGTGTTTCTTGGTGGTCTCACAGAGAAGTCATCTTCATTTGTCATAAACACAGAATCTCTACATTGGGTTGTATGGATACTTCCTTCTGCAGTAGGACACAGTCTCCACCTGGGCTTGTACCAGCTTAATCATTTGTGGTTCTTTGTGACCTAACTTCACTCCCAAACTCTCCACTGTCTAAATATAGGAATAGACGCATATCACAGCCTAGTTCACTTTATAAATTCTCTGTGGCTCAAAACACTGCCATCAGTTTATATAATTTGTAGAGAATTGACTGATTATATAAACTACTCCTGAATTGAAAATGTAACCTTTATTGTCATTTATGTGTCACTGTTGCAGTTTTATAGTTTTATTTCTGCAATCTATTTCAATCACAACTTTTTTATTCAAACTGGGAAAGAACAATGAGAACCTGGAAATGCCGGTTTCAATTAAACATTTTGTCACATTTCTCATAGAGGAATTCCTATCTATTTACAAGTATTTTAATATTCAAACAATTTGAGTTAAATAGCTAATTTTTTGCTGATTGTTCAAAAACATGGTTTCTGCTTCCATTCTTGATGTCTTTGTTAGAGGCAGCTAAACCTGGTATCTTGGCAGAAGACAGGCTGCTGCAGCACCATGGTGCAGGTTTCAGCCAGCAAGTCAGGATGAGTATGTTTGCACAAAAGGTGAGCATAAATGCATACGTTGCACACACACTGTTTGCTGGGTTAAAAACTAGCCAGATGGCTGGGCCTGGAAAGTAGTGGTGAATAGAGTGAAATCCAGCTGGTGACTGGTCACCAGCAATGCTCCACAGGGTTTTGTATTGAGGCCCATCCTCTTTAATATCTTTATTGAAGGTTTGGATGAGGAAATTGAGTGCACCCTCAGTAAGTTTGCAGACGCCAAGTTGGAGGGAAGTGTTGATCTACTGGAGGGTAGGAAGGCCCTGCAGACCTGAACAGGGACCTGAACAGGATGGGTCAATGGGCAGAGGCCAAAGGGATGAGGTTCAACATGGCTAGGTGCCGGGTCCTGCACTTTGGCTACAACCCCATGCAACAATACAAGCCTGGGGGAGAGTGGCTTGAAAGCTGTGCAGAGGAAAAGGATCTGGGGCTGCTGATTGATACTCACTTGAACTTGAGCTGGCAGTATGCCAAGAAGGCCAACAACATCCTGGCTTGTATCAGGAGTAGTGTAGCCAGCAGGACCAGGGAGGTGATCGTCCCCTTGTATGTTGCTCTGGTGAGGCTGCACCTCAAGTACTGTCTTCAGTTTTGGGCCCCTCACTACAAGACATTGAGGCCCTGGAGCATGTCCAGAGAAGGGCTACAAAGCTGCTGAAGGGCCTGGAACACAAGTCCTTTGAGGAGCAGCTGAGGGAACTGTTTTGTTTTTTTTAGTCTGGAGAAGAGGAGGCTCAGGGGAGAGACCTTATTGCTCTCTACAACTACCAGAAAGGAAGTTGTGGGGAGCTGAGGATTGGCCTCTTCTTGAAGATAACTAGTGATAGGACTAGAGGGAATGGCCTCAAGTTGTGCCAGGGGAGGTTCAGGTTAGAAATTAGGAGATATTTTTTTTTTCTCAGAAGGAGTAGTCAGACATTGGAATGGGCTGTCAAGTGAGGTAGGGGTGTCACTGTCCCTGGGGGTGTTTAAGGAAAGCTTGGACTTGATGCTTAGGGGCATGGTTTAGTGACATTGGTAGTAAAAGGTTTGTTGGACCAGATGATCTTTTAGGTCTTTTCCAACCTTCATGATTCTATGATTCTATGATTCTATTCTGTGTCTGGCCACACATTCAAGACACCCATACAGACACACAACATTGGTAGCAACATGAAATACAGTGCCGGCCTGATGCAGTTCCTCTGCAACAGCTGATCAACCCTGAAGTCCACCAGTGGAATAGCTGCATATATATTCATACAGCCTTTGGGAGTATCCCATATATGTATACGGAAGCCTCCAGCCCAGGTGCTGGTCCTAGGTGCCTCACTCTTCCCAGCTGCTGGCACCTGGGCTTACAAGGTTTGCAGCCTCTCCAGCTGCTGGTGCTCAGACATCTTATCCTGCTTGCCAGCCTGCATAATGTAGAGAACACAACTACATGGAAGATAGAAATAATGAGAAGATGAGGCATACTACATGGATTAGACAAGAGTACTCATCATCAACCTGTTTATACTGGACAATCTTTTATCTCATTTTCCATCTAATCTTTTTCCTTATATCCTCTGTTCCCTCTATTTTCTCAATCTTGTTCTCAATACAACTTGATCTATTTCCCATGTTTGTCCTTCCCCTATTCATCCCCTGAAAAGTTTCACACATTTCCATAACACCTTCAAAATACTATTTAACTCTCTCTCTCTCTCTAATAATAATAATAATAATTATTATTATTATTATTATAAATAATTATTATAAATTATATTATTATTATTATTATTATTATTATTATTATTATTATTATTATAAACCACAAATAATAATAATAATAATAATAATAATTATTATTATTATTATTATTATTATTATTATTATTATTATTATTATTATTATTATTATTATTATTATTATTATTAATCCAAAAATGCTTCCCTTCCCCCACCCCTATCCCATAGTGCCATACACCCTTCAGCCTGAAAGTACTTTCTGGGATGGAGAAGTACTCTCCAGATGATCGCTCTGGGTGGTTTTACACCCATAGGTCATGGCAGTTTCTCACCAATGACTGCTCCCATGACTCTCAATGAACCTTTCATGATCAGCTTTAGATGCTAAGTAGTCTAACTGTGATACTACACATAGAGGAGTAGACAATGTACTAGTAGACTTATGTTAAAACTGAAGACCATCAACAAGTTCTTAAGAATGGGATAGGGTAATACTTCTAACAGTCCCCAGATACAGGATTCCCCCAGGACACCTTTGTTTTCTTAGCTGGATCTTTCCCTGGCCTTGTTTCTAACTTGTCTCTTGTGCTCCCTCATTCTCTCTCCTAAACAATATACTCACTTTCTAATTCAGTTCAAAATGTGAAAAATTAAGGTATTTGTTGATTACTGCTTATGAGTATGATCATTACTACTTCTGAATACATACCATTCTGGAAATGCCATTGTCTGCTGATTTTCTGAAATCTAAAAATTTCATACAAATACACACAAAATGTCTAATGAGTTTCTGCATATTCCTAGACAAGATAAAATACATGCTTTAGTGTATATTTCTTAACGTTCAGTTTTGCAGTAGTATTTATTCTTTTTGATTTTCTCTCGAATTTATTTTCTTTGTACCCACATTTTTGTTTACAACCATTGTAATGTATTTCAAATGGTATTTGTTAACATGATGGAATTCATTATAAATATTTGTACAACTTCCTTATATTTCCAAAATTTTCAAAATGTTTATTTTTATAGTGGCCATGGAAGCAATAGAAATATTTATCTCCTAAGCTAACCAGTTTTGGAGCTATTACAGAGAAAATAAATATAAAATATTAATGCAAATACCAGATGGCATTTTGGGATACCATAGTTATAAAGGCCCCCCAAAAAAACAAAGCAAAAACAAAAACAAAAACAAAAACAAAAACAAAAAAGTACTGTGAGGAGAGAAAGAGAGAGCATAGTAGAAAATTTAGGAAAAAAATATTTCTGAGCAATTTAATTTGTTTTATTTTTTTAATAGTGCATGTTATGGGAAACCTTCCATTGTAATTATGGATTTGCATCTGCTACTCCACAATAGTGAAACTTTCTGTATCATTTCTCTCTCTTTTGTTTTCTTTTTGGAAGAGAAAAATAACTCATAAATATTTCAATTTCCAGTTACTGAAAAATATCTGAAAATTACTGAAAAATGAAAAATGCACCACTGAAATGCAGAGATTTTGACTAAGTACAAATTGTAGGACACCAAAGAAAATATCCAAGGAAAGGTTTTTGCTGAACTGTGTAAGCAACTAATGTGACACAACACTTCTGAGGAACATGATTTTGAAGCCCTCATATTATATTCTGCTTGATTCTTCTTCTGGTTGAAGTTTATGAGAGAACATTGCTACTATTGAGATCAATAGATTAATAGCAGAAGTCCTACAGGATTCAATCTAAAAAGGCTTTTTTTTTTTTTTTTTTCTTTTTACGTGTATGCATTAGCAATAGTGACAAGAACATTGTATTTAGTATGTTATTGTAAGATGTGTTGACAACAGAATCCCTTAATAATTTATTTGTTGCTTCTTTACAGATCCACATCGACATTTTTTTTTGTGTGAAATTATATTAAAACATTTTCAAAGTAGCTAATTTTTAAATCTTAGTCATCAAAAAATACAAATAAATATAATATACCTAATAATCAAATGCATATGTGTGTCCATGAAATGGTAGAGCTCTCCATGCTTGGAGAAGCCAGGAAGGGGACCAGTAAAACTGCTGTATTGGACTTCCGGAGGGCCGACTTTGAACTGTTCAGGACACTGGTTGACAGAGTCCCTTGGGAGGAGGTTCTGAAGGACAGAGGAGTCCAGGAAGGCTGGGTGCTCTTCAAGAAGGAAATCTTAATGACTCAGGAGCGGTCTGTCCCCATGTGCCCAAAGACGAGCTGGCGTGGAAGAAGACCAGCCTGGCTGAACAGAGAACTGTGGCTTGAGTTTAGGAGAAAAAAAAAAAGGGTTTATAATTTTTGGAAAAGAGGGCGGGCCACTTGGAAGGACTATAAGGATGTTGTGAGGCAGTTCAGAGACAAAATTAGAAAGGCCAAAGCTCATCTGGAGCTTAATCTGGCTACTGCCGTTAAATACAACAAAAAATGTTTTTACAAATACTTCAGTGCAAAACGGAGGTCTAAGTTACAAAAGATGAGGAAAAGGCGGAGGAGCTTAATGCCTTCTTTGCCTCAGTCTTTAGTGGCAATACCAGTTGTTCTCTGGATACCCAATACCCTGAGCTGGTGGAAGGGGATGGGGAGCAGGATGTGGCCCTCACTATCCATGAAGAACTGGTTGGCGACCTGCTACGGCACTTGGATGTGCACAAGTCGATTGGGGCCAGATGGGATCCACCCGACGATACTGAGAGAACTGGCGGAGGAGCTGGCCAAGCCGCTTTCCAACATTTATCAACAGTTCTGGCTATCGGAGGAGGTCCCAGTTGACTGGCGGCTAGCAAACATGATGCCCATCTACAAGAAGGGCCGGAGGGTAGACCTGGGGACTATAGGACTGTCAGTTTGACCTCAGTGCCAGGGAAACTCATGGAGCAGATTCTCTTGAGTGTCATCACGCGGCACTTGCAGGGCAAGCAGGCAATCAGGCCTAGTCAGCATGGGTTTATGAAAGGCTGGTCCTGCTTGATGAACCTGATCTCCTTCTTTGACAAGTAATGCGCTTGGTGGACAAGGGAAAGGCTGAGGATGTGGTCTACCTTGACTTCAGTAAGGCTTTTGACACTGTTTCCCACAGCATTCTCCTCAAGAAACTGGCTGCTCTTGGCTTGGACTGGCGTATGCTTCATTGGGTTAAAAACTGGCTGAATAGCCAGGCCCAAAGAGTTGTGGTGAATGGAGTCAAATCCAGTTGGAGGCCGGTCACTAGTGGCGTTCCCCAGGGCTCGGTGCTGGGGCCAGTCCTCTTTAATATCTTTATCGATGATATGGATGAGGGGATTGAGTGCACCCTCAGTAAGTTCGCAGATAACACCAAGTTAGGTGCGTGTGTCGATCTCCTCGAGGGTAGGAAGGCTCTGCAGGAGGATCTGGATAGGCTGCACCGATGGGCTGAGGCCAACTGTATGAAGTTCAACAAGGCCAAGTGCCGGGTCCTGCACCTGGGGCGCAATAACCCCAAGCAGAGCTACAGACTGGGAGATGAGTGGTTGGAAAGCTGCCTGGCAGAGAAGGACCTGGGAGTATTGGTGGATAGTCAGCTTAATATGAGCCAGCAGTGTGCTCAGGTGGCCAAGAAGGCCAACAGCATCCTGGCTTGCATAAGAAGCAGTGTGGCCAGCAGGGCTAGGGAAGTGATTGTCCCCCTGTACTCAGCTCTGGTGAGGCCACACCTTGAGTACTGTGTTCAGTTTTGGGCCCCTCGCTACAAGGACATGGAGGTGCTTGAGCGGGTGCAGAGAAGGGTGACGAAGCTGGTGAGGGGCCTGGAGAACAAGTCTTATGAGGAGCGGCTGAGGGAGCTGGGATTGTTCAGCCTGGAGAAGAGGAGGCTCAGGGGTGACCTTATCGCTCTTTGTAAGTACATTAAAGGAGGCTGTAGTGAGGTGGGAGTTGGTCTATTCTCGCACGTGCCTGGTGACAGGACGAGGGGGAATGGGCTAAAGTTGCACCAGGGATGTTTTAGGTTGGATATTTGGAAGAACTTCTTTACTGAGAGGGTTGTTAAGCATTGGAATGGGCTGCCCAGGGAAGTGGTGGAGTCACCATCCTTGGAGGTCTTTAAAAGATGTTTAGATGTAGAGCTTAGTGATATGGTTTAGTGGAGGACTTGTTAGTGTTAGGTCAGAGGTTGGACTCGATGATCTTGAGGTCTCTTCCAACCTAGAAATTCTGTGATTCTGTGATATATATATATGTATACAGAAATGTAAGTTGCCTCAGAAATGAAGTGCATGTTACCCAAAATGGAACAATAATTGAAAATTGTCTATGTTTTATTTACATTTGAACCTAGAAATGAATAATATGGTTAAACTCATTCCTCTTAACATAGTCAAAACATCTGAAACATGGTAGCTTTACATAAGAACTCAAAAATATAGTCAAATATATTTTGGTGTAAAAAGAAGCATCAATTATAACATATGATAATGCCGATAAACATCAGTATTACCCCAAGAGTGCTTTAAGATTTCAGCATTCCAGTTTATTATTACAAAGAGAAAATGTAGGAAAAAAAAAAAAAAAAAAAAAAACACTCTTGGGAAAACATACTATAAGAATAGCTTTCCTGGCTTTATACATATATACATATATATATACATGTATACATACATATGTATAATATTTGTATATATATTTTTTATACATATACTTTTTATAGATGTTTTGCAATAGTTAATTATATTACTATTTCACAATTAACATGAGAAACTAAAAACAAACAAACCCAACCAAACCAAACCATAAACATAACTGTACCTACAGTTGCTATTAGTATATGAGTATTAGCTGTTGCAACCACACAGAGGCTCAGTAGAAACAGAATATTTATTCCTTATTCCTATAACTTCTTATTTAAGACCACCAAGCTAAACTGAACTGCTAGTCTGACTTCATTCCACAAATTACTGTTTTTGGAATGTGTTTCTTCAGAGCATAATCATGCAAAATTATTCAAACAAGATATATGTTTGGAGGAAAGGCCAGATACTATGATTATACTTTACATACAAATACGAGATTATCTTGGATGTTAGTATTTATAACCTAGACCCAGAAAGATCTTGAGTTTGAGGGGATTTAAAATTCATTGTAAGTTATCAGTTCCAGAGCAGCAAGACTAAATAAAATAAAAAATAATAAATAAAATAATAATAATAATAATTAAAAAAAAAAAAAAGTGAGACTTTTTTTGGTAGATTTTACTTCTTTGAGTAGTTTTTCTCAATTTTGTAGCAAGCTAGCACAGCTTTGTTTTGGGAATTATGGATTTCTCCCCAGAGAACAGAATTGAAATTATATTTTTGTGCAAAAAGCCATGTAAAAGAGTTCTGTTTCCTGTATCAGTTCATTGGCAGCTCATCATTTCTTTGTGACTGAAGTTTGCATTGGACAAATGGGAGAACTGTGTTTATCTTGTTGTCAAAGCAGAATTTTGCTGAAATTTACTGAAATGTTAACCAGATGGACCACTTTTTCTAGCATACAGGTAAGATAAATTCCTGATGTAGTTTCCCTGTATAGCTAGCCTTGTAGATTAAATAAAAATATTATCCCTGTAGATTTCAGTCTGTGTGACAGTATGTGAGATTCAGGAGCAGATGAAGGGAGTCCCTACAGTGACATGCAGCATATGTACATTTATATTAAATATAAATTTAAATATATTTAAATATAATAAATATATAAATAATATTTTTAATATTTTTAATAATAATTTATATAAAATATATAAATATATAAATATAAATAAATATATTTAAATTTATATTTAATATAAATGTACATACAAATATTAAGAAAAGTTAATGTTTTTAAACTAGTGAATTTTAAAAGGTATTTTTTTTTTAAAAAAAAGCATTGCCTTGGTCATGATGTCTTTAATGCAAAATAAATAAATAAAGTTATTCCTGTATACCTTTATCTCTACCTCTCTGTGTACATATACTATGAAGCAGTGTTTGGTTATATGGTTATACATTACTTTTTCACTGTGAATTTAGCTCACCCACAAATTCAATGCAGATCAGTGTTTCCTAACTTTCAAATACTTAACAATTCAAACTATGAATGTTACATTTTAACACTTTCTGTAAAAGTTAACACATAGTTTACAAATAGTAAATCTCATAGGGTATGTTGGATTCAGAGATGTGGCTATGAGCTATGCCATGGTGATGCACAGGAGCTTCTGTGTATATCTTTGCTTATTCTAGGGGAAGAAAGATAAACTAATTTAAAAATAAATAAAAGGGCAGAAGAGAAAGGGGAAAAACAAACAAACAAACAACAAAAAAAAGACAGTAAGAATCTTGTTCAGGGTAGCGAAAAAGTCAAGTTATACTCCAGAAGGTTCCTGGGACTACTGAGGCCCCCTGTCCCAGAGGAGAAAGCACAGGCATGGAGAGAGCCTGTATATCAAGTGTAGCTTGAAAGATATGAAAGTAGTTGCATAAAAACTATACCCCGTTTCTTGGTTAAATAAATAAATAAATAAATATTGTTTTTGTTTGTAGGATAACAGATCTACTGCAGCACCACTAAAATATCATTCTTTTATCACTTGCCCTCATTTGAGTTTTAATAAGCTCTCATCTTTTTATGTTCACTCCACAGCAATTAAGTAGGAATTCAAATGTCATACCCATTTTTATAACAGTGCCTCTTATAAAACTGTAATAAACTCAGCAAATAATATATTTGTTGAATGATCTGTCATCTTTTTATCAACAGAATCTGCTCAATATTAATATAATGTTTGCATATGTAGCATATGTATGTGTTTGCATGTTGTATAAACATAAGATTTTTAGTTGCAATTCTAGCACAACTCCGAAAAAGCATTAGATTTGAAAGCTCAAATAAGGCAGGAAGAGAGTTCAGTTTAGATTTCAAAACAGCTGTTCTATTTGACCACTTATATAAATATATATATCTTTTTATTTATTTAATTTTTGCTATACACAAACATAAAGGAAAGTGGGTATGGTTGCACAAATATCTTGTTACTACTATAATTCAGATACATTTTCAAATAACATTCTTTCCCCTTTAAAAGAAAATCTCATCATAGAACAAGTAAGATAACTGAGATTTATTTTTTTCTGTTCTTCTCTGAAGACATTCCAGTAATCCAATCAAGAAATAAGAAACTGAGAATATAGCATACAAAATAATTTACTAATAATCTGTTTTGAATAATTAACAAGATGCTCTCATAATGAGCAGTTGATCATTACCACCAGTAGAAAAGACCTTCCCCAATGTATGAGGGGTGTGCTTTGCTACTAGACATGTTTAGGCACAAAACCCCATCCATCTTCAGCTTAGGCATTTGATCGTGACCTAAACCAAAAGTGGAGGTGTTTCCCACTTAGTACATCTGCCTCATCCTCCATGAAGTGATGTTATTTTGCAGAGAAGGAACAGACATGGAAAGACTATGTCCCAACTCCTCCCGGACAGTAATATGATTAAATTTCACAAAAATAGTTTAAATCAAATTCTGAATACTTACCTTTGGTAATCAACTAAATTTCTGAATTAGCATATTACTGGATGAAAAAGCAAGAGAAATAAAGAATAAAGAATAAAGAAAAGAAAAAGCTACATTCTTATTTGTATCATATCAGATCAATTAGTCCTGTGACTATCATTTTTCCCACACTTGTCTGGCCTTTACAAAAATATATATATAATAGCAGGGTCTTAACACCAGGAAAATGGAAGAAGTAAAATCAAGACCAAGGTAGTAGTGACTGAACCTTTGTCAAACAGCAATGTATCTGGGTACAGATTAGAAGAACCAGGCAAAAGAAAGGGCTACAATGGGTTTAAATGACAAGGGTTTGATAGGGAGGGGATATTGCAGGGGTGGCCTCTGTGAGATGAGGCCAAAGCTACCTCATGTCGGACACAATAGTTTCACCTTGCTTCAGTGGACCCACTGCTGTCTGAAGCTGAACCAAAAAGCAATATGCATGGTGCTCCTTAAGGAAGGCAAAATAAAATAAAATAAAATAAAATAAACCACTGAATAGCAGCTGTGACAAAGAGGACTGAGAAAATGTGAGAGAAATAGCCCTACAAACACTAAGGTTAATGAAAAAGTGGGAGAGGAAGTGCTCCAGGTGCCAGAGAAGAAGCTTTCCTGCCACTTGTGGAGAAGACCATGGTGGAGTAAGTTGTTCCCCTGCAGCCCATGGTGTAAGGTGTTGAGTCAGATATCCATGCTGCAGCCTGTGGATGATCTCACACCTGATCAGGTGTATGTACAAAGACGGAGGCTGCAGGCCACAGTGAGTCCTACAGGAACAGGCTCCTGGCAGAATCTATGACCTATGAGGACCCACACTGGAGCAATCCTGAAGGACTGCATCTTCTGAAAATGACCCATAGTGCTTTTATCATGACTGCTTTTTTCTTCATTTCATGAAGAACTACATTCTGTGGGAAGAACTACATTCTGTGGGAAGAACTTTATGCAGGGGAAAAGTGTGAGAGCCAAGACCAGCGGAGAACTGTTATGGACTGGCCAGGACTCCTTATCCCCATGTGCTGCTTGGAATGCAGGGATAAGGAGTCAGAAGAATCAGGAATGAGGCAGTGAAGGTGAACGTGGGAAGGAGGGGTGATGGGGGGTGGAAAAGTGTTTTTAGTTCTGTCTTTGTTTCTTGCTATCCTACTCTATTTAGTTATTTGCAATAAATTAAATTAATCTTCTCCCATTTAAATCTGTTTTGCCAGTGAAGGTAATTGGTGAGTTGTCTCCTTGTCCTTATCTCCACCTATGAGCTTATTCATCTTACTTGTTCCCCTGTCCTGCTGAGGAGGAGCAGTAGTAAGAAAACAGCACGGTGGATGTTTAGCAACCAGCCAAGGTTAACCCAGCATAGGGGTAAGTCATTAAATTGTTAACGGCACTAAAAGTAATTTTGAATCTCAAAGGTATGAGATACAAATATATACATATATATATAATAATAATAAAACAACAACAACAAAACTTGGTTTTAATTTTTACTGCTGTTTGGTTTCTAAAGGTATTTTATTAGTCTTCCTATTGCTCTTCAGTGATATGCTCACACCTTAAAAAATGAATTTGTTTTATATAGGCTATTATATACTGTCATCTTCAAAAAGTGTACTCAATTAGGCATGTCTTGCATGATTTTCTGCACAGCTAAAGAAAAACAGAGGAAACAGAACCAGCACAAAGGTAAAATGGTAGGCAGCTTGGTAATTGCTGGGTTAAACATCACTTTTGGAGACTAGGCAGGAACCTTATTTTGATGTACCATGCCAAATGTTCTACTATTATTCTGAATATTAAAAGGCAGAAAAAAAATCCATAATATAAAAAAATACTGGATAGATGGCTTTAAAAAAGAAGACCAGCATAACACTGCAATGCAAAATAAATGCTTATGAATCAAATGTTGGGGACACCATGAAAAATACTATAAAATAAATCATTACCTACAGCTTGTCCAAGCCAGAGTTCTTTTCTCAGTTTGAAGTAATTCATATTGTCTATTAAGTCTTAAAAATGTGTTTGCCATTTTCTCTTCATCTTTACTATGATTCAACATTTTCATTAAAGAGCTAGTCTTTTTATTTTCCTCTCACATTTTTTTTTAAATCTACATTACATCGACAGCAAAAACATCTTGAATGTAAACCTGATCTCTCATGTAATATGACGAACAGAAAGATAAATGCAGAATGACAAAACTTTTAAATCATATCTTTCATATGATTTCAAAAATGCTGGTAGCACAAGCACAAAGATGCTGGTCAGGAAGCAGCAGTAGGTAAAAACGCAAGAACTCTAGTCAATGCCTCATCCAAAATAAATCACTTATAAAAATGGAGCTATGGAGCAACAAGAACAATTATTATAGGCAGAACTAGTATAGAACTGTTACTGCTTTAGGTCCTGAGAGGTAGCGGTGTTACACTGAATGCAAACAATCTGGCCAGCTCCCTAGGTAGGAAAGCTTAATGGGACATATGGATAAGCACTGAAACAAACAGTAAAATTTCCAAGAGGTTGAACTAGGTTTTGGATGCTTTCAGTGTCTAGACAATTGAAACAACTTGCATAGGGTTTCTATTTACTAAGCAGGCTGGCCTTTATGGTCTATTTAAGAGGTCACAGTTTGATTCTCCACAGTAGATGCATACATGTATAAATTTTTAGAACTTTTAGAAATTTAGAGTTTAGAAATTTTTCTCTCTCAATATATCAATTTTATCTCCCCCTCTCACAAGTGTCTATATACTGAGAAAAAAATGAAATTTCACATTTTCCTTATAGTCCAAGTCTTATAATTGTAACATATTATTTTTATTCTAGTAGTGTCAAAATGCTTCAGTCAAAATGAATGTCTCCCTCTTTAAGTCACTGTGTATAAACATGAAAAAAGAAAGCCCATGACTGAAAATCTTACATGAAAAAATAACTGATTTTTCAAAGAGAGGAGAAAGTGTTGAAGATACAAAGACACATGTTTTTTTACTTCTGGTGTCTAAAATGTTGCTTTTTTTCTAAAATTGCAAAATAAGTATGGAATGGTGTGCTTATGCGTAGACTGCAAGTGGGACAGGCAGATCACTAAAAAGAAAAACACACACACACACACACACACACAAAAACTGATTGAAATTGTTCATATCTTGAAAAGGAACAGGAGGTAGGCAGGGGAGGCAGAAAGGCTGGCAGGGCAGGAAGGGAGGGCTGGAGGAAGTCAGACACTGAAATGAGTGGTCTCTTAATCATCACAGAGAAAAGGTCACTTTGCTCCTGATCTAAAGTTGACTGCAATGAACAGGAACTTAGTTTTTCAGACTTGGATCATTATTTATTTATTTATTTATTTTAAGTTTCTTTCCTAGTTTCTTTCCTGTTGAAGGTGGAAGAAAAAAATGAATAAATACTTTAAGAAATTTGTCATCTCGCAGCACACACATATTATAAGGGCCTTCATAAGGGCTTAATTAGACCTCCAATGTCCTCAGCTCACATTGCAAGAGCCAACATCAGAAACAAGAGTATAAAGTCTCCTCAGTCATCTCTGTTCAGCTTGCCCTCCCTCTGCCAGTGTAGGTGCGGCCCTGCCAGCACTACTCTTAGACAAGGCTTATGTCATATACACCACAGAAGGACCAGCACTGTGGCATGGGAACCTGCCCTACAACTGCTCTTGGGTGCAGTTTCTCAGATTGTTCTTCTGATGCTTCCAACATCCTGAAGTGAGATAAATCTTTTTACATTTGCTGCAGTGGATGGCAATCTGGTTCTTAAGAAAACTGTTTCTTCAACCCAAGAATTTAGGAGAAGCCAATTCATAATATCCTCATTTCTAGAATCCTTTTTGTCTGTAGAGCTGAGAACAGAAGAAAATGTAAATCTTTAAAATTATATTAAATTGATTCTCAGAACAAATCCAAGAAAAGACGCTACAGAACATAAAGACCTCTATGACACTTACATATTTTAAGCAGACAGGAATGTGATAAACTGCAACATGTAGCAGACTATGTGTTACAGAAAAGAGAACGAAAACACGTGTTTGTCTATGTGTTTAAGTTGTAATTAAATCAGCATCTCTTAAGACACAGGTTAAAGAGAGATTTTATACTCTTAAATAACATATTTATGAAATTGAAAGAGAAAGGAAGATACAGAGAATATATGGCAAAGACATCCTAGGATGATAGCCCAGTTATGTGAAATACATTTTTAAATACCTTTCAGTATCAGATTAGTAAAAATGCTGTGACTATACAATTTCTTGTTTTCAGAGAAATTAAATAAAACAGCTTTGAAAGCAGAGAGAAAAAAATCACTTTGAGAATTATTGCCTGTGTCAGCAGCTGTTACTCTTACATATGGTGCCAGGAAAAAATATGCTTCTTCAGACATATTGTAGTACATAGCATCATTATGTAATTTTGACAGTCTCAGAGACATTTATTTCTTTGACTCTGTTTAGGAGAGTACATATATCAAAGATGAGGAGAGTATAAAATTATTCAAAATAGTCAAAGCTAACAGAATGGAGACCCATATGTCAAGGTACAATCCCTCACCAGCTCCACTCCAAAAAGCAGTTGTGCGTACAGACAGAATTGTGCAGGAAAAGTTATATATAAAAAAAAAAAAAGAAACAGTCTTGAATGACTGCAAGCAGACTCTCTTCCAAGGAAAATCAAGAAGGGAGAAAAAAGAAAAAGAAAAAAAAATCAGTAGCCCACTCACATATGCTTCCATTTAAAGCTACTCTCTATGGGAAAGGTAGCAGCCTTTCTCAGTAACCTGGGCTTAGACCATTAACTGGGACCATGAAGCTCAGCGATGTAACTACTCAGAAATTGATAAAGACCATGGAAAAAAAATTTAAATTGCAACTAAGTGCAGAAAGCAACATGGCTTCAGGGGATAAAGTACAGACTTGGAGATCTGGATGTTGTCCTATTTTTTTGTTTGTTTTTTTGTCCTTTTTTTTTTTTTTTTTAGTTTTCCCAATGATAGATGTTCAATTTTAATGATTACAGAAGCATAATAAGATTATAGTGAGATATAAACAATAGTTGCATTCAGTCTTAATCTTCCAAAGATGTTCTCACAGAATGCTGAAAGAAAAGCAATTTACAGTCTTGCCAAATGCAGAAGAAAAAAGAAACTTTTTAGCTTAGTAATTATTTGATCAAATAGGAACACAATGATAATAATAATATATTAAAAAAAAAAAAAGTAACAAAGTTTTTTGTTTTTTCAAAACTTAAATATCCTTATTTGAAAAATGAAATAGGCTCCTAGGCTCTTCTAGGTCTTAAGTTCAGTAGTCAAAAATGAAGAACATTACAAAGAAAAATGATGACAGGTTATTAGAAGTGTATTTTTCTTTGACATAGCTATGTAAAAAATTTACAGTAATGTGAATACAATATGAATCATTAGTTAGAAGTGCTTTAGTAGTGTTCACGTACATAAAACCCAAACTCTTTGTGAATTCCTGTGCCTAATGTTTCTTAAAGACAATTAATAGGTAGTTTTCAAAGATATGAAGTTATAGGAAATATAGTCTCATAGACCTTTTTGGAAATTCTAGAATTTGATTACAGTTCTAGAATATGTTAGCCAGAAATGTGAAAAAATGATTAGTTATAGTTGATTTCAATAGGTGAGTTTGTAATGTATGCCTTAAGTTTATTGCTAAATTTATTTTAACATTTTAAGTACCTTTGACATTCTCAAGCTGTAAACTGAGTGTACTGGAAGATTGTAATGATACAAAATATGAATCTTAAGTAACACTTCATTTATTTTCCTTTCAAAGAAAACAAAAAACGCTTGACACGAAAATAACAGTTAATATTATTGTGCCAATGCATCTTATTCCTTTCATAATCAATTTTTTTAACAAATGTATAAGAGTACAGCGGAAAAGCATCATGATGCATATTTAAAATAGCACTAGTGTGATGTAATAAACAATAATGGATGGGAGAATAAAACATTAACTTTAAAAAGGGGGTATGGATACATAATTTACATGATGTAGTTTATGGCATCACTGTATTTCATAGCATAAATAATAAAACATGAAGTTTAATAATTAGCTTAATTAAGTTAATTATTAACTGATCAGAAAACAGTAAGAATAACTGCCACAGCATAGGGACTATTAAAAAGAAATAAAACTCACATTCTCACCAAGACTATCATAAGCTAACTGTGAAACCTTTCAAAACTGAATTTGCGTAAAGAAAGAAACTGACATTTTATAAGCATCAAAATGAAATTGAAGTCTATAGCTAACTATATATATATAATATATACATTTGTTAAAATCAGTGAAATGTTGACTGAGCATTTGAAACTTGAATAATGACTAACCCAAGAGCAGATAATGATATTGCTTTGTTGACCTTTCCTGAATATTTCTGTGTCTTTTCCACGTTAAAATTACAACTATGAATTTTTAACCATAAATTATTACTCCCCTCCCAAAAATAAAACACAGAAAAAAGAGTGCCTACAAAGCAAAATGTTTTAAAATTATTCTAAAGTCAGTATCATGGAAATGAAATTCCTTTTAATATCTCTTTTAGTGTTATCATAAGAGGAGATTCAGACATGGCTTCTCATTTCTAACTTTCCCTTCCTTGTTTTCAAAATTTCAGAGGAAATTTTGAAAAATATTTCTTCATTTTCATCCAGAACAAAAATGTTAAAATATTTATCTGAAGCAGAATTCTCAGTTTTAGAATAAATCAAGTGTGTTGGGTTTGGTTTTTAGTATTGTTTAATTTAAATTACTAAAATAGATTAATATCTAAATGGCTGAATAGTTAAGCAGAGCTACGTGAATAAAGGAACTCAATTTTTCTGAAGTAATAGTGCACTAGAAACCCTCAAAGGCAGTTGAAACATTATTTTTTTTTATCTATAAGTTTTCCTCACTGATATCTGAACCCTTTGCAGAGCAAATTAGATATACGCATAATGTTACACAGTACTTCACAGAATCACAGAATGGTTTGAATAGAATAGATTGGATGGGGCCTCCAGAAGTAATCTGGTCCAACCCCCCTGCTCAAGCAGCAACACCTAGAGTAGGTTGCCCAACAGTTACTGGAAACCTGTTCCAGTGCTTCATCATCCACACCGTAAAGTCCTTCCAGATATTTAGACAGAATATTCTGCTACCATATACTGAATTTTATGCTTTGTTTGAAGCTCTCTGTCATCCTCAAATTTAGCCATCTAATCTCAAGCCCATTTGGTGCAGTGCAACTTTGAGATTTAGGCTTAGCTTCATTCAAAAAAATTGTTTTAAGATGTCTTCTAAGGCCATATATGATTTAAAAAAAAAAAAAAAAAAAAAAAAAAAAAGACCATAATTTCTGGGAAAACAATAACTAGCAATTTCAAGAGGAAGCACACTACCATGAAAAGGTGTAATATGTCTTGAAAGTCTTAAGGTTAATCTCAGCAAATGATCTTTAAGAGGAAGGAAATCCACACAATTGATCAAGGTGCTGTCCTAGCAATTCTGGAGATACTGTTTCAGCTTTCTGTGCTGCCTTACATTTTTTTGTATGATTTTGAATTACTTCAGTCAGACACTTTTAAATGTTTAAGCACTTAAGGTTCATACAAAGCAACAGGATTTAGTATGCTTGGGCCCCTCACTACAAGACCTTGAGGCCCTGGAGCATGTCCAGACTACAAAGCTACAAAGATTTGTCTGGCTACAGAGCTGATGAAGGGTCTGGAACCCAAGTCCTATGAGGAGTGGCTGAGGAAACCAGGTTTGTTTAGTCTGGAGAAGAGGAGGCTCAGGGGAGAGACCTTATTGCTCTCTACAACTACCTGAATGAAAGGTGTGGGGAGCTGAAGGTCGGCCTCTTCTTGCAGATAACTAGTGATAGGACTAGAGGGAATGGTGTCAAGTTGTGCCAAGAGAGGTTCAGGAGAAATTTCTTCTCAGAAAGAGTAGTTAGGCATTGGAATGGGTTGCCCAGGGAGGTGGTAGAGTAACTGTCCCTGGGGGTGTTTAAGGAAAGGTTGGATGTGGTGCTTAGGGACATGGTTCAATGGGTGATATTGGTGGTAGGACCACCGATATTGGTTGGACCAATTGGTTGGACCAGATGTGAATGTGTCTTGGAGGTCTTTTACAACCTTTATGATTCTATGAACATGTTTTTCTTTCTTTTCTCTCTTCACTCCCTCTGTCTCAAAGCTGTATTTCAAATTCGTGAAAGATCATAAGGCGTTCAGGTAATGTAAAAACTTAAACATTAAAAACTTAAAATTGACAGACTTGTGTCAGGATCTGTTTTGAATGGAATTTTAGAAAATGAGATGCCAGAAGCTGTTCAGTATGTAGTATTCACCTTCTTTAGAGAACATTTGCTCTCTTTAAAGTGAGCAAATGTTTTCACTTTATTTAGACTACTAAGGAAAGTGGAATTGAAAATATTAGATTTTAATTTAACTGATTAATAGTTTGTTAGCACATATATTTCTAAATGGTACGAATGTTCCCCTAGATTTGGCTTTGGTAATAGAGTAATAAAGAGGATGGATCTGTGGGATTTATACATTTCAAGAAAACTGTATTTTTATGAAGAATTACTTCTTTTGTGTTTAAAAACAATAGATTAACAGATGTTGACATTCTTTTTAATTACATGTTATATTAATGATATTCTCTTTGGGTGGTAAGAAATTCAGTAATGGAAATACAGTCTTAGATTAATTTTTGTATCTTCCTTGCTTATGCTTATGCCTGAACAGCAACAACTCCAATGGTATTTTTGAAAATAACAAGATCTTTAAAATAATTAAAGAAAAAGGAGAAAGAAAAGTAGGTATTATGGTGTAGAAAAACATTGCCAGAACTCAGACATGCCCTTTCCAATATTTACAAGCATGATGAATATGGTCAGTCAAAACACAGCAAGATGTTTGAGGAAAGCCACTTTGCATGTGAATTTCAGAGTTGCTTACTCTTCTTCCCATTCCAACCACTTCCAGAACATAGTAGTAGTTTCCATAGCTTCCACAGTAGTTTGCCAAATATTGCACCTGTGGAATAATGGTTACTTTTGGTTTAGGTGTCTAGTCGTTACTGAGATTTATGATCCACATTCAGAATTATAGTTACGAACTTCATACAGCCATTGAATAATATTTTTAGTGTTTAATTTAACTCCAGTGACATACAGTGAGAAAACATTATAGTTGAAACCCATAAGTAGACTAAAAAATAATAATAATAAAAAGGAAAAGGTTAAAGAGAAGGCCAAGAGGCCATGAACACATTCACAAAATGTAGAATACAATGAATGAGAGTACTATTTCGAGTACTATTTCTTTGCAATTTAAAGAAGACAAGAATAATCAGAATAGATAATTTGAATGTTTATAAAATTGGAATCATACATCCACTATTTTCAGTTTTGTCAAATATTATTACTTGGAATTTCTATGTTTTTCAAAACAAACTGATTAAATATTATTGGATTGATTGAAAAACTGAATACAATTCTAATAAACTTTGTTCACATAATTATATTTTTTAAAGAAAAATGCCTCACTTCATAGCTTGTTGATGTTGTTTTGTTTTAACTATTAAGAAGAATCAGAAAAAGTTCTGAAAAAAGACTTAAATATTACCAAATTTCTGCTACTTCTCCAGCTCAATTTGTATCAGGCATTGTGGTTTGAAAGTCTGATGGCATTTAGAAATGGAGACTGGCATCTAGTCTCACTTTTCAAAATATTTTCTGTAGGAAAATACAGACAAACTGGGTTAAGCATATGATAATCTTCTTCATGCACAAGGGAAGTTTGTCTGTGAAAGGCTCGCAGATCCTTATCTGAAAGGTGCTATTTAGCACAAATTAGTATTGCAGATTGTAGTGGGTTTACGTGGCAAGGTTTTGGTAGCAGGGAGCCATAGGGGTGGTTTCTGTGAGAAAGATCTAGAAGCTGCCCCATGTTTGTGAAGGGCCCCATTGTTTTCCAGAGCTGAGCCAATAAGCAATGTGGTTTTGCGCCTCTGTGAGAGCATATTTAAGACAGTGAAAAAATGCTGCGCCACACAGCAGCCAGGAGAGTGAAGGGAGTGAGAGAACAGCCTTGCAGGTTCCAAGGTCAGTGTAGAAGGAGGGGGAGAGGTGCTCCAGGCGCCGGAGCAGAAGTCCCCTGTGGCCTGTGGTGAGGACCATGGTGAAGCAGGATGTCCCCCTGCAGCCCATGGAGTACCACGGTGGAGCAGGGTTCCACGCTGCAGCCCGTGGAGGAGACCACGGTGGAGCAGGTGGCCCTGCACCGACGGAGGCTGCTGCCTGTGGAAGACCCCTGCCGGAGCAGATTCTGGGCTGGACCTGTAGCCCGTGGAGAGGAGCCCATGCAGGAGCAGTTGACCTGGCAGGAGCTGCTGCCCGTAGGGGAGCCAGGTTGGAGCAGCTTTCTCCTGAGGGATGGACCCTGTGGTACGGACCCATATCTGGAGCAGTTCTGGAAGAGCTGCTGCCTGTGGGAAGCCCATGCTGGATCAGTTCACCAAGGGCTGCATCCCGTGGGTGGGACCCCACAGCACAGGGGACGAGAGTGACCGAGAAGGAGCGGCAGAGAAGAAGCGCTGTAGACTGACCATAACCCCCATTCCCCTGTTCCCCTGCGCTGCTCGGGGGGAGGAGGTGGAAGAGGGTGGATGGGGGGGAAGGTGCTTTTGTTTTTTTTTTCTTCCTTTGTTTTCTCACTTCTCTCGCTTGTTAGTAATAGGCAATAAATCTTACTATCTTCTTATGCTGAGTCTGTTTTGCCCGTTACAATAATTATTGCGTGATTTTCTCATCTTTATCTCAACCCTTGAGCCCTTTTCACATATTTTCTCCCCATTCCTCTTTGAGGAGGGGGAGTGAGAGAGCGGCTGTGGTGGAGCTCGGCTGCCCACTCGAGCGGAACCACGACACAGATAAGAAAAGGCGGCTCTAGAGAGACCTCATTGCAGCCTTTCAATAATTAAAGGTGTCTTATAAAAAAGATGGAGGACTCTTTACTCAGGCAGATAGTTTGACAAGGGGGAATGGTCTTAAACTGTAAGAGTTCCAAATTCCAAGATTTAGATTAGACATTAGGAGAAAATTCTTCACTGTAAGGGTAGTGAGGCACTGGAAGAGGTTGCCCAGAGAAGCTGTGGATACCCCATCCCCTGGAGGTTTTCAAGGCCAGGCTGGATGGGGCCTTGGCCAACCTGTGGCCAATCTAGCGGGTGGCATCCCTGCCTACGGCAGAAGGCTTGGAGTTAGATGATCTTTAAGGTCCCTTCCAACTCAAGCCATTTTACATGTATGATAGTTGGTGCTGACATTATTTATACTGCCATAATAAACAAAACTGTTGATAAAGTTCTGCTGTAGTGTTTTCAGAAAACATTAACAAGTTGGGATTCTTCAGCTGCTAAATAAGTAAACAAACAAACAAACAAATAAGGTGGATGGTTTTCAGCATTGTGTTCACACTTTTTTTTTTCTCTTTTGAACTAAAAATGGTTTAAATGGAGAGAAGATAGTCATTATTAGCATTCATTTTTGAAAATTAAAACTTGGGGAATACACCACCCAGAAAACTGCCTAGAAAACCAAGCAACAAAGACACTAGTACATGGATAACTTTTGTCCAGTACAGATTTCTGCCAGTTTCTTCCTTCTTTAATAAAAATAATAAAAACATCTTAGGAGCTACATGCTGGTCCTTCTCATTAGGACAGGCGAAATTAATTGATAGACTCAATGAAAACTGTCAAAACACATCCTGCAAAGCAACAGAATGTCACCATCATTAGAAAGAGCTTTGACTGGACTGTCAGAGACTTTGCTGGTCTCTGCTCCCCATATACATAAAACTGTGTGCTTGAGTACTGAGCTCTATGAAAACAGTTTATTCTTTAATTATTCTTCTCTGAGCATATACTTGTGACTGAAGCTCCTATAGATTTTCCCTGTTAGGGACAGGATTCAGGCTGTACACTGAAATATTAATCTTCCTTTATTCCTCAAACAGGGAAAGGGAAAGGGAAAGGGAAAGGGAAAGGGAAAGGGAAAGGGAAAGGGAAAGGGAAAGGGAAAGGGAAAGGGAAAGGGAAAGGGAAAGGGAAAGGGAAAGGGAAAGGGAAAGCAGCTTGGAGAAATCAAGTCCCTGTGGGAGGGACAATAAGGGTGAGGGTCAATAAAGAAAAAGATAGGGATGCCTACAGATGTGACATGAGAACAGAAGTTGTACCTAGGGACCATAGGATCTCACCCACTGCTGGAGGAGACACAAGAGATTCTATGAGATGGTGGGCTTGGCTTTCAGAGGGAAATTAATAAATAAATAAATAAATAAAAGGAGGAAAACAAAACAAAACAAAACAAAAAAAAACAAACAACAAAAAAAAAAAAACACAGCCAGCAATTTAAGAAGAGGTCCAAGAGAAGTCAGCAAGGAAATGTGAAGCAGGGTACTCAACACATATCTGCACAGGGTCTTCCTCTTGCTGCAGGAGGAGCAACAGTCAGGAGACCCTGTGAGTGACATTGTGAGTTAACACCCACTGTTCCATAGGGATTTTCTATTTTACACTCCTGAGCTAATTAGGCCATTCCCTGAGCCACGGACTTGGCAAGCAGCAGAAACTTGCCAACTAATGAGCTTCTCTTTGGATGTGGAGGGACCAAGAAGTGAGAAAATGGAACCTGACAAACACGCATGCAGAGGAATTTCCAAAGAGCCATTTGGGAGCTGACCAGTTGACTGTCAAACCACTAGTTAAAGTAGTTTGGGGGCTTTAAGTGCCTCAAACAGGTGCCTCGGGGGTGGGTGGGATATATTATGCACTGGGAAAACCCAGATACAGGGGGTCTGAAAATTGAGGAGAGCCCCATGTCCTAGTGCAAAAGTTGGGGGACTTGGCAGAGTCTTCAGTACCCACAGCCTTAATATGGAGTGAGAAAAACTGGAAAAAAGGATGTAGCTTCTGGCCAGCTTGAAAAAAGAGGGAAAAAACTGTGGTCTTGAGTTCTTATGGGAAATAAAGCAGCTCTACACTTTTCTTGTAATACATTCTTAATTGTCTGATCCCAGTTATGGATAGGGAGGAGGAGAAAGGATAGGTTGTTATAACAATCTGGACATGATCATCTTGAAGATCTGGACTTGATGATCTTGAAGATCTTTTCCAACATAAATGTTGTTGTTTTAAGGCATCATCATTTTAACTGCAAGTCACCAACTCAATGTTTAAACTGCTTGGAAATGAACCATCCTTGATACACCCATCTGCTAAAAATCATTCATCTTCACCCTCGCACACACATTTCAGTGCAGGACAATTCTGGGTCATTCTGTAAATATTACAGAATGCTAAATAAATAAATAAATAAATACATAAATAAATTATTACAGAAGCTCATTAAATAATTTCCAACAGAGAGTGGGGAAAAGTAATCAAAAGCAAAAGTGTCAATACAGAGCTTGGATTCATGACTGAACTTATTTCTATATCACACATCCCCTTGGAATTGTATGTTTTTAGGTCTAGGAAAATCACTTCATATAAGAAATTAACTCAGGACAAATTAAGACTCAGCTTTTTGACTCTTTGTAACCAAATATTCCTAGTTTATCAGATAACCTAAAGCATTAAATCTGTACTGATAGACACAGGACAGAATACTCCTGAACTTTGTGTTGCCAGAGGGCCATATTGTTCTTCTGTACTATTCATAATACACGGTGATTGATAATTGATTCTGAATTTATTATTTTTTTTTATATTACTAAATAAAAGGTTTTATTTTACTTATTTATTTATTTTACGATTCCTGTACTACAGTTTCAGGAATCTCTTCTTTCCGTTTAACCATTATGTTAAGTATACTAAATTTTTAACTTTCTTTACAGATAACAAAGGAAGATGCTTGGGAAGTCCTATCAAGGCTATATTTTTGTTTTTGCTAATGTTGCATGGCTATGACTACCATAGTGACTGATAAATGTAGTAAAGTAGTAAATAACATAGGTGCAAGCAAGCTGTCCTTTTGATTTCTGAAACCAGAAATTTTATTTAACTTTTATAATATAAAAGGTATATGAACTCTTTGCTGTTATATAGGCAAACGGATCATTAATAGTAAACAAGGATAAAATTGTTTTTTCACACATGGGCAGTTCCTCACTATAAGGTTAGTTCTTGCTGTAACAAACATCACATTTCTGTCATGTGATTGTTTTCATAAAATACATTGTCTGATAATAATTGACTAATAACCTCAGAATTTCTAAGCACTATGAAGAAAAAATATATATATTATTTTTTGATTATATGAATTATTTTTCATTTCACAAGGAGTGTGGTCATAATTAGAAGACCATACGGAGTCAGGGAAATAGCCATCTATAGTATTAAATGTGCATTGCCTGTACACCTACTGCTGTATTGTTCAGCATTTGAGTGTGTGCATTGCATATGGATAAAACATAACAAATGTATTAATTATAATGAATTTATAATGAATGATTCAGAATAAGAGATAATCAGGAGGCAAAAAGCAATGCCTACACAACTGTATACAGATAATAAAAAAGGGGGCTTATACCCAGGTTGTTGGGTAGTTTAACTTCACTGAGCACTACTTATTTCATCATGAAAAGAAAAGTGGAATGCATGTTTCCTATTAGCCATAGTGTCTGAACAAGTTGCCCCGTGTGACAAATATAGATTTAAACCTGTCTTTAACTAAGGATTTCTTTTAAGTTGCTGGGTAGAATACTGGAGTCATTATTAGTAATAGTGATTATTTTTCAAATGGCTGATCCAAAGTTGCATAGGACCTCAGTATGCTGAGGGAAGTAACAGCCCAAATCCTAAATTATGACAGAAGAGAACATGTATTTTTTTAAATAAATAATTCAGAATTTAAATTTCAAAATGATGAAAAAAAAATCACTAACATGTTAACTGTTTCACAGGTCCTGTGAAAAGATTACTGCATGTGCCAGGAAAGAAATCCGAGGCCATCTGTGACTTCATAAGCATGGGCTCCACCACTTTGGCAAAAAAGGTACATACTTAATTACAGACTTTTCTTATAAGCTTCATGTACACAGTTTAAGTGAAAAACATCTCAGCTTGGCTAAAAAAAAATACTTGAAGGAGCAGATATTGCAAACTGGAAAAGAGACGTTCAAATCAGGGAAAAAAGAAAAGAAAAAAAAAAAGAAAAAAAAAAAGCAGTATCTGTCATAAAATGTTCCCCAGGACTGAGCCATTTATTTTTCAAAAAACTCATAAAACTTGTAATCTTCATGTTTTCTATGTTGCTCTCAAGATCAATCAAGTTCTTAAGTTTGCTTGATGAATTAAAGAGGAAATACATGTAGATGCTATCTGATCAAAAATTGTATAAATGCACACCTCTTGCAAGTAAGTATACATGTAAATGATTATGACAAAATTTGAAAAAATTTTGTCATAATAATAAATTAAGGTGTCACCATAATAAATTAAGGTGAATTTATCATAGTTACATTATAGATTTGCCTTAAATGCCTTCATTAGCTATACAGGCAATGTCATTGCAGAACTATGGAGACATTGTTATCTGCCTGATTTTTAGAGCCTTTCTCATATAGCATTATGATGCAAAACAATTAAATTTCAGGTCTTCAGAGACCCAATAACAATACTGTCACAATGCAATTTTAGACAATTCAATTTAGATGCAGCAGCTGCTTTTCAATGAGATTTTGATGTTTACCCAATTTTACTGCTGGGTTAATTGAGTCATACTGAGGTCAAGTGGCTTGTCTGCAATCACCCAGATGTAGACTCAGTGAGAATAACAACACAGGACTATCACAGCTAGAAACCTCTGTTGGTTTTGTTGTTGTTGTTGTTGTTGTTGTTGTTGTTTTGTTTTGTTTTGTTTTTGTTTTGTTTGTTTGTTTTTTTCCTAAAAGGGAAAAAATACAATCAGAAATAAAATAATCATTGACATGCTGTCAGTAGAAAACTCAGCCAGTTGCTACAGCAGATGATTATTTGGGTCACTTGTATTCCTAAAGAATAACCATTAAGTAAAATGGAAGAAAATGCATTCATACAAAATTGAGAAATATATATTAAAAAAAAAAAAAAAGGAGCTAAATACTTCAGAAATTATCTCATCTTAACAAATTGACTTTGAAACATTCCAAGAAGCTAAACTTGAGTGATAACCAAAGCAGAAAAGTTTAAATAAAATCTTTTAATTCTGCCACAGGACAAAACAAAATATTCTGGGAAAAATGTGTCACATAAAAATGTCCTGTGTGGATCTGCAATCACAGCTATAATAAATAATTTAATTTAGAAATCTTGCAGTATCACACAGATAATTAAAAAACATACAAACATATTTTTCCTCTGAATATTATATTTTTCTCACAAAACCATACTTTAAAGTGTTAAGTAATCCTAGCTTGGCACTTATCTGGAGAGAAAGGAAACCATCCAGAAGGACCTCAACAGGCTTGACAGGTGGGCCCATGAACCTCATGTTCAGTGAGGCCAAGTGCAAGGTCCTGCATTTGGGCCAGGGCAATCCCAAGCACAAATACAGGCTGGGAGGAGAATGTATTGAGAGCAGCCCTGACAAGAAGATCCTGGGGGTGTCAGTGGATGAGAAGCTTGACATGAGATGGCAATGTGTGCTTCTAGCACAGAAAGCCAACTGTATCCTGGGCTGCATCAAAAGCAGCATGGCCAGCACATCAAGGGAGATTATTGTTCTCTCTGTATTGTATCGCTCTGTTCTAGTCTTGTGAGATGCCACCTGGAGTACTGTGTTCAGCTCTGGGGCCCCCAGCATAGGAAGGACACAGACCTATTAGAACTACTCCAGAGGAGGGCCACAAAGATGATTCAAGGGGTTGGAGCACCTGTTCTATGAAGACGTGTTGAGGGAGTTGGGGTCATTCAGCATGGAGAAGATAAGGCTCTGGGGAGACCTCACTGTAGGCTTAAAGTACCTAAAGGGAGCCTACAAGAAATATGAGAAGTGTAGTGATAGGACAAAGAATAATGGCTTTAAGCCAGAGTAAATTTAGAGTAGATATTTAGAAGAAATTATTTACTCAGAGGGTGGTAAGGCACTGAAACAGATTGCCCAGAGAAGTTGTGGATGCCCCATCCATGGAAGTGTTTAAGTCCAGGTTGGATGGGGTTTTTAGCAACCTGATCTAGTGGAAGGTATCCCTGCACATGGCAGGGGTGGGGTAGGGTGGGGGTGGAATTAAATGATCTTTAAAGTCCTTTACAATCCAAACCATTATTTGATTTTAGCTGTGATTAAGCTGAAAGTTACAATATGCTGTACTAGACAATATGCTTTGACAAGGTTTTGGAGAGAGGGTAGGAACTGTGGGTCTTTCAAGTAAGGGTGCACATATACAGGCAAACAGGTACACCAGAGCAGAACTGATGGCTCAATTACTAGCAAATCTGACAGATAAAAATATGGCAAAAAAAGTGCAAGGGAAGAGAAGCAGATATAGTGCATTGTTTAGAGGAAGAAAAGAGAAGTGAGTGGTAGCATAATTGGGACAGCAAACTAGCAGTGGTGGTATGTCAAAAGGACTTATGGAGGTAACAGAGATAACATCAAAATAGGAAAAGGAGTCACAAAGATGAGAGAAGAGCTAATCTACATTAGCATTTTAATTTGGATCAAGAGAACAGTTTCAAAGATAATTTCTTGATCATCTGTGTTGCAGTATAAGACTGTAGAGACCACTCTTTCAGAGAAAGCTAAACTGAAATATTGCTCCAGGGTCACGCATTGCACACTGACCATCAAGGTTCTACATCCAGGCTAAAATAAAACACCAGAAATATTTGTAATGTAAATGTCAGATACACTGCATTTGTTGCTTTGCTTTTCAGATCAACCATTCAGATCAACATCAACAGCGCTGCATTATTTGTAGTCGGACACAAACCTTCTCTAAGAGCATTTAGAAATACCCAAGAAACTGAAAATTCTTTCATATTTGAGAAACCTGAGAAAAAACAAGGCAAAATTCTTTGCAACTTGGGGCAAACATCTTTGTTTTAAAATAAATAAATAAATAAATAAGGAGATATATTCACTATAGCTGTCAATAGATTCATATAATCATTTAAGTTGAAAGGGACATTCAGAGATCATCAATGCAATCCCCGCTCAAAATAAAAGTTAATAACAGACAGCAAGTATGTGACCATGTAATTTACTTCTGAGTGCAACAAAAGCCCTTTTTAGTCTACTCAGACAATCTGTTTTTTGTGAGTATAGAGTAACATTTATATTATTTATATTATCAGCTTATCATACATCTATATGTACATTCTTCAGGACACATTAAAGCAATGGATTTTATTTCCTTTTTAAGAACATGAAAAATCCAACTTTGTGTGAACAACTCATCACAAAACCCCTTAAACTTGCACATTTATGTAAATTATGACTTAAAATGTACAAGAAAAGTTTATTTCAAAAATTTGTTTAAAGTCTTCCATAATAAAGCAAATAGGTATCATCATTTTGGAATTTCCTACTTTTGTTCCAACAGACCTTAGAAATAATAAGTGCTGAATAATTAAATAATACTATTCTTCAGAGGCCTATTGTCCTGGTTTCAGTTAGAACAGAATTAATTTTCTTCCTGGTAGCTGGTGGAATGCTGTGTTTTGGCTTAGGATGAGAAGAGTGCTGATAACACCCCAATGTTTTAATTGTTGCAGAGCAGTGCTTATACCAAGCCAAGGACATCTCAGCCTTTTGCTCTGTCCTGCCAACAGGCAGGCTGGGGGTGCAGTAAGAGCTGGGAGGGGACAGACCCAGGACAGGTGACCCAAACTAGCCAAAGGGGTATTCCATACCATCTGACATCATGCTAAAACAATAAATAGGGGTGGCTAAACAATATATAGGGGTGGCTAGCCGGGGGAGGGGGCCGGACTGCTCGGGGTTAGGCTGGGCATCGGTCAGCGGGTGGTGAGCAATTGCATTGTGCATCACTTGTTTGTACATATTATTATTATTTTCCTATTATCACCATTGTATTATTATTATTATTGTTGTTGTTATTATTATTTTTGTTATTATTATTTTCCAGTCTTATGAAACTGTCTTTATCTCAACTCACGGGCTTCACTTTCCATTTCTCTCCCCCATCCCAGAGAGGGAGGGGGGAGGGTGAGCGAACGGCTGCGTGGTGTTTAGCTGCCAGCCGGGTTAAACCACGACAGTCCTATTAATAACAGTTATAATAGCAATTTTATCTCAACATAAAAAAAATATTTTGCACTTATTATAAAGTCAAGTTAATACACTGATGAAGAAAAATCTACGCTCAAATGGCAAGGAACAAAGTAATAAAGATGCAGAAATTAAAATCAGCTACTACCTAAATTATTTTCTTACAAACACACCTATAATATCTACCTATTAGCATACATATGCAAACACTCTCCAACATATACATATATGCATATATGCATACATACATACATCGAGAGAGAGAAGAGAACTTTTAACAATAGACTATGGTGGGTATTTCATATCAATATTTATTTATTTTTTTTATACGGTTAAAATTTTTTCATAAAGGTAACAATGTAGAATATGCTAATATATTTCCTTTTGTGCTGAGATACATAAAGAAATACTGATTTAGGTGAAGTGCTCCTTATACACTCACTCATAGTCTGGAATCTCATTACTTGAAACTTGTATCAATGGCAGAATCCTTTAATGATTATTGATAAAGTATGATAAACTCATATTTTCATGGAACAACCTAACAGATCAACAGATCATTCACACTATTTTTAATTATCAATTTTTGACAAATTGCTAGAAGTTGGCTCACTCAAAAATATTTTAACATATATAGCATAGCTCTTCTCTTACAGTCACTTGACAACACTAACTTAAAGGTGATGTAAGACTGCATAGAACCAGGTAAGGATCAAAACTTAATTCTCTAGAGTTATTTTGAGCCAGAGACATAATGCAAAAAAGCCTCAGCACTCTCTGATTTCAAAATACAATTTTAAAAGTGATATTTTATATTTGCATTGAATGATTATGTATAAATTGTATAAATGCTGTAAATGTAATTCTGGTGAAAATCCAGAAATAATCTATTTAAAACAACCTGCTGTTTGCCATTTAGATTTTTTGGCATGAAAAATGGATTGTAAGATGAGAGATAAATAACAGGAAAGTGATTTATCTAAAGGCCAAAGAAGGAATATAAGGCTTAAAACTCAGGAATCAGACTTGAAATATATATATATATTAATATAATTGTGTTTTTCTTTTTCATTTCCTGGTTTAGATTGTTTTTCAATTGCAATACTCTTAATTGCAGACTTACGCATGTACTTGTAAGCATGAATAATGAAGACCAAAAAAAAAAAAAAATCATTATATTTTCCTGTCTTTTCTACATTTTTTTTTTAAATACTTTAAGTATTATTATAATTAGTTCTCTGGGTAAAATTAGTGCACATGAGAACACAACTGACAAGCCAATAATTATTATAAATTGTCTAAACCAAACAAACATAAATGTAAAGAATAATTTACAAATTGTTAGTGAAATGTTTTTAACTAACTTACACTGTTAAACAGCTTCTAGACTTTTAGAAACTGTCACTGGGCTATTAAAATTCTCAAATGCCTCCACCACAGAAATAGACATTCTAATATCACACAAATGAGGAATTATCACTTTGTTTCACGGTATCATAACTGTATATACCAGAGATTAAAAGTTCCAAAAACACTTTCTCTTCCCTATCTGGTCTCTGGTTAGTTCTAGTTGTTTAGTTATTTGAATGGTGAGTTTTCTTAAATCACCCAAACATAGTCCAAACTAATCCTGAAATTTCTTGGTGTTCCTCTGAACACATTTCTCTTCTTTATGTTTTCTACTTTTGAAATATCTTCCAAAAAGCTTCACTGTAAGGTGATAAAAATCCTTATTGGAAAATACAGCCCAAAGATCAGAGAAACAAGATCAGAAACAAGATGCTAGAGTCTTGAGATCAGATCTGCAAAAAAGAATTAGTGGATGATTATTATTTTACTAAAATTACGATTGCAAAGCACATAATCAATCTTTTAAAAATATGTCCCTGTCTCATTTTTCAAAAATAATCATCTATATTACTTTAGTGTTTTCTAGTTACTGACAGAGAAGAGTTTGAAATTACGTTACTACAGAAAAGTAGGAAAAAATCAAAGTACTTGCACATGAAGACCTCGGAGGTTGTTAGGGTAGTGTTCACTTCGTTCTTTGACAGGGAGTCAAGCTTTCATGACAGAAAGAAAGAAGAGGAATCAAAAGAATGGAGCCTCTTTCTTTAACAACTGAGTGGAGAAAATATCAGGAAACTGAAGACTAAAATAGCAGGCAGGTGTTAGGAGAAGGACAATACACTTTTTAGTCATTTCGTTTAACAAATGGGTAATCTGCAGAATAGCTTCATCCTGTTACAAAGCAAACATGCAAAAACCCCTGTTTAAATATGTAGTTTACACATTAACACTTCACTTGATAGAAGAGGGAAGAGAGACAACTTCAAATTTGTTAAAATAAATAAATAAATAAATAAAAACAGAAACAAAAACGAATACCAACCATACCACATCATAATCTTATTCGTATCAGCTCTACATTTTCTAATCCTGGCAAAGATCTGATCAGATGTAGGAAAAGCACAGTAACATTAAAGTCTGCGTTACTAGACCTCTTAGGACTCTCCAGAACATTTATCCTACAATCATAGAACTCACTCTTTTTTATATGTTGGATATAAACCTGCACTGGAACTCAGGAAACATGGCTTCTATTAACCCTCCTCCACCTGCTCTCTGATCATGTGTAAGTCAGTTTACTTTTGCTCTTATTGCTAACCTTTATCTATCTCATGTTTTAAGCCCTGTGCTCTCGAGATCAAAGCTGTCATTATGAGTCAGGTCCCCATCTGGTGTAACACAACAGCTGCCACAGGGTTTAGTTTTAGTGGATTAGGATCTTTTTCTTGTAAACAGCTCAGTGGCAGCAGTTTGTAAGTTTAAGTGTAACTGCAAGAGAAATAAAGCCTAACATTTACTGCTTGTTCTTAGCACATCACATACATTAATTTCCATGATACATACTTTATGTCTTTTTGTGAGAACTTTGGAATGGTTGAAGAAGTTCAGCTATTCTGGATGTGAGAGGATAAGCTGTTTTTTAATTTTGATTTTTGTCCTTGTATCTTACATTGCTGATGCCTCAAGACTTGGATGGGTGCCTCGTCTTGTCATCAAAATTAATTCATTAATTCCTGTGTCAGAAGAACCAGTTTCAACCAGAAGAAGCAATTGATCACAAAAATTTTAAATGTAATAAGAAATAGGATGGAAAGCTTACAATTTTGACCTTGTAAGTGAATCATTCAAATAATGTTCAGAAGGATCTTCAAGTCCAGTATTACATAGCACTCACTAGGATTTTTAAAATGATTTTGAATTTAAATTTCCACCTACAAACTTTCCTATTAAGACATGATAATAATAGTAGAGAACTACTCATAAAATGAGTAATTTTATTTTCTTTATTAATGCATCATGATAGTACAATCTTATCTCTACTTTTATGTACACAGAGAAATGTATATATATACACATTTATATATAAAAAAATATATAATATTATATATTTTATTATATATAATATATAATATACATATATAATATATAATATACATTATTTATAATATATTATAATAATTTATATTTATAATAATATATTATATAAATAATAATATATAATAAATAGTATATTTATAATAATATATTTATAACAATATATATATATAGTATATTATATATTGTATATTGTATATTATATTGTATATTTTATAAAATATATTCAGACAAATAATATATGTTCTACAACACCTGAGTTTTTTAGCTTGCTAAATCCAGAAAGTCTGACATTTGTTTTGCTTATACTAGGAAGATGAACAGATAGTTGTTCGGGTATGCTAGGCAATAAATTGTTCTGGCAGTTGATTAAACAGCAGACCAAAGCCAAGACATTTAATCAATGCATAAAGCCCTTTGTTGCCTGCACATTCAACAATCATGAATATTACTGCTACTCTAACAAAAATAAAATACTTAGGGACAACATGTCTTGTAAGCCCTGTCTCTTATTTTCAGAGCTTTAAACATGATGTCATAGTGACACAATTCATAATGCTTAATGTTTTCTACAATCCAAATTCAAAAGAAGAATCTATCTGCAAACATGAGATTTCTTTATTGATTTCACATTCTTTTTATCCCTCACACATCATTTGTAGACCTAGCTTAGTCTCTGCAGAAAAGAAAGGAAAATTCATGCAAATTTCTTCATGCAGAAAAGAAAGGAAAATTCATCTTCAGATAAAATCACAATTAATAAATCTCATTCTATCCATCCATATTGTTTCATTTCAAATGAAATTCAAATTTCAAATCCACAGGATACCTCGGTATCCTGTCATTAAAGTCACTTAAGAATCTTGTTCAAATAATCTATTTAGTTTTGTCTTTTCCTGTGTAATACAGATCACTAACAACAGACAACATGAGACACCTATATAAATTCAGCATATTGCAAATATTTGCAAGGAACTGCTTTAGAATTTCTGAAGTTGAAAAACTTCATGAATGATGTATGAATTTATGTTCTGACATTTTCTGCAGCTTTTTCTTTTGCTGTTTGTAACATCCAAGGCCAAGTGCCGGGTCCTGCACCTGGGGCGCAATAACCCCAAGTAGAGCTACAGGCTGGGAGAGGAATGGTTGGAGAGCTGCCTGGCAGAGAAGGACCTGGGAGTATTGGTGGATAGTTGGCTGAATATGAGCCAGCAGTGTGCTCAGGTGGCCAAGAAGGCCAACAGCATCCTGGCTTGTATAAGAAACAGTGTGGCCAGCAGGGCTAGGGAAGTGATCGTCCCCCTGTACTCAGCTCTGGTGAGGCCGCACCTCGAGTACTGTGTTCAGTTTTGGGCCCCTCGCTACAAGAAGGACATGGAGGTGCTTGAGCGGGTGCAGAGAAGGGCAACGAAGCTGGTGAGGGGCCTGGAGAACAAGTCCTACGAGGAGCGGCTGAGGGAGCTGGGCTTGTTCAGTCTGGAGAAGAGGAGGCTCAGGGGCAACCTTATCACTCTCTATAGGTACCTCAAGGGAGGCTGTAGTGAGGTGGGGGTTGGTCTGTTCTCCCACGTGCCTGGTGACAGGACGAGGGGGAATGGGCTTAAGTTGCGCCAGGGGAGTGTTAGGTTGGATGTTATGAAGAACTTCTTTACTGAAAAAGTTGTTAGACGTTGGAACGGGCTGCCCAGGGAAGTGGTGGAGTCACCATCCCTGGAAGTCTTTAAAAGACGTTTAGATGTAGAGCTTACGGATATGGTTTAGTGGGGATTGTTAGCGTTAGGTAGAGGTTGGACTCGATGATCTTGAGGTCTCTTCCAACCTAGAAATTCTGTGATTCTGTGATTCTGTGATCCTTTTTCATCTTTTATGATGGGACATTTACTTCTTATACATACAACATGCCCTCCTTCTCTACACCATACTGTCGTGGTTTAACCCGGCCGGCAGCTAAACACCACGCAGCCGTTCGCTCACCCTCCCCTCTCCCTCTCTGGGACGGGGGAGAGAAATGGAAAGTGAAGCCCGTGAGTTGAGATAAAGACAGTTTCATGAGACAGGAAAATAATAATAATAATAATAATAATAATAATAATAATAATAATAATAATAATAATAATAATAATAATAATAATAATAATAATACAATGATGATAATAGTACTACTACTAATAATATGTACAAACAAGTGATGCACAATGCAATTGCTCACCACCCGCTGACCGATGCCCAGCCTAACCCCGAGCAGTCCGGCCCCCTCCCCCGGCTAGCCACCCCTATATATTGTTTAGCATGATGTCAGATGGTATGGAATACCCCTTTGGCTAGTTTGGGTCACCTGTCCTGGGTCTGTCCCCTCCCAGCTCTTACTGCACCCCCAGCCTGCCTGTTGGCAGGACAGAGCAAAAGGCTGAGGTGTCCTTGGCTTGGTATAAGCACTGCTCTGCAACAATTAAAACATCGGGGTGTTATCAGCACTCTTCTCATCCTAAGCCAAAACACAGCATTCCACCAGCTACCAGGAAGAAAACAAATTCTGTTCTAACTGAAACCAGGACATCTATCCACCCCTTATTCCATACCATTTATGTCATGCTCAGGTTACACTCTTTTCCATACATTCTAATTAGTCACCTATAGTAGTCATGGTAGTGATAACATACAGTATTATATAGTAATTAACACGGTACAATTCAGTTCATGGGCTATTCTCACCCAGTATTAAATCTCCTTGAGGTACACACCGGACCTCTCCGTTCTTTTGCATCACCCACCAAGTGTATCCAGGTCCCTGAGCGAAAACAATTCCACGAATGGGTTTGCCTTTTCCTGAGGCAGGAGTAGCCCAGACTGTTTTACCCAGCATATTTTTTACATGCACTATAGGAACTTTATCCCCATCTACAGTATGTAACAGGTTTGATTGGGCAGGTCCAGCTCGGTTGGCAGATCCCCTAGTATTGACTAACCAGGTGGCCTTTGCCAAATGCGTATCCCAGTTTTTGAATGTCCCAGCGCCCATTGCTTTCAATGTAGTCTTTAACAGTCCATTGTATCGTTCAACTTTCCCCGAGGCTGGTGCATGATAGGGGATGTGATACACCCACTCAATACCATGTTCTTTGGCCCAAGTGTCTATAAGGTTGTTTCGGAAATGAGTTCCATCGTCTGACTCTATTCTTTCTGGGGTACCATGTCGCCATAGGACTTGCTTTTCAAGGCCCAGGATAGTGTTCCAGGCGGTGGCATGAGGCACAGGATATGTTTCCAGCCATCCGGTGGTTGCTTCCACCATTGTAAGTACGTGGCGCTTGCCATTGCGAGTTTGAGGGAGTGTGATGTAATCAATCTGCCAGGCCTCTCCATATTTATATTTCAGCCATCGTCCTCCATACCAAAGAGGCTTTGACAGTTTGGCTTGCTTGATTGCAGCGCATGTTTCACAGTCATGAATAACCTGTGCTATAGCGTCCATGGTCAGGTCCACCCCTCGATCACGAGCCCATCTGTACGTTGCATCTCTACCTCGATGGCCTGAGGTGTCATGGGCCCATCGGGCTATAAATAATTCACCTTTATGCTGCCAATCCAGATCCACCTGAGCTACTTCAATCTTAGCAGCCTGATCCACCTGCTGGTTGTTCTGATGTTCTTCAGTAGCCCGATTCTTGGGCACATGAGCATCTACGTGACGTACTTTCACAGCCAGGTTCTCTACCCGAGCAGCAATATCTTGCCACAATGCAGCAGCCCAGATGGGTTTGCCCCTACGCTGCCAGTTGTTTTGCTTCCATTGCTGTAACCATCCCCACAGGGCATTTGCTACCATCCATGAATCGGTGTAGAGATAGAGAACTGGCCATTTTTCTCGTTCAGCAATGTCTAAAGCCAGCTGAATGGCCTTCACTTCTGCAAACTGACTCGATTCACCTTCTCCCTCAGCAGCTTCTGCAACTCGTCGTGTAGGACTCCATACAGCAGCCTTCCATCTCTGATGCTTCCCCACAATACGACAGGACCCATCAGTGAACAGGGCATATTTCTTTTCATTTTCTGGTAACTGGTTGTACAGTGGGGCTTCTTCAGCACGACCCACCTCCTCCTCTGATGATATCCCAAAGTATTTGCCTTCTGGCCAGTCCATAATCACTTCCAATATTCCTGGGCGACTGGGGTTTCCTATTCGAGCCCGATGAGTAATCAGTGCAACCCACTTGCTCCATGTAGCATCAGTTGCATGATGCGTAGAAGAGACCCTCCCCTTGAACATCCAGCCTAGTACCGGCAATCGGGGTTCTAGGAGGAGCTGCGCTTCAGTACCGACCACCTCCGAAGCAGATCGAACTCCTTCATATGCTGCCAATATCTCCTTTTCAGTTGGAGTATAGCGGGCCTCAGATCCTCTGTATCCCCGACTCCAAAACCCCAGGGGCCGACCTCAAGTTTCCCCAGGTTCTTTCCGCCAGAGGCTCCAGGTGGGGCCGTTCTCCCCGGCTGCAGTGTAGAGCACATTCTTTACATCTGGTCCTGTTCGAACTGGCCCAAGGGCTACTGCATGGACTATTTCCTGCTTGATTTGTTCAAAGGCTTGTCGTTGTTCAGGGCCCCATTCAAACTTATTCTTCTTACTGGTTACTTGGTAGAGCGGGTTTACAATCAGACTGTAATTTGGGATGTGCATTCTCCAAAACCCCACAACACCTAGGAAAGTCTGTGTTTCTTTTTTGTTAGTTCGTGGAGACATAGCTGTTATTTTGTTGATCACATCCATTGGGATTTGACGACGTCCATCTTGCCATTTTATTCCTAAAAACTGTATCTCTCATGCAGGTCCTTTGACTTTATTTTGTTTTATGGCAAAACCGGCTTTCAGAAGGATTTGGACTATTTTCTTCCCTTTCTCGAAAACTTCCTCTGCTGTGTCACCCCACACAATAATGTCATCGATGTACTGCAGGTGTTCAGGAGCTTCCCCCTGCTCCAGTGCAGACTGGATCAGTCCATGGCAAATGGTAGGGCTGTGTTTCCACCCCTGGGGCAGTCGATTCCAAGTATATTGGACTCCCCTCCAAGTGAAAGCAAACTGTGGCCTGCACTCTGCTGCTAGAGGGATAGAGAAAAATGCATTAGCGATATCAATTGTGGCGTACGACTTGGCTGCCTTCGATTCAAGTTCATACTGAAGTTCCAGCATGTCCGGCACTGCAGCACTCAGTGGTGGCGTCACTTCGTTCAGGCCACGATAGTCCACTGTTAGTCTCCACTAGCCATTAGACTTTCGCACTGGCCATATGGGACTATTGAAAGGTGAATGAGTCTTGCTGATCACTCCTTGGCTCTCTAATTGATGAATTAGCTTATGGATGGGAATCAGGGAGTCTCGGTTAGTGCGATATTGCCACCGGTGCACAGTTGTGGTAGCGATTGGCACTTGCTGTTCTTCGACCCTCAGCAACCCCACAACAGAGGGGTCCTCTGAGAGACCAGGCAAGGTAGATAATTGTTTAATGCCCTCTGTCTCTAAGGCAGCTATACCAAAAGCCCACCGGAACCCTTTTGGGTCCTTGCAATATCCTCTTCTAAGATAGTCTATGCCAAGGATACATGGAGCATCCGGGCCAGTCACAATACGGTGCTTTTCCCACTCATTCCCAGTCAGACTCACTTCAGCCTCCAATACAGTCAACTGCTGAGATCCCCCTGTCACTCCACAAATATAGATGGGCTCTGGTCCTTTATAGCTCGATGGCATTATAGTGCATTGTGCACCGGTGTCTACTAAAGCCTTATACTTCTGTGCGTCTGATGTGCCAGGCCATCGAATCCACACAGTCCAATAAACTTGATTATCCTTTTCCTCCCCCTGGCTGGAGGCAGGGCCCCCCTAATCCTGGTCATAATCTTCTTCGTTTCTGTGTTTGAAGGACTGTCTGCTGGAAGTTGGAGCAGCAAACTTTTCGGAGAATCCCTTTTTCCTGATTGTTTTCTTTTGCAACTCACGTACCCGTGCCTCTAGGGTCGCGGTAGATTTTCCATCCCATTTTCTCATGTCCTCTCCATGGTCTCGTAAGTAAAACCACAGGGTGGCACGGGGTGAGTACCCACCATATCGTCTTCCTTGTGTGGATGAACACCTACCCCTGATAGCTGAGACACTGCTCTGTACAGGTACGGAGGAGAATAATCTCTCTTCAAGTTGGTGAACCTTTTCAGAAAGTTTCTCCACAGTGTTCTCTTTTGGTTGGTGGACACTGGTTGGTTCAGGTGGGGATGAAGATAGATTCTCTTTAAGTTGGTGGAACTCTTCAGAAAGTTTCTCCACAGCTGAGACGCAGGCCTGTAAGGAAGAGGAGAGACTTTCTTCGTACTGCTGGAGTTGTTTAGCCACTTCATCCACTGTGGGTTCCTCATCCTCTTTCCAGGCCATTATTGCCAATGAGCTCACATATGATGATGGTGCACTCCGTACAAACTTCCGCCACATGGGTCGTGTACACCTGACTTCATCTGGATCTTTGGATGTTTGTCTGAGGTCTGGATCCTCGTAAATCACTTCCCATACGGCTAATTCCCTCAGGTACTGGATTCCCTTCTCCATAGTGGTCCACTTGCCTGGTAGACATAAAAGTTCTTCCTTAAAGGGATACCTTTCCCTCACAGCTGAGAGGAGACGCCTCCAGAGGCTGTGAGATTGTGCTCCATCTGCAATTGCTTTGTCAATGCCTGCGTCTCTAGCAAGGGATCCCAGTCGCTTGGCTTCCCTGCCGTCTAATTCCACACAATTGGCTCCAGTGTCCCAGCATCGGAGCAGCCAGGTGACAAGCTGCTCACCTATACAGCGACCAAAATCTTTTCGCACATCTCGTAACTCACGCTCGTTTAGGCTTCGGGTAGTTACTGTTGATTTTTCGGCATCCTCATCTTCCTCCTCCTGAACCCTTGATGGCCCAGCGTCGTCATCATCTCCGTCGTCTCTATACCTAGATTTGGCAGAAGATTCTCTGCTTTCTAAACGACCTGAATCTCTATACCATTTTTTCACCTTCTCTACAGGGGCAGCTTGCACTGCTACTGCTCGTTTCTCTGACCTTGTTACAGGGTCTGCCACAGAGGTTGGAATACCCTCTGCAGGGTCAACTTGCACTGCTACAGCTCGTTTCTCTGACCTTGTTATAGGGTCTGCCACAGAGGTTGGAATACCCTCTGCAGGGTCAACTTGCACTGCTACAGCTCGTTTCTCTGACCCAGCCACAGGAGCTGGAGCGGCTGCAGGAACCGGAGCTGGAGTGGCTGCAGGAATCGGAGCTGGAGCGGCTGCAGGAGCTGGGACTGGAGCGGCTGCAGGAACTGGGACTGGAGTGGCTGCAGGAGCTGGGATTGGAGCATCTGCAGAAGCTGGGACTGGAGCGGCTGCAGAGTCCACTGTAGGGGTCACAGTGGCCGTTGGATCTGTCATGGGACTTGGAGTGGCCACAGGGTCTGTTACTAACTTGATAGCAGTATCCATGGCAGCTCGATAGGCATGAGCCAGGCCCCAGTATGTTACAATTATTTGTGTTACTTTGGAACTTCCAGAATCGCGACACCTTTTTTTCAAGCATTCTGCCAGTTTTTTAGGATTTTGCAGTTGTTCAGGGGTGAATTTCCAAAACACTGGGGGTGCCAACTGCTCTAGATGCCTGCCCATATCTTCCCATACTCCCTGCCACCCACAACTATACTGCCTCCGGGCATATCTCCGGATGAGCTTCCTAAGTAGTTGTTTAACTTTAAGCAGAACCTGAAGCGCATTCAGGAGGCAGAACAACAAGACTATGCTGGTCTGAGTATCCCAAGGATATTCAATATCTTGGAGAGCTATTGTAATAAACTCGGAGGATAAGAGGGTGGTGAAGGAGGAAGGGAGAGTGATCAAGGAGGATACAGGGGTGGTGAAGGAGAAAGGGAGAGTGATCAAGTAAGAAAAATTATCTTCCCCTTTCCTCTCCACAGATTGACTCCCTAATGAAAAAAGGCAACAGATATAATTGCTAATAGTTTCCAAAATACAGTTTCCAAAGTATAGAATCGAAGATGTTACTGAGTACAAATACCAGGTTAGAGTCATGGCCAGATATTTCATCATCTCATCAGCCACTGATACAACACACAGTACCATAATGGTCTGAAACCAGGGCCCGGAGAGGATAAACAGCATGACAGAGAGCACATACGGAAAATAACGTGCTATAATACTCAATTTGGAAAACAGGCGCAGCACAGTTGAGATTAAAGCAATCAGCATTATGACAAGTGACTATTAAGCAGGTCTAATACTTATACCAATTTTAATTTAACACACTCTGGTCAGATCTGCCGTTATCTCAACCTTTCGTGCCCCACGTTGGGTGCCAAAAAGACTGTCGTGGTTTAACCCGGCCGGCAGCTAAACACCACGCAGCCGTTCGCTCACCCTCCCCCCTCCCTCTCTGGGACGGGGGAGAGAAATGGAAAGTGAAGCCCTTGAGTTGAGATAAAGACAGTTTCATAAGACAGGAAAATAATAATAATAATAATAATAATAATAATAATAATAATAATAATAATAATAATAATAATAATAATAATAATAATAATAATAATACAATGATGATAATAATACTACTACTAATAATATGTACAAACAAGTGATGCACAATGCAATTGCTCACCACCCGCTGACCGATGCCCAGCTTAACCCCGAGCAGTCCGGCCCCCTCCCCCGGCTAGCCACCCCTATATATTGTTTAGCATGACGTCAGATGGTATGGAATACCCCTTTGGCTAGTTTGGGTCACCTGTCCTGGGTCTGTCCCCTCCCAGCTCTTACTGCACCCCCAGCCTGCCTGTTGGCAGGACAGAGCAAAAGGCTGAGGTGTCCTTGGCTTGGTATAAGCACTGCTCTGCAACAATTAAAACATCGGGGTGTTATCAGCACTCTTCTCATCCTAAGCCAAAACACAGCATTCCACCAGCTACCAGGAAGAAAATTAATTCTGTTCTAACTGAAACCAGGACATAAAAAGAAATTAATTAATTAATTAATTATTTAAAGGATGAATGAGAAAGAATGGATAATAATGCTATTGGTCACACATGAACACAGATTTAACACAAGAATGAAAAAGAACAACTATTTCACAGTAGTATGCTCTTCACTTTCTTCATGTCTATCAAAACTCCTTGTTAAGTTTCCTGGGTGTAACTATTTTAAGCTCCTTCTTATAGAAGGATCTGTTTAATAATAAAGTACATTTTGGGGAACCAAAGTTTTTGTTCACATATTAAAGATCGTGTTATTTTGTTGTGTCATGCTTGAGCATTATTTACAACTCCACAGAACTTTTCAGTCACTGAGCTTCTAGGCAGAGTTCCTTCTCCTGTATGTGTGACTCATGCTGTGTTCTAGAAGCTTTAATTCATTTATGAGGGGATTAAATATTCACAATGTTGAAGTGACTCTGTGCTATGAGAGTTAAAATCAGTGTCTACAGCTGACTAATTTATCATTTGCCCAATGTATCACTTGTGTAAATCTTCCAGGGTTAACTATATTTTCTCTGAAAAAATGAAATCTGTAATGGCCAATGAAAGGACCGTTTAGATGTTTAAATTACAGGTTACAAATATATAGTAAAGTAGGTCTGTCTCTGAAAGCTGTCTGTCTAGGAAGGTTCTCATACTCTCTCATTGTGCTTTCCTGAAAACAGTTTACTTATGAATTGCCTCTGCTGAAGATTATATAGACACTTTATTAGTACTTTTTTTTTTTTTTTAATGAACTCCTAAATATATCATTATTACAACATATTATTATTATTTATAATCTTGACTACATATTTCTAGTCTTGACTAGACAATCAAACTTTTTTAAATCCAAAATTTTCAACTTAGTTGCAAGATCCCTGTCTGACAATTTTTCCATTTTATAACAATGGTAGCTATACTAGCACAACAGAGGAAGGCAGAAAAATGTGGATTGTAGAAAGGATTAAAAAAAAAACAAAAAAAAACAACAAAAAAAAAAAAAACAGTGTTTTTCACACTATTTTGAGCTAGATACATCGGATTCTTGATTTCACTTGGACTTGAAACACAGCAGTGTATGAATGACTAGATATTTTTTTTTCAACATTATAGTATTAGATGTTTACCCAGTTATTTTTCTTCTGCTTTCTCTATTCAAAATAAAATTATTTTGAAGGCATGATTATGATAGAGTTACAATGTGTTTATAGGTTCCCTAAAGCTCATTCAAAAGCATTACAGTTATAAAAAACAATGATCTCTAAACTACTTAAGTCACTTAATTCACTGCTTAAATTACCTTCTATATGACTAATACATGCTGGAAACATTAATGGGCTGTGAAGTAGAAGGAATGCTGCAGCTGTAATTATTTTTGTGTACATTTAGAATTCTCTCTAGCATGCGTACATGTATATCCTCCTCTGCCTCCTTTTCTATACATACCCCAGAGAACTGAAAATATTTTACATACTATTGGAAAAGGTTACTCAGTTCTCCAGCTGAAGACATTTATTACTAGCAACAAGATATCCTGCCACATTTCCAGAACAAAATTATGCTTGTGCATACTGCCTGTTCTCAGAGTAAAAACATTTTACATGGGACAGGCATCATTTTGGTGGTCTCCAAGCACAAAAAATGTCTTCTAGGCTATAGGAAGCAAATTTCTACAGAGATATAGTGATAAACATGGAAATTGTCAGTACAGAAAAGTAACATGGATTATGATATACTTATTTTCTGTGGTCTTTGGAGTTTTGTTTCATTTTGGAAAAGGTGTAGATTTTTTTTTTATTTTTTATTTTTGGCATAGTTTCTACTTCCATCTCTTAGCTAAATGAAGTAATTTGTATAAAATTTATAACTGAGCTAGCATCACAATTAATGTAAAGACCTTTTTGACATATTCTGTATGTCATAACTCCTAAATTTCTCTTAAACAAAGTTAACTTGCTGATTAAAGAAACTGACATAACTGGAAAAAATAATAAATGTGCAAGAATGCACATTTCTCTATTCTCTATATTCTCTATTTCTCCCTATAGTCTTCCAGAGAGCCTTCTACATGTTCACTTCCTGTCCTGCTGTTTTGAGAAGGAATCACAGAATCACAGAATCACAGAATTTCTAGGTTGGAAGAGACCTCCAAGATCATCGAGTCCAACCTCTGACCTAACACTAACTGTCCTCCACTAAACCATATCCCTAAGCTCTACATCTAAACGTCTTTTAAAGACTTCCAGGGATGGTGACTCCACCACTTCCCTGGGCAGCCCGTTCCAATGTCTAACAACTTTTTCAGTAAAGAAGTTCTTCCTAACATCCAACCTAAAACTCCCCTGGCGCAACTTAAGCCCATTCCCCCTCGTCCTGTCACCAGGCACGTGGGAGAACAGACCAACCCCCACCTCACTACAGCCTCCTTTAAGGTACCTGTAGAGAGTGATAAGGACGCCCCTGAGCCTCCTTTTCTCCAGACTGAATAAGCCCAGCTCCCTCAGCCACTCCTCGTAGGACTTGTTCTCCAGGCCCCTCACCAGTTTCGTCGCCCTTCTCTGCACCCGCTCAAGCACCTCGATGTCCTTCTTGTAGCGAGGGGCCCAAAACTGAACACAGTACTCAAGGTGCGGCCTCACTGGAGCCGAGTACAGGGGGACTATCACTTCCCTAGCCCTGCTGGCCACACTGTTTCTTATACAAGCCAGGATGCTGTTGGCCTTCTTGGCCACCTGAGCACACTGCTGGCTCATATTCAGCCAACTATCCACCAATACTCCCAGGTCCTTCTCTGCCAGGCAGCTTTCCAACCACTCATCTCCCAGTCTGTAGCTCTGCTTGGGGTTATTGCGCCCCAGGTGCAGGACCCGGCACTTGGCCTTGTTGAACTTCATGCAGTTGACCTCAGCCCATCGGTGCAGCCTATCCAGATCCTCCTGCAGAGCCTTCCTACCCTCGAGCAGATTGACACACGCACCTAACTTGGTGTTATCTGCGAACTTACTGAGGGTGCACTCAATGCCCTCATCCAGATCATCGATGAAGATATTAAAGAGGACCGGCCCCAGCACCGAGCCCTGGGGAACGCCACTAGTGACCGGCCTCCAACTGGATTTGACTCCATTCACCACGACTCTTTGGGCCCGGCTATCCAGCCAGTTTCTAACCCAATGAAGCATACGCCAGTCCAAGCCAAGAGCAGCCAGTTTCTTGAGGAGAATGCTGTGGGAAACAGTGTCAAAAGCCTTGCTGAAGTCAAGGTAGACCACATCCACAGCCTTTCCCTCATCCACCAAGTGTGTCACTTTGTCACAGAAGGAGATCAGGTTCGTCAAGCAGGACCTACCTTTCATAAACCCATGCTGACTGGGCCTGATCACCTCCTTGCCCTGCAAGTGCCGTGTGATGACTCTCAAGAGAATCTGCTCCATGAGCTTCCCTGGCACTGAGGTCAAACTGACAGGCCTATAGTCCCCAGGTCTGCCCTCCGGCCCCTCTTGTAGATGGGCATCATGTTTGCTAGCCACCAGTCAACTGGGACCTCCCCAGTTGAAAAAAACAGGACAGTTGAAAAAAACAGGACTCCTCAGTTGGAAAACAAAGGACACCTGACAAACACTGGACACCTGACAAATATCCCAAATATGACACTCGCTGTCTCATATAAACCACTTTATATCAAGTCTTATGTACAAGACACAGAGGGGACTGCCTGTCCAGTGTGCTTGACGCTGCTCTCATATTATTTTGTCCATGCAATTGCATCTTTCAGTTTGTACTCACAGTATATAACCATCATGAAATCTGGTGCAAGTCACATTTTCAGAGCATTTCAAATCCACATAAATAGCATTTACTGATTCATCTGGTTGGCATTGTCATTTTGAATATAAGCACGTTAGAAAATGGGAGAAAAAAAAACATCGTCTGAACTCTTCTATTTTTGCTTATTTTGTTTCATTTGACCTTTGCCAATTTTCATCATGCAGTGAACAAGATTTGAAGATGCATGGGAGGATTTTTCTCATAAAGAATGGGAAAGTACAGCTTAACAGTACCACTCTACACAAACTGTACATCATTACATACAATATTGGCTTATTGCTCTGATGAATGACTAGGCATTTTCTCTCTGGTGAACGATACGAGAGGTTAACACAGTCCCTTCATTGCCTGCTGAAGACTCCATGTGACCAAAAAGCTGGGACCTGTACACTTTTAGAATGATTCCCTAAGGTTAAATAAACTTTCCCAGAAGAAAACAAACAAACAAACAAACAAAAAGATTTGTTAAGGAAAACTGTTCATATGGAAAAACTCAACATTTTTTTCAAAAGCAAAGGGCAATGTTTCAGACCAGGCAACTGTTCTGATATAACACTCCTTGAATAGTGAACAGACATGCAATTGAACAGGTATTTCTTGGGTCTATATACAAACCTGCTCTTTATTTTGGCTTCAGCACTTGATAGTCAAACAGAGAAATTAGCAATTGCAATGAGCACAAATGGAGTATTTACTCAGTCAGTGTACTGTAACAATCTAGTAGACCTCACACTTACCTGAGGCAATTCTTTTTTTCATTTCAAGTGACACGTCAATGCAACATTGCTGTCAGTAAGGAAAGGGGCTGTCTTTTTCCAAAGCTGAAATTCATGGTACTGTAAAGGAAATCTTTCTGCTAGAGGCTATTTTACCATGCAGCAGACAGCATTCTGTCACGGGGAGAATGTGACACACCCTCAGTATCACCACTGGCCTCAACTGTGCCTGCCTGGGGACATTGGTTCCACTGAGTACTACTCGGTATCCTAAGAGAATGATACAACCTGGAAATGGGAAAGCTATTAAATCACTGTCCTAAAGAAGATTTTAAGAGTGACAAGGATTCAATATAATTTCATATGAACTGTAACCTGTACAATTTGTTAATGATCTTTCTACTTTACACACTATATAGCCTAGGGTAAACTATAAAAAAGTCACAGATAGCATATTAATTGTAACATCATGTACATGCCCCATTAGCATTAAAATCAAACAATTCTATAAACATGCAATTTGTGGATTTAAAATACATGAAAAAAAAAAAAAAAAAGAAAAGTGAAGCAAATGCACTTAGATGCAAAGGAATAGAGTAATTAAAATTTCCTTAATCTTGCCACCTTGTATGACTATATTACAATGTTATCTTTAAGTAGCATAAGCACATCTTTTTCTCCCTAATCTTTGCTCCACTTAGTCAGCTCTTCTTATTTAGAACTGTCCAAGTGCAATCACTACAACTGATGTACAATTCCCAGTAAACGTGCTCTGATCTCTTCTTACTTTCTCTACTCCGTATGCAGGTCCTGATTTTCCTTCTGCATATCCTGACCAAATACAAAGGATTTCATTTCCTTATAAGCTTGCATGTAATTTTATCACTATACTGTCCATATTTTTTTTTTCAATAACCTTTAAGATTTCAAACTAGAATATTTGACTGCAGTCTCCCAGAGACATTTTTATTTTTTTCTGTCCCTGTACTGAAAACCTGAGCTAAACAATTTATGAAGAACCGGTTGTTTTTTACTGAAGTGGTAACTGAAATTTTCTGTTTTCAGATTAACCACTCCCAAATTTACCTTGACTAAATGAAAGTGTCCATTAAATGATATGCACATGGAATTAGCAGCTGACAATCTTAGCTCACTTCATGTGTAACTTACATAAACTCAATTTTTGCATTCCAGCTGCTTGAATGTAGTTAGTATGTCGTAGCCCTACATTCAAGTCTTTAACAAGAACATTACCAGAAACACTCAAAGTATACTTCAAACACTTCAGTGATGATAGAAGGGAAGAATATATTCATATTGTTGAACTGTCCATCAACTTAAAACACAAGAATTTGCAACTGCAAATTCAGGTCTTATTGCAGTTATGAGCCAATTTGCAGTGACCAAGAAGTCAGAATCTCAGTCAAAACTCAGACATTTTGGTGGGGACCAGTTCTCTATTGAAAAGTACTATTTTCCTCACATTATTGATAGCATTAACCTTTGTTTACTGGGGTAACATTGTGAGATTCAGGTGCCTTGAGGTATTAAAGATACAGAACAATGACTACAGTAATTAAAGCCTTTGGTAGGGGGAGCAGTATGAGCTTAAATGAACATTTTCATGATAGTGGTACTGAAAAAACTAATGCCAGCCAGTCCTAAAATATTGTATATCCAGTGCTGCTGAAGGGATTCAAGTATAGATGTTTATTTAGAAGACTCATTTTTACACTTTATTATTAGTGTTATGCAGCAACGTACCGTGGAACTCTGCATATCATCTGTCCCTTGTCTGCATTCCAGTAGGAAGACCTCAGGCTTGCTGGGACTGAGAATCTGCTCTATGTGTTGAATGGTGACAGAGCCATGGGGTCTAGGCACCTTCTTCTTCTTCCCCCCAGAACTGAGTGAAAAGGGTACTTGGAAGTACATTTCCATTAAAAGATAAGGTTTTGGTTTTGATCTTTCATTTGCCTTCACTGTGATAACTATGCTGAAATAAATTTATTTTATAAGACCTTGTCTTTTTCCAAGAATTGACAAACAGAGTAATAGAAGCAAATTGTAGCCAAAACCAAAGATGTTGTTAGCAAAGCTGCTTTTAGTATGTAACACAAATAATGAATAGCCCTTTCAAAGTATTTGAGTAAACCTTTGGCATTAAAGTACTGTATTAACAATCCCCATACTTTAAACACTAGAGGAATAATGAATCACAGTTAAATTAGTAGGTATAATGCCACACATACAGAAACTACTGACTGTCACTTAAATAAGTGTTATCTTTATATACATGACTGCGAGAGTGTCTTTGATCATGTGTTCTTCTTTCAATTACATCTCAAAGCTGGGGCTTACCGAGTGCCACTTGTAACTTAGTAGTAATGATCATGGCATCTAGACAGAGAGTAACTGTGAAGCCAGGCCTTGAAGTTATTAGTCCTATTATCACCTGTGTATATATGTATATGTATATATATGGATGTATCTTCAAATAATATCTTCAAATAATATATATATATATATATATATACATAAATCTATGCATGAAGAGAATGGTTCAAGTCGTTTAGGTAGCAAAAATGCAGAAGCACCTTTGACAGTCTGTTCCCCTCCCCAACCTCCCTGCTTGAGCAAAGCATCTGTCCTAAGCAGATAACCATCAGTGGCAGTCATGATGGATTGATATGATGGATGATATCCTGGACTCTTCAGAGATAGAAAACAAATAGCTAATTTGAGCAGACAAGACTTTTTTTTTTTTCCTTTTCTGGAGTTATAGTCCAACATGCTTGGGCATTGTATGTATAATATCAGCATATTACATATTAATTCTACTAATTTCATACCTAAAACCCCAAGCTGACTGGTCTTGACCTGAGGCTAGATGTCACACATTGGAAGGAAGTCCTTTCAATTGTCATAAAACTTCACAAAACATGTTAGGGTTTAACTGAATACCGAGGAAGAACTACATCTAGGCCCAAACACTGAACTGAGCTGTTCACAATTATCTGCACTAAATATAACGTCCAGACCATGTAGATAGAAATTTCAGAAAAACAAACAAACAAATAATAAAACAGCAAACAACACTCCCCCAACAAAAGCACGTCATGAAAATGACTTTGAATACAGAGAAGCTCCCTGACACTGAAGACAGGGAAGGAAGGACGGAAGGACAGAAGGACGGAAGGAAGGAAGGAAGGAAGGAAGGAAGGAAGGAAGGAAGGACGGAAGGAAGGAAGGAAGGAAGGAAGGAAGGAAGGAAGGAAGGAAGGAAGGAAGGAAGGAAGGAAGGAAGGAAGGAAAGATTCTCATACAAGTTTTTTTTTTTTGTCTAGGAGCTAGACAAAAAAGTAAAATCATTTACTGGACTGCCAGGAAAAAAAAAAAAAGAAGTGTTAGGAACACTGGAAAACAAATGAAAAGCTAATTTTTATTTCTCTACTGTCTACACTGACTATGAAAAAAATTCCAAATTCCATCTGGTCTGCATCTAAATTTACTGGAAATATTTCTCTTCAGATAAGAAATCAAAAAAAAAAAAAAAAAGCACTTTTTATTTTTTATCACCATCTACATTACTTATCAAATTTCCATAAACACAACAAGAACTCCTTGATAAAAAATAAAGCCCCAGAATGAAGACTTGCAACAAAGATGCATTTGTCTTTACTTCCTGTATCAGAAAAAGAGGAATCACTGGATTTGTTGTGATTTTAACAAGACAGAGAAGAAGAACAAAGAGAAGAGCAAGGGAAATAGGGTCAGAGATCTCCACCTTTCTGATCTTGTGTATGCTGGGTTCCACACCACCCCTTCTTCATTCCTCACATCATTGGGTGCCCTACTCTGATCACTGAAGGTAGAGAGAAGCAAGGATCAGAATAATGATCATGAAAGAACTTCTGAATGCTTCTAGGATGGGTTTTGGTTTTGGGGGAATAGTCTAATTCTAATTGTAGGAAGCAATTAGACTAGGTCAGATGAATAGAGGTTCTTCAGTACCTCTACTTTATTTCTAGCCTTCTGGGTTATGGCACATAGTCAGTGGCCTAGTCAGTGCCCTTTTCACATTCACCATTTCTGAAATAAGTCTTGCATGTCCTCACCATAAATAACTATTTGACTTTTCCTGGAGTCTGACTAAAGAATCTCAACTATTTTGTAGAGGAGCATTTGTAACATTTACTTGTGCAGAAATCTTGGAAATGATAACCTAATTACTTAAAAGTCTTATTTGTTGAACTCATGTCTTTTAAGTCAGTTTGATGAATTTTGGGAGCATCAACAACTATTTCAGATTTGCATTTCAGAATGATTAAGTTTATAAATTCATTCAATCACATTGCATTCTTACATTATAAACTCTAATATTTTAAAATGTCATCCTGATGACATAGCACTAAACAGAAGGATATATCCTTTAACTTTCACAGTACGTTATATGAATATATAAAGTCAATTTAATTACAAATTCAGTTTAAGACATTTCAGTTTTGTGATTCACTTCATATAATGGCATGCTATGTTTAAACTACAGTAACTGTCAGTCTAGCTGATGGAATCCAGCAAATGATTCATCTGAAAAGCGACAACAAAACAATAACAACAACAAAACGCAAAACAACAAATACAAACAAACTAAACAATACCCAAACCAATTCATTTACTTAACAGTGGGCATTTGAGACACCCAAACATATCCCATCTAGCCTCCTCAAGCTCCAGGGCCATTTATATCATATTTTTGCAAATGTCTTGGAGATGTTCTTAGTGCCTCTAAAATAGTATTAGACGCTTATTCCTGTGTAACTAAATCAAGTCTTAGCTACCTATTTTAAGGTGATCTAAACTGAGCAGAATAGGAATGACAGTAGATAGAATGTAGATATTTAGCATATAGATTTTTAAACTTTGATATCTACAGGCTGTTTATAGACACAGAGGTAAATACTTGCATGACAGATCAAAATACATTCTGAAATCAGATATTAAGAGTAAATTTAAATGATCAATGAAAAAGTAAGAGGGTGATATTATTACTAACTATATAAGTTGGTTGCTCTGAATTCCGTTATAGGAAGCAAGAAAAAAAAAATCTATAAACAATCTTTGAAGACAAAATAGTTTTGAAAATATTTACAACTCATTTTAGTTCTTTGTATTCCATTTTCTCTAGTGCCTGGAGAAACATAATTTACTATTGACTTAAGTACGTAGTAAATTGAATTAATTGTATCTGTATTTTCTTTCCTCCACTTTTGCTAAAACAGCCACTTCCTCCATGATGTTATATATCTTTCAGTCCTTTTCCAAGATGGATAAAATTTGTTACTATCAAAGTGTAAAATGGACTAGATGCTGTCTACAGTCTGAGAAAGAAACTGTTTCTTACTACAAATAATGCATATTAATGCATCCTTATTACATGTAAGGATTTTTTCATCTTAAATTGCAGGTGCAAAAACAAACCTTTGATAGATTTTATTATTATACTGACATGAGCTTTGAAGGTTTTTTGTTTGTTTGTTTGGTTTTGTTTGTTTTTGTTTTTTTTTTTTTTTTTTTTTTTTGATTGGAAGTATTGTGACAAGAAGACCCATAGCAATCAAAGGCAAGTTTGGTTTGCTAGAAGTATGCCCATGGATGGGGGAAAATATATATAACAAAAACAAAACTAGCAAAATAGTAGAAGCAATATTCAGTTATTTGTCACTTCACTGTATATCAGCAAATATCTCAGCAACAAAAGAATTATTAATAAAAGAAACCTGGCATATTTAAGGCTTTCTACCTACTCAAATACACCATTTTCTTTTTCTTTCCCAATATCAACATTACCTTATTATCTATAACTACAGGTATTATATATTTTCCTCTCACTATAAATTTATGTAAATTTAATGAAGTCATTAAAATATTACCTTTTTTCATTATATACTTTCATGAAGCCATATCTAAACCAACTTTCTAGATTACCTCTTATAGGCTTCAGCCTTGGTTTTATCTTGTTTATAAAAGTCCATCAAGACTTTTCACTTAAAATCATTACCCTAATGGTTACCCTGTAAAATCATTACACTGCAGAGATCGTACTTCTCCTTTACCTAATCACTGCCATGCTGCTTGCTTTGTTTGTTTATTTGTTTGTTTTTCCCCAGTGTCAGGTTCTCACTGAGACAAGCAAATAGCTGACATTTACTGCAGTTTAAAAAGCATGCATAACTTGTATCAATTTAAAAATGAGAAGAGATACTCTGTTGACCTATTTCTCTCTTCTATATTAGGTATTTGCTTTGTCCTCCTGCAGTGTCAGAAAGACAGGGAAGAATGAGAATGAACAGATTTCAATCACTTGATTTCTAACAAGCATCAACTTCAAGAAAAACTCCTATCTTGTTCATTTCTAGGAACTAGCAGCTGTCTTTTCCATTTGTACAGGACATTTGATGTAAGCTCCAACAATACATCCTCTATATATTCCTATAGTTGGACTGAAAGCTATTTCTACTCACCAAGGTATCCTTATAGTTTTAGTGAAAAATGTCATGTGTCATGGGTGGCTGGCTAATCCACTAAGCATACACTGGAAAACGATCACACCTTGATCACCATAAATTACAGATTCCTTGTCATGGTTACTGAACACTTTTGTGGAAGGAAAGCACTTCGAAAATAGTTCAGACAAGCTTATAAATTGAGTGTAATAATGAATCACAGAATCACAGAATCACAGAATTGTAGGGGTTGAAAGGGACCTCAAGAGATCATCGGGTCCAACCCCCCTGCCAAAGCAGGTTCCTTAGAGCACATTGCCCAGGTAGGCATCCAGATGGGCCTTGAATATCTTCAGAGAAGGAGACCCCATAGCCTTCCTGGACAGCCTGTGCCAGTGCTCCGTCACCCTCACCATGACAAAGTTCTTTCTCATGTTGGTGCGGAAGAGAGTCAATTTCCCTGTTACACACAAACCCAATAAAAGCAAGGGAGTAGACCTAGGAAAGCGCATCTCCCTTGAGCAATAGATATTCTGAACTTACACACCACTCTGAGTTCTTGACTTTTTAACAAAGACCTGTTATGATTGTTCAAACATTTAAATAACTCAAACAATTGTAGATATCTCTTTTTTTTTTTTTTTTCCCTGTTATTCCTTTTTCATTGCCCCAAGTTTCTTGCTATATTGCTGTGTGTTTATTTGCTAAAACAAAACTACTTTTGTGTGTATGTGAGTACTAGTGCTCTAAACCAGTACCTCTGGGCTTCACTCAAAAGCATCACAATACATTTAAATCATGAAAACATGCAAATCTGCATTACAAACTACTTTGGAATATTTTTTAGTCTGTTTGAAGTGTTCTTTTTCTATTAATTACTTTACCACTGTGATACTTACTTAAAGGAATTAAGAGAATAGTAGGCACTTCTGAGAGTTACTTCTGTGCTAGTACATTTGGTCTTCATTGAAGAAAGCTTATTTCTCACATCCATTGTCAGTTTTCCTTGTTACTGACACAATTAATGTAACCAGGGAACCCATGCAGAATATTTGTTTTAGGAAAAATCATGGTTTTGAACTTTTAAGAGGAATTGTTGTAATTATGTTAATATCTTAATTTCATATATTTACTCTTTTCTGTTCTTAATTTTCAATCAGATTTAACATCTGATTGTTATCTGAACATTGATTGTTTTCTGAAGGAAAGTCAGTTTATATTTTATGGCCAGAGTCTATCTTAAGATAATAATTGGTTTAAAGAAAAATGTCTAAAGGAAAAAAATATATATATATTTATAAGCACATATAGGCAGGGAAAACACCCTTCCTACAATAAGTCAGATTTTATAAATGGTTGATAAAATGAAATTATAAATTCTTATCCATAAACATGTTTTACATTTCTCAAGATGATGAAGAATAGTAGTTGCAGAAGCTTGAGTTCTACTCAATGATCCTTGTGGGTCCCTTCCCACCATTTGACCACCATTTCACCCTTCTATGATTTCTATGATAAAATCAGAAAATACAACTGATATGAAGAGATATTTAACATACAGCTAAACAGCAAAGATTAAGGTTCATCCTAAAAATTGAGTTAGAAACACTGTTATGTTTGAAGCCTCTACATTTACATGTGAGAGACCATAGCAATGGTAATGAAGCTAAATACAAATTTTGCCAATAATCTGATTTTGTTTTAGCATTGTCTTTTCTTTCTCTTATTCAGATGTAAAACTAGAAAAATCTATATGCTTTACTGTATTTCAATCTGTCCTTCTTCCTCTAAAATGATAGATTGTACAGGAATAATAGATACAGTTAAAGATTCTCAGGCAGATGCTTTTTTTTTTTTTAATTATTATTATTTTTTATTCCCATAGTTGTGGTTATTCCCAGTTTGAACCCAGCAGTCAGATATTAATTTTAAACTTCAAAAATCAATAACATTGAATGAACTGCAGACTGTTTTTTATGGCTGATAAATAGCTAATACATATATCTTAAGTTTGTTAAAAGATGCAGAAGTTATTTTAGACAAATTAACAGACATCTGTATGTACTGGGTCTGGCTGGAATGTTAACTTTCCCGGCAGCAGCCCATACAGTGCCGTACTCTGTACTTGTAGCTGGAACAGCAGTGTTATCACACCAGTGTTGTGTCTACTGCTGAGCAGCAGTGGCACAGCATTGGGCCTTTCTCTAACCCTCCTAGGGGGTGGGCAAAAAAGTGAGGAGAGAAACATCACCAGGGCAGCTGACCTAAACCAATCAAAGGGATATTCCATACCATGTGGTGTCACACTCAGCAATAAAAGGTGGAAACAGGAAGAAGAGGGGAGGGGTGGGCTCTCGTTGAGAAGACGTCGGTCCTCCTCTTGAACACCGGCTGCGTGCGTTGAGGCCTTGCTTCAAGGACGTGGTCAATCATCGCTCATTTGTGGGAAGTAGAGAGTAATTTCTTTCCTCTGCACTTCCATATAGCTTTCATTTATTTTGTTTGTTTGTCTTCCTCCCTTTTTTCCCCTTTCCTTTTTATTTCCCCTTAGTTAAATTGTTTAGTTCATGGTAGTCTTTATTTAATTATTATAATTATTTCCCTTTAATTAAATTATCCTTATCTCAACCCGTGAGTTGTTCTTTGCTTTACTTCTCCCCCTCCTCATCTAAAGGAGGGGGAGTGAGAGAGCGGTTGTGGGGTTTAGCTGCCCAGCACGGTAAAACCACCACACTGTAATGCAATTTATAATACGTTAGTTTAACTTCTCTTGCTACTTATTTTTGTCTAGCTTGGTTTCTAGCCACTCTCATGTGTCTGAACAGGACTTGTTTACATGTATGTGTTCTTCACTAATTATCTCAGCTGACCAAACTAATTAATGTCTGTAAACATCCAAACACATAAGCTGTTACAAATATTCAACTGCAGAAAAGTAAATAGAATACTACAGCCATCATTATTAAGGACAAATGGAAAACAAAGATGTTTATCTCTATGCCTAAAGTGAGCATTTATTTTGCAATTGCAAAAGCAACCTTACTCTACAATGTCATTTTTAAAGCAACAAAGTCACTACTAAGATCATATTTAATTTGAAAAGACATCTGAATTTACGTATTTACCACCTTGTACATATACTGTACAAGGTGGTAAATACGATTTCTAAGCACTATTTAACTGACATAGTAATGCAAAACTCCAGTTGAATAAATCATAAAAAAAATATTTCATCTTTTGCAATCAAACCCATTGTAGCACCTTAATAAATCCCAATCCAGCCTTCTTCTTGGGCCCCATTGACCTGAGGTATTACGTCTAGGCTATTATTGGAGATACTATAATAAAAGTTTCCAGGAACGGAGAAAAAAGATTAAAATGGTAGGAAAATACCAGTTTGACAGGAACTACAATATTTTGCAACTATTTTGCAACACTAAAGGAGGTAAAGTTCGACAGAAATTGGTACATACTGACTACAATACCAGTTATGTATATGTGTATATACATATGTAAATAATTTCTCAGAGTTTGTGTTGAATATATACATTAACTCTTTGTGTGGCTCATCTAATTATAGTTACTTCCCGTATAAAGTAAACAACAAGCAACTGTGTGATGTCACAACCACAATATTTTGTAAATCCCACTTCCTTAAAAGTACAGAACATACAAGTTACAGCACAACGGTAAAGTGCTGTACCTGAAACAAAACACGCTATTTTATTTCTTCAAAGCACCATATAAGCGCGTATATTTTCTATCAGTTAGCCTTGTCCTTGTATCGATAGCTGAAATCTGAAAGCTATTTCTGTTTGTCTTCACTTCTCCAGCTATGGTTGTGCAGGAGTTCCTTGATAATAAGACTTCATGTTCTGAATTTCCTTATGGCAGCCAGCTTCCCGTAGGAAGAAAAGTAGGGATAAATAAATAAAAGTGAGAGTATTGCAAACAGTGGTTAATAAGGATGAAGGTTCTTTCTTTGCTTCTGAAGTAAAAAGAGACAGACTTCACTACTCTCCTTTGGCTAATTTTACTAGAAATGTGAACTCTTCTACTCAATGAAACCCCATGTTTCAACTGCAATATTTTCATTGTAGAAACTTGTTTCGTCCACAAGCTAGCCTTTTAATATTGTTCATTTATACATATATATATGTATATGTATATATATATGTATATATATATATACACATATATACATATATATATAGTGCCATATATGTGTATATATATATACATATATATATATATTATGTATATATATATATACATATATATATATATATATATATATATAGTGCCAGCATTTTAATTTATACCCTTCCTGTGCAATAGATACATTTCCTTTCCTTACTGTTGTCACAGGTATCAAAGGCACAGAACTGTGAAGAAAGGAGTTTGTGAACAACAAAATAGCTAGTACAGTATTGTCCCACCCCTTCTAGAAAGTCTGAAATGTTCAGGAGAACAGTTCTCCTTTTACCCATTTGCCCTTTACTGTCTGCCATTAAATGTACATGTACATCTCTTGTCCCTGCTCTCCTACACAAGCTGTTGCAAGCACCACACTGAACATTGGTTTGTTACTGGTTACATACCTTAACTGAGCTTCTCAATTGAGTCTTAAAAACTAGAATACATCATAACATCATTCTGAAGGTGTTTAAAGCCCTCTTAATGAAAATTATATAAATCTTCCAATCTGTAAGAAAAATCATTTAATTTCATATCTGCAATCTTCATCATGATCCCTGAAAGAAGTATAGTTCTTGTTCACTAATCCTTCTCCATTTTTTTTAATGGTTTATGAGTATTAAAATATAAAGTGGAAGCAGAGTTTAGTATTCTGCTTTTAGTGATGAGAGCAGAAGGCAGGTATTGATGTGAGAGTTTTTGCTATATTTCTATATATTTCTATATTTCTATATGTATTTCTATATACATATTTCTATATATATTTCTATATTTCTATAGCAATAACTTTGGAAGTATAGATAAAGTACATATTTTTTACCAGATGGCATCAACCCAGCCTCTTAAGGTAAGAGGAAGGGAAAAAAAACGGAAGAAAAAGAAACCGCTATACTACTGAGGAATTCAGTTTGTTTATTCCCAACTAAAATATTAAATACATAGTTACTACAAGAACATAAAATATTCAGTTTTAAAGTTGATTCTAAACTAGCATTCCAAACTGGCATTCCAAACTATTTGAAGGTAACCTTTAACTGTAAGCATAAAAAACAAAGGAATACATTTCTTTCATTCTGAGATAAGGATTCTACCAATAACCACCTTGATCAAAAAATTGAAAGGCTCTGTTAAACAAATCTATATCTGAAACATTAATATATAACAACAAACACAGACTTCTGGGTACCACTGTTCAACAAGCACCTACTTATTCTAGTGGATCTCAAGCTGAGAAGCTTTGTAACTTTTCGTAATATTCAAGATCACAAGCTACTTATTATTATTATTTTTAATCCAAAATCACTCTACACATATGAGCACTGACAGCTGGAAATTACATACATGTATGTGCTACAAAAGCAGTATGTATCTTAAAGAAGATTAGAAAAAGCCCTTACATACCCCCAGACTGAAAAGAAGTATGTTTACAAAAAGCATGAACACAAGTTGGCATGATAAACAAATGTTAAACAATGACTGATTATCATAATGAATCATTTATCTGTAATTGCTAGAAAGCCCTACATGAGATATTACGATTTTATTTGTCTAAACGAGTATTAATTATGGTATGTCAAATTGCACGATGGAATAACTGAATCATAAAATATACTGAGTTGGAAGGGAGCCACAAAGATCATCAAGTCCAACTCCTGGGTCCCCAAAGGACCACTCAAAAATCAGACTGTATGTCTGAGAACATTGTCCAAGAAATTCTTGAGCTCAGGCAGGCTCAGTGCCATGACCACTTCCCCAGGGAGCCTGTTCCAGTGCCCAGCCTCCCTCTCAGAGAAGAATATTTTCCTAACATCCAGACTGAACATGATGCATCTTTATGCTGCTCCTTTGAGTCCTGTTGCTGTCACCAGAGAGAAGGAATCAGCATCTGCCCCTCCTCTTCCCTCATGAGGATGCTGTAGGCTGCCATGAGGTCTCCCAGCAGCCTCTCCTCTACGCTGAACAAACCAAGTGACTTCAGCCACTCCTCATAAATCTTGCTCTCTAGATCTTTCTCCATCTTTGTAGCCCTCCTTTGGATGCTCTCTAATAGTTTTCTCCTTTTTGTATTGTGGTGCCCCAAACAGCACACAGTACTTAAGATGAGTCAGAACCAGTACAGGGCAGTGCAGGACAATCACTTCCCTTGACTGCCTAGCAATGCCGTGCTTGATTCACCTAAGGATGCAGTTGGCCTTCCTGCCAAGGCTGCCAAGGCACATCATTGACTCATATTCAACCTGCTATTGACCAAAAACCCCAGGTCCCTTTCTGCAGCGCTGCTTTCCAGCTTCTGGTCTCCCAGTCTGTACATATTGCCAGGGTTGCCCTGTCCCAGGTGCAGAATCTGCCACTTGCTCTTGTTAAACTTCATATCGTTTGTGATTGCCTGCCTCTCTAATTTGTCAAGATCCCTCTGCAAGACTTCTCTATCTTTTACAGAGTCAATAGTCCTCCCAGTTTAGTGTCATCTGCACTGAAACAGCTAAACACTAAAACATCCTAAACACTTTCTCATACTATATCCAAGTAATTTATGAAAATGTTGAAGAGAAGTGGCCCTAATATGGAGCCATGAGAAACCCTACTAGTGACTAGCCACCAGACTGATGTAACCCCATTTACTATATACCTTTGAGTCCAAACCATCAACAATTGTTCACCCATTGTACTTTTTTTTTTTTTTAATCTAGCTGAACGTTTTGTCCCAAAGGATACTGTGAAAACCAGTATCAAAAGCTTTACTGAAATTCAAGAACATCATTTCATTATTTCATCAATTCATTACATCAGTTGGCTTCCCTCGGTCAGCTAGATGGGTGACCTAGTCAGAAATTACATTTTTTAAGCAGGACCTTCCCCTTCTGAACCTGTGTTCTCTGTGATCAATGACCACATTGTCCTTCATTTTTTTTTCAATAATTCCCATAATAATCTTCTCCATAATTTTACCAGGCATTGAAGTGAGACTGACAGGCCTGTAATTACCAATAGTGTTGCCATTTTCATGGCTACTGTTACACACTCATCTGAAAACATATTAATCTAAACACATATAAATGTTCTCCTTTAAGTAAGTAACACAGTGTGTAATATTTTATGATTTTCTTATAAAGAAAGCCATCACCTTCAGAAGAAAAAACATGAAGAAGACACATGCTGAAAATACTATTGAATAAATGATGCGATCCAAAATGTCTCACAGGTTATATAAGGGGCTCAAAGAACAAATGTTAAAAAAATAAATCTAGTAAAAACAAATCCTTCACCACACACAACCCTGACAGCGTTCCTTCCCTGCATCCCTTCAAATATAAAACTGTAGGAGACACTAAATTTCACAGGACTTCAGGTTCTGCTAAGATATTTTTTTATTTTCCTTGCAACATCAGAATAGTTTCATCATGCATTCTCTTGTCTAGTCCCTCAGCTGCCTTACTCTTTTTCTTGTGTGTGAGTAACAACATCATTTTACAGATATGTGCAGAGAAAAGAACAGTGCTTCATCTGTTTGCCTATGAACAATAACCAAATGTTTCAAACCTTTGAACAATTAGCAGTGACTCTTCCCTGTACCTCTTACGTACAAATTCTAATTTGCATAATTTCACATCAAATGAAAATCTAGCATAAATGCATGAGACAAAAACAAATTGCCTAGCTGATTTTTTTGAATGCAAAGACCTGGAAACAATACCTTACAGCAAAGCATTTTAAAAATTCAAAAAGTAATTCAACTCTTGTTGGAGCAGGAATATGAATCTAGCCCCAGTTATGGTCATAAGACTTGATGCATCAGAAGGTTAAATACCTTTGAAAGATATCTGACATGGAGCTTATATTATCAGGTTAAATAAACTGTGATTATAAAGGATATGTGCCCATAAAACTTCTGAAACTTCACCATAATGATACTCTGTTTTCCTTGATGCAACTACTTTTTATCAAATGACAACTTTTTACAGGAAAACATGTACAAAATTCATTTAAAAAGAAACTCAAACGTGCAAAGGGAACTTTTAACTCTAGGAGAGTGATTGTTGGAGTTAAACCAGAATCAAACCCAACAACACAGGACCCAACATCCAGTCCCACCCACCTTATAAATTTTGATGCTGCCATATATAACCTAAAGTTAAAAAATATACATATTCAAGACATTCAGCAACAATTTCTAATTAACACAAAACAAAACTTCAGGGAAAGGAATAGGAAGAGGAGAAGAAAAAGGAACAAACAAAAAATATTTTTCTTTGCATAGAAGTCTCACTATTATGAGCCATGCTTGGTATCTGTGTTATTAAAATGCAGTATATTAAAATCCAGTACCTTATCACACATGCATAGAGTCCGCTGTCTTGTACCACTGTTGGTCGAAACCAAATGGAATCTTCTTCTTTGCTCATTCTAGTTCCATCAAAAGCTATAGGTTCCTCAAAATCTCCCGGTCCAGAGCTTTTGTACCACATCAAACTGAGTCCAGCACTTTGTGCTAGGGAGTAATTAGCTCTAATATATCCATAAAAAAGTGCACATTTTATACGAACAGGTTCTCCCACTAGAACTTGATATTTCTTGTAATCCACAGACCAGTCAGTGCATCCATCAACTAAAAGAGAAGAGAAATTAAAAGATATTACCAGAGAGCTCAGTTTATATTGCAAGCTTTATTAGAGCGTACTGCATTTATGCAGAGCGTACTGCATTTGAGACAAAGTCCATTGAGTGAATAGCAGTAATCTTCTGATCCCTGAAAAATTAACTGTATTTTCACACCATTTATTTCTTGTACTTTTGTATGCAGAACAAAGTTAATAAGACAATTTTCATTAAATGCTGATAATTTCAGAGATAACTGAGCAATTGTTCTTTTTGTTTTGTGGAACTCCAGCATGAGCAGTTAGAAAATACTGAAATTAAACTGATGCAACACGGAAGCCATGTGGGACACAGGGTGTCATAATCACTGAATTGCATTAATCAAATAACTTCAGGATAACAATGTAAAATAAATAAGCATTACTCAAGAGATGTTAGGACAAGGAACTGCGGACTGAATCAAAAACTATGAAAGTTGGATTTGAAGGAGTTTCTGTTTTTAAGCTGTCTTAAAAACAGAAACAAGAGAAAATGTGCAAAAAAAAGAGAGTGCCAGGCTCTTAATTCAAATTTCTGATTTTCTAGAAGTTCACTGCAGATTTCTTAAAATGATTCATGTTTTTATTTTTTCCTGTCCTGATTAGAAATAGTTTTATAATAATTTTCATATTATTCACCTGTTGAATAATGTCAGACAATATCAATACTGTTCCAAAACAACTGTTCCTCAGAAGGCAATATCAGAATTCTTTCGCTTTCAAAAGAACAATCCCTCCCCACCCCCCCACTCCCCCCCCAAAAAAAAGCCCCACAAGATTTTTAATAAAAAATACCAAAACAACTAAAGGAGAATATAAACTTAATTCCTACAATGCTTTCCTTAACAACAGTTTATGGATTTCATTTGTTTTGTTGGTTGGTTACTTGGTTTTGATTTGTTTCTTTGTCTTTTAAGGTGTTAAGTGAGGAAAGTGTGCTGCTGCCTGGCTGCAGGGGCCTGCCTGGTGCACACTGACTCTACCCAGACTGGGGGATGTGGCAGCTGTTTCCAATTGGAAGGTCCAACCTGTACCAAAGCTAAGGACATAGCTAAGGACATGGCCTAGAGACGCACTGACACAGATAGAGACACACAGACACACTGACACAACTGGTCACACAGGCTGCCTCACCCAAGGCCTGCTTCCTGCAGAACTTACGCACAGGACACAGCTAGCTGAGACCCCTTGCTCCTCTCCAGCTGGTAGAGATCAAAGTCTACTAGCGAAGGCACATACAGGGGACATGCTCTAGGTTCACAAGCACACACACATTCACAGATTCTTCCAGTACTGGCACAGCCACCTAGCACCCCTCTCCAGATCCCGAGCCCCATACCCACTTCAAGTTCGCCTACTCACTGGCTGGTCCAGCTTGAAGTTTGCTGCACAAACACAGCACTTGCACCCTTGTGCACACCACATTCACAGGTCTCCCTAAGCATACTAGCATGGACTCCCTGCCTACCTGATACCCCAGATACCCAAGGCCCTCACTACTCCCCATCTGGTCCAGCTTAAAGTTTGCTAGTGAATACCTCCACCCCTTTCTGCCCCCCCCCACCCCCTTCCCCCTCCCTCCTCTCCTCCCACAGAGCAGATTGGCAAAATACAGGCATGTGCCCCCTCCAACAGTGGCACCAGGCTGTGACCCCCAGCCCTGTTGTCCAGCTGACAACATGGAGCTCACACTTGCCTCACCCATTCTGGTCCACACAAGTAGCTGGTTTGGGAAAAGACATTGTTCCCACCCCATGTCTGGGAGCAGAAGACTCTAATTGCTCTAGCAGCTGATGCTGGGACCCCCCTCTCTCCAGTAGCTGGCATCACAGGCCAGGGGTGTCCAAATCCCTGGTGTCTGACTCTAGTAGTTGGCAGCAATTCCACTTACATACAGAGAGGCCTCAACAGCAGCTGGCACTTAATCATTGCAATGCTCATGCACATGGGAGAGAGACTGTGAATATGCACAGAGAGTTAAGAAAACATTTAATGAGATAAATAAGATAGGACAGACTGGTGATCGGGCACAAAGCTTGGCCATACAACAGCACTTACTGGCCCCAATTTACACATTGGTCTTTTTCTAGCCATCCCTGCTCTTTGTTCTTCCTGTTCCTACTTCCCCTTGCACACTACCAATGGATTTGAAGAGCTCTGCAGTTTCTACACCTTCCCAGTCTGGATGCTGGAGTTGACAATCTTACCAGATGCAAGGTTCATCCTTCCTGGAGGTAGTGCCTGTAGCATTTTAGCCCACCAATTAGTGTGACTGGGCAGTTTGTTTCTTGTGATTGTCTACCCATTTAGAAATCCTGTCAGTCCAGCTGCAATAAACATTCCCACATTCTCACATGCCCTTATCAATTAGTTTGACTGACCAGACTTGGTTTCCATCACTTCTTCCTTTTCTTATTATCCCTTGTTGCATTAGATAAACATCCTTGCCAAATACTGTTAAAGGAGCAGACACTCTCCTTCCATATACCCTCACAGAAAGAATTTCAACAATGAAAATTCACAATTAGGTTCATTCATTTAAAACTTTATTGTTCAGCATTGCCTAGCTAACTAGGCCCTCACACCAGACACTATACAGCAATCAGTACATACAAAGGTCAATTTATTTCACCTTAAAATGCATACCTATGACTCATATAAGTATTTGGCCTTTGCATTTGCCACTTCACAGTGCTAAGAGCTTGCAGAGCAAACATAGAAAATAAAAAATAAAAAAAATAAAAAAAAAAAAGGTCCGTCTGTGCAGTGAACAGAATTCTCATAGTGAAATATATGCCTTTGGACTGTGTCCTCCTATGTTTACTTTTAAGGACAGGAAAAGACATTACGTCCCTGTTTTCATATTCCTACTCAACAGTCCCTAAAAATTAGTAAACTTGACAAGGCTCCAAAAAGATGGAGATGAATGTTTGCAGCAAGTGAAGTGAATGGATACAAAACTGCAGTATGGCTTTCCACAGGACTTAAGAAACTATCTTCCATTTATTTCCAAATTCATTTACATCCTTGATCATTTCATATTTTACCTTTCTAAAAGAACATTCTCTCTCTGATCTGATTCTATTTCTCTCTGCTTCTAAATCCCAATGCCAAAAATGAATTAAAATACACCTCTAAGCAGCATTAATTCCATTATGCAAGTTAACAGCTAATAGCTTCTTCATCATACTTGATTATCAAATTGTAATATTGCCTTTCACTGTCTAATTAAGTTACTACAATTTCATTTATAATATTAGTGTTTTTTTTGTTTGTTTGTTTTTTGTTTTTTTCCCTCTCAGGATATTTGGCTCTCTAATGGCTCTCTATTCCTTGAACTTGAGGAATCCACGAATCCTACAATAATACACCAACTCGGTTTCCAGACTTTCTATTTAATGAAGAATAAACTATGCAGAGCAGATTTTCAACTATTTTAAACTTTTTTTTTCAGCACGCTGTTCCCGTACCAAGGATCACATGAAGTCCATTTTATTAGGCTCAGGCATAGGGCCTAGAAGGCATTCAATAGTCATGAACAAACAGACAAAATATCCAAAGTTTTGCATGAACTAAAGTTTTCAAAGTTTCATTCTTGAATTTTAAGGAGAATATTAAAAATAAACTGAGTTTGTAGGAATTGCACTTACATTAATTCTGTGTGACATATCTATATGATATATATATTTGGATGACATTTCTGTGGAAAGAAAATGTAAATCAAAATCTCCTAAATGTATAGAATTGTCTAATTTTTAACCTTAATATTTCATATAGCAAAGTAAAACAAACATTAGATTTTAATGTAACTATATACCAAACTACTTAGTAGTTTGTTGGCAATAACCATATCAGTATGTCTCACCAGATGGATTAAGAGATCAGCAAGTTACACAAATATGAATATTAGTGTGCTCATAAGATTATGGATTTGTATTTTATATATATATTTTTTTCTTTTTTTCTTTTTTTTTTTTTTTAACTTGAGCTTTAGTAAAAGTTCTAATTTGGTTTGCTTGCTTGCATGTTTTGTAAAATTTAAATATCTGTGACATCATTTTTAGATACACAAAAACAGACAAGTAGCAGGTCATGGTGTGATATTGGGCTTATGTGGCGAACTTTTGGTAGCAGGGGGCAGGGGCTACAGGGGTGGCCTCTGGAAGGATAACCCAGGAGCTTCCCCACTTCAGACAGAATCAGTTCCATCCAGCTTCAAAAGGCACCTGCTGCTGGCCAAAGCTAAGCCCTTCAGTAATGCTGGCAGTGTCTCTGTGAGAACATACTTTAAAAATGGTGAAAAACACTGCACAACATCTGTGAGAGAGAAAATTTGAGAGGAACAATGATGTAGCCCCCCAGGTCAGTGCAGAAGGAGGACAGGAGGTGCTCTAGGCATAGAGCAGCAGCTCCCCTGAAGGTCATGGAGAGGCCCCTGGTGGAGCAGGCTGTCCCCCTGCAGCCCATGGGTCCCACATGGAGCAGATCTCCGTGCTGCAGCCTGTGGAGGAGCCCCAGTGGAGCAGGTGGATGTGGCCTGGAGGAGGCTGCAGCCCATGGAGAGCCCCCGCAGGAGCAGGCCCCAGGCTGGAGCTGCAGCCTGTGGAGAGGAGCCCATGCAGGAGCAGTTTTTGAATAACCACAGTCCACAAGAAGGAACTAAGCTGGACCTGTTCTTGAAAAACTGTAGCCCAATTGCAGCAGGCCATGAAGTATCCATGGGAGGGACCCCACACTGGAGCAAGGGAAAAAAATGAGGAATTAGGGGCATAAATGAAAAGTTATGAACCCCTATTACCTACCTTCTCTATGCCACTTGGGGAGGGGTAGGATGAGGAGGTAGTGGAAGAGTTGGGAAAAAAAGAATGTAGTTAAGCCTTAGAAGAAGGGAGAGGTGGTTTTGTCTTTTTTTTTTTTTTTTTTTTTTTTTCTTACTATCCTACTTAAATTTTTAATTGGCAATAAATTAAATTAATCTTCCCCTAGTTGAGTCTGTTTTGTCTATGACAATAATTGGTGAGTGATCTCCTTGCCTTTATCTCAACCAATACATTGTTTTCATCCTATTTTCTAACCCTGTCTTGTTAAGGAGAAATAAGGGTGCAGTACAGTAGGCACCTGGCAGCCAGCCAAGGTTAACTCACCACAAACAACTACAAAAGAGAAACCCATGATTTAAAACATTAAAAAATGTCTGAGATTTTTAATTATCCAAGATAAAATGAGGCAATCCATGTCCTCTCCAGAAAAATGGCTTTGATCACATTCAGAGATCTTAACAAAATATTTGTCCTCTTTTCAGCATGGTCTTTCAAATGGAGTGAACATGACAGCACTTCACTTCATACTTACATAAATATCATACCATATTAAACTCCGCTTACACTGATGTTCAAATCAAAACTGTATTAACCTTATCACAGCTAGAAGCTTTAATACCTTAAAATTCTTAGAGGAAATACCTCACGCTACTTCACAGACAATGTAACTTCACCTATTCTCCTAGGCGTTAATGCAATTTGGAAAGCTATAAGAGAAGTTCATAATTCTCATCATAAGACACAGGCACCATTCTGTGATAATGGTGATATTTTAGGAGGTAAATGTCTATCTGTGCTTGAAATGTTCCTATCCCACAGCAACAGAGGAGTATAAAGAGTCTTAAAAACACATAGTCTAGTCATAGTCTTCAAACTGAGATTACTGTGAATACTACAACAGATGGTAGCATGCATGCACTGTAACTGGCACTTCCTACGTACACTCTGCATGTGGTGCATAGAGTACATATGCATTTTTCAGTCTAGGAAAACTTGGATGTATGAGGAACCTAATTAAAATCCTGATTTCCAACTCCTTGAAGCATGCAATTTTCAAAGATTAATTATATTCAAGATGCCTCTTACGTTCAGAGAAATCTTTAGATTTTTCTATTGACATTGGTTCCTTAAAAATGTCACATATATATGCAGTTAGGTGTTCAATACCTGTGTTACTACCTTCATAAGCAGGGACAGAAAAGAGCTAAGGTTTAAAGTTTAATATTAAATATTAATATTAAATGTTAATATTAAATTTCTATTCAATTTTGTGTTCTAATTGTGGTTTATTTCTATTTTGACAGGATTTTCTTTATTTTCTTTACATGTAGGCAAGTATTTACTGAAGAAAAAAATTAATGCTTCCCTTTTTAGTTATTGCTGCTAGAATCAACATCTACATTTATGCTGGTGAAAAACAACTGTGGAAAAGAAATTCCCTCAAGACTTACCAGATGTTTTTATTTCTATTGTCACATCATAAAGCAGTCAATCATCTTTTTATATTATTATTATTATTTTATGAATTGGAAAATTCATCAGCTTTGAAATTTCAGAACTGCATTGAAATGAATGGTTTCAGTCCCTGATCTCTATTTTAATATGCTGCCAGCTATTTCTGCACATAACAACATAATAGAGAGAGGAGGGTGAATATCATTCACTCAGTTATTTCTTTGAGTGATTTCAAGGTATGAAGTAAACCACACTACACCGCTGTCCTAATAATGAGATTGTTTTGATGGATAAACAAGCTCCTCATGGGCTGTAATTTTTTATAGGACCCAGCACACAAAATAATTTAACATTTCAAAGAGTTTTTCCCTTTCATTTTTCAGGATCATATACATTATTTTCAAGAGAAAATTCAGTGCTGAAAAGGCGAAAATAGAGCTACAGCCTCCTGCGTTCACTGCTACAACCTGGCTTCATTCAAAAGCTTTGATTCAGCTTATAGGTTTCAGAGTTCATGTAAGTCTTCAAGTTTCCAATACATTGATCAGAATCCACATTCCTGGAATCTAAAAATCTAAACAATTTAGGTCTGACATTAATTGAAAACAATTACCCTAAAATATTCACAACTCTAAATCAATAACAGTAAATTCTTCCAAATCTATTACATTTAATATATGTATATATAAATATATATATTACTTTTTTTTTTTTCTTTTTTTCTGTTTATCTGTGTTTGTTGTTCCATTCTTAACCTGATGACCTATATACAGAGTAATGCAATGTCACCATGCACTTTTTATCTATTTGCCAATTGCCAGCCACATTAGGGCTTTTGAACACATCAGCCATTTGCAACCAAATGGGACAGGGAAGAGATTTCATAAATTGTGAAAGATGGGAAAAAATTGCGAAATAAGGGAAAAGGCACCTGGTCTTGGACCTAGAGCTTGGAAAAGAAGGCATTAGTGGAAGAAAAAATTAGATGACAATAGTTAGGGAGAGAAAATGTGATGGGCAGAAGAAGTGAGCAAAGGTATTGTAGCTGTGTGGCTAAGATTTTTTGTGGAAACTGGAAGTGAGGGGAAATCTGTCAGGAATCTGTCAGGAAAACCAGCTCCTGTTCGTAGGCTGTTCATAGAAAAAGTTGTTGAAAGATTATCAAGAGATGCACAAGACTTAAAATGAAATGACTTCCCATATAAAGTTGTTCTACAGCAGCAATTTTCACAATATTTAACCCTCAAAATCACAAAATTAAAACCATCAATCTGCTCTGGTTTATCTCATTTGACCTACCAGGATTGTTTCTTTTTGCTTAAACTAGCCAGCATTAAAAATAAAAAAAAATAAATAATAATAATAGTAATTTCAGATGAGCATTAATCATTATAACACACTCATTAGTACTTGTGCCTATTAGCTCTATGTAACATAACACGTGGTATTCTATTGCATGTTCTTTTTATGAAGAAATGCAAAAATATCTATTTTTGGTTTGCATATCCTTTCATTTGCTATAAAATGAATTATAACAAGAACAAAGAAACAGAGTTAAAAATGTAACATGCATGAAGATGAGAAAGAAAATGAGTTCACTTCTATTCTTAGACCACTTAGACTTTGTACTTTCAAAAAAGTACATAAAATTGGAAACATGAAAAAATACAGATTTATCATTGGTAGTAATGTTTTCAAATGAATTCATCAAGTGTATTTTATACATTTTTACATTTCCTTTTTTAACTAAAGCTGCTATTACAGCTCTGCATGCTACTATGCAGCCCTTATGTCTGAGACAGTACTTTCCTTCTGAAATCACATTTTACATTCTTTATAAAACTCTGTCAAAAATTACCTTGTAGGCTACTAGAATTGTGTGGTGGCTGTTATGAGACGATGCCAATAAAGGAAAAGGAAGAACATTTGAGGCATTAAAGGCAAAGGAAGAACATTGAGACTGAAAAGTTATTTTGATTCATATCATTTATTAAATGTTAACTCCTAAAAATTATAATTTTTCCAGCCTCACCTGAAAGAATCATTAAAAGTGGCAGATTCATTAGTTGGGAAACCATGGAAAATGCACTCATCCACTAGAAGAAGAGTAATGGAGAGCGCACCCTATAGTTTGCCTTAAAATAATTTTAAATTCTTTATTTCTTGGCTTCAGAATACTACATTAAGATGAAACAAAGTACATATACTGGATTATTTAGGTTTAAGATAAGAGTGAAAATATTTTTATGTCTATCTAGTCAAAATTCCTTATGTCATTCTTCCTTTTACCTACAACAAGGCAATAGTATTTTTGCCTGAATTAATAGAAATCCATTAATTATCACCATTACATATATATATATATAAAGAATATCAAAGCTGTTTAAGAGAGAATAGAATAAATATATTTTGCAACACAGAACTACCTTGAATGAGACACTCCCCTCTTCCTACCCCCCACTCCCCCCTCCCTTTTTCTTTTTTTTTTTTATCACTTAGCATGATGTTAGTTGTTGTGGAATATTCCTTTGGCCAACTTGGATTGGCTGACCAGTCTGTGTCCGCTCCCAGTCTCTTGCCCAATCCTTCCCCCAAGTCTTGTCTGCTTGGGGCAGTTGAGTGAGAGAAAGAAAAAGCCTTGGTGCTGTGCAAGAGTTGCTCAGCAATAGTCAAAATGCTGATATGTTATCAACACTGATTTGGCCTCAAATTCAAAACACAGCACCATATGGCCGGCTAAGAAGAAAATTAACTCCATCCCAAACAGACCTAATACACAGGTACCTAATCTTTTGTGTGCTTCTGTATGCTACCTTCTTTCAGTAATGTATCTTCAGGGCAGACAGGATCTAAGACATCTATACATGTATATTTACAGTTACATCATAAAGATGGAAGCATAATGTAATCAACAGCCACAAAACATAGCAGTTGATTTACTAGTATAATTTCTGTTGTCCTGATATAAAACTGCATTAATGATCTGAAATGTTTGTTTTTTGTGTGTGTGTGTGTGTTTATTTTATTTACTATACATCTTTATTTGAGGACAGTTCCGCAGCCTTTCTTTCTTTCCTGACTACTCTGGAGTATCAGCAGTTCATTTTAAGACATTAAGAATACAAGTCTCTTCCCTCCTTAGTCTCCAAACATTTTATGATTTATTTTGAAAGTTAACTTCTCATTGGTGCAATTGCCTACAATCTGTATTGTTCACTATATGATTTAGGTACCTGAATTGTGATATATACTGGTCTTAGATTTCCCTCTGGAATTACAAATGACTGAAACAGTAACTCAACCTTAAGAGAAAATACAATGGCGAATGGTTATTCTAATTTCTGAAAATTAAACAAACACATATTAGGATCGCTTTTAGAAAGATTTCCAAGAAAAGAGAATCCCTGGACCATAATAATGTATCATAACATCAATTGTATGGCAAATGATGTTATTTATATATAAGCGCTTCTCCATAAGCGCTTCTTACTGTTGAAACTGCTTTTGAAAATTCATTCTGTACTCCAGTAGCTTCATTTTGGAGATTATGGGGGATACCAAGTTTTTCTTCACATTGAAACAGTAACACATGGGACAGCAGCTGCACTTTAGACCTTCATAATTTTTATCCTGCAAAGAATATGGCTGCATTATCAAGTTGCTGAATATCAGCTGAAATGAAATAACTGAACATGTGAATATTCTCCATGTGCACTAAATATGAGAAAATTCAACAGATTTGTTTGTAATACAAAAGGATTACAATGGGTCAAATTACATCATGTGTATAGGAGAGTGCAAACACCTTGCTGCTGTGGCTTAGCTGCTGGAAGTTTCTTAAACTGCAGTAGCATGGATGCTTGACTGGGACTATACAGAAATGAAAAGATTTGTAGTAAGTGCTTCAGAGGATCTGAGACCCGAAGAAACATTTACTTCAAACAGACTTTGATTCAAAGGAATTTTTTTACTTTAAAAAGTTCAAAGATTAGAAAGTCTAAGCATGTAATTAAGTGTACATAAGCCATGAGGTTGCCTGCAATAACACATATTAAAAATGCATATTTCTGTTTCTCATTCTGTTCTACACTATCTTTCAATCTTATAATAAATGGAGAGAATTAATATTTTAAAACCATGATCTTGGACTGACAATTTTCCTTGCCATATTACACGTTAACTGCATACACCTCCTATGAATTTTGATGACTATTTATAGTCTACAATTAATGCTGCTAAGCTCAAACTGTAGGCATGGACGTATTGAAAGACATTTGTATCTGTATCTACAACTAAGTAGAGGTTAAAATACAGTACAATATTTAACAGTGTAAAGCAGTTCTAGGAAGTTTTTTTTCTTTTACTCAATATGAAAAAGTTACTTATTTGTGTCAAAGCTGACAAGTTTTTTTTAAATAATCTGTGGTATATGTGCATATCAGAGCTTCATTTTGACTGTGTGTGTATCTGCACACAAAAGAACTGAGCAAGCAATTACAGCGTTCTGATTGGTTGTGGCTTTTGTGGCATCAGTGTGTGGCCTGGCAATGAGTACTTCTGCATTGGAAGCCAGAGGGCTTTTCCATGGAGTAGGTCAAACCATCAATGCCCTATCAACAGACTTGGGGAAATAATTATTAAAGACAATAAAATAAAATAAAATAAAATAAAATAAAATAAAATAAAATAAAATAAAATAAAATAAAATAAAATAAAATAAAATAAAATAAAAGTATCCTTGGTGTAGCTGTCCCTTTGGCAGGGCTTACATTTACTTTAAAACATCACCGTCATTTTTAAAAGTTGTGTTACATAACAGTACATACTTTACATAGCAGTAGTAAAAAATACACATCTTGGTTGATACTGCTACATTATGGGTGTACTACTTAATGTGTAAGCATACAAGTATCCAGGGCTCAGAAAGAGATACATTTGTCTTCTCTTTTGCATTTATTTTCAATCCCAAGAATCATTGAAAAGTTTCTGTGTGAACACCTCAATGGCCAAAGGTATATTTTGTATTACTCTGAAGCTTACTATACAGCTCTCGGTACCATAACAATTAGAAAACACATCTTAGCCAAAATAAGGAACTTGGTCATTGTCATTTGGGATTTTTTTAATTAACAGAAATCTCTTTTTATAGCAAAAGTACTTTTATCTATTAAATAACAGGATTGCAAGAAAAAAAAAAAAAAAAAAGCATAACTGCCCCACACAACTGCAATGAGAGCTTACATCTGTGTGCAATGCAGGGACCATTTAGCTTTGAATTGCTAAAAAATAATAATAATAATAATAATAATTAAAAAAAAAGAACACATTTGCTTATGAAACAGAAATAAAATTTTAATTAAAGACATTTTTATGGTGTAAATTATTTTCCTGCGGATGCTACCAAGTCCAAAACATGGTAGCTTAAAGCCAACAGGAAATTCATTAAAGACTTAGTAAGGAACAACAATATTAACTGAACTTTAAAGAGAAAATATACAGTAAATCTCACTTCACAGATTACAAAAAGTCATTATAAATCTGTTTGTACACTTTTACTTTCATTTAAGAAGAACTTAGAAGGACTCGTATTATTATAGCATCTGGCCTTTTCCTTTTTTTTTTTTTTTTTTCCCTATATTAAGTCTAGAAGCTAAAGCTTACAAAAGTTATTAGGTTTTGTAAATCTTTGCTCCACAGTTTGACATTTCCTCTGTTCCCATATGCTACATACTTGCCACACTTAAGCCAGTTTACCAAACAGAAAGAGGCCACTAGAGTAATACAGTAGTTCAGTATTTTAATCTCATTAGGTAACAGAAATGAAAATCATTACTATTTGAGTTTGAGAAGAAAACTTTGCTTCTTTCACCAAAGCTTATTTTAAAGCTCAGCATGAAGGTTTGGGATGAAGTGAATCTAAAGAAATAGAATGGATTTAATTGAGTTAGGAAGCCAAATCCCATGGGACTCAGATAAAAAGCTTCTTCAGGTATAATTATGGATCACGTAAGCATGCTGATGTGCATAGCTGCATTGAATTTCAAAGGCAAATTCACAACATCAGAGCATTTCCATTTCTCTGCTTATGCTGTTCCCCAGAATACATCCAAAACAAAATTAAGACCTGTTAGAAAAGGCAAACAAAATACTTTTAAATATTCTAATATGTTTTTGCATCTTAACTTTATAAAACTAATAGATTTTTTGTTGTTGTTGTTGTTTTGTTTTGTTTGTTTGTTTTGTTTATTAAAGGCAAAGGCTGCACATAAGCACAGAGAGACAAAAGCAGTTACTCTCTACTTTCCATCAACAAGCCACATCGCTGGGAAGCAGGGTCTCAATACACGTAGCAGTTGTTCAGCAGGGCAGGCAGTTCCACAATGAGAGCCCGCTCCTCTCCTTCCTCTTTCCCACCTTTTATTGCTGTGTGACATCATGTGATATGGAATATCCCTTTAGTTGGTTTAGGTCAGCTGCCCTAGTGATGTCTCCTCCCCATCACTTGCCCACCCCCATCCTGCTGGCTCTTGGGGAGGGAGTCCTGATGCGGTGCCAGTATTATGCAGCAATAGACACAACACTGGTGTGATGCCAGTGCTATTCTACCTACACATGCAGAGCACAGCACTATATGGGCTGCTTCAGCTGCATTCAGATGTTAACTCCATCCCAGCCAGACCCAGCACAACCATAATTGATGCAAATCAAATTACAGGATCTGGACTTTAGACACTTCAATTGCAACTGGATCATTGAATACCAAGGTAGAAAAAAATATATATATAATGCAGTTTTATATTGATTTATTTTAAGAATTCTTTTAACTTACGTCTTACATGAAATGCTACAAATTGGGTCAAACTGACTTCAAAATATGTTTCTACTTCTCTTCAGTCTAAGGCTTTATAATGTAGCAAAAACACATTGAAAACATAAACTTTATAAATTACTTTCAACATTAGATAAATAAGTCTTACACTGTCTTTATAAGTGTGCATATAAGATAGGCAAAGTGCATATTGAATACTTATTGACATTTCTCAAGTCAGGAAGTGAGGAAGTCAGCCCAATGGCATTCTCCAACTTTAGGGTTTTACATGCATGTCTACACAACCTAAATTGTACTATATTTATGTGGTATTTATCACATTATTTACATTACACTTTTATTATTTGTTGCTAATCTTCAAGAGAACAAAGAGTAGCTGTGTTTTTTGTTTGTTTGTTTGTTTTTCCTTTTTCATATAACAATTATTCTGGGAAAAAAGATAGTATCAGCTAGGAAAACAGTGGTTACTAATTGAAGATGGAAAGAACATTGAGCAAGAAGAGCAGATATGTCTTGAAGTAGTAAAATTCTTCAGGTAAAAAATTTATGTGCCAAAACTGAACTCATAAATGAAGCTCGCATTGAGACATACATTTCAAATAAGTGTTTATTTTATTTTATTTTTTTTTTTTGAGTGTGTGTTTGTGTGTGTTTGTCATCATTGTGACTACACAGCACAGTTAACTTCATCATCAGACAGCAACAACTAAATGCTTATATTTTAGTAAATTTATTTGTCCTGAATCTTCAAATTGCTTTCAAGAAGAAAAGTTATAATGAATTTTGAGAATGCTACTATTTTGATTCAAATAAATTGAATTATTTGGTTCTTTGTCTTCCATTGGCTAGGCAGATTCTTTAGCTTGTAAATATTTTATTTAACCTGTAAATATTTTCTAGGAAAGGTTAGCATTATTCTTATATAAATATTAGCATTATTATTAGCATTAGTCATTACATGGATCCTTACAGGATATATTATCCAAAGGACTGTAGTACACAAAACCAACAGGACTAGGAATTACAACATCAGACAGCACGGTCTGGAAGGGAGGCTTCCCCTTTGACTTTACCCCCCTTCCCTCACTCCCCCCCCCCCCCCCTTTTTTTAAAAAAAATTAAGTCTTTCTTTAAAGGAAGGGTTTTTTTGTTTGTTTGTTGGTTTTTTGTTTGTTTGTTTTTGTTTGTTTTTGTATTTATTTTCTTTTAACTCTGAAATTCAAAATACCCTAAAATAGGCAAGACTAAGTATAATAAACTGTACTTTCAGTCAAGTCTAGTACTCACATGCCTGCCTGAAGATGAAGTTGTTGGTTAACTCCAGAGAATTCACTAAGTATGACAGCACTGGATAAATGCCATAAGTCTTTTAGTCTCAGTGCTTTTAATTGTATATCATATGGTCACACCTGAGTTACTTGAAAAATGGTGCCACTTTTAATAACTGAGCAATTACTAACATGGTCAAAAATCCACCAATGCAAAAATGTAAATGGAAATATCTTAACTAAAGAAGCTGGCACACAGGCTCATATTATACCATTCCAGTCAACCAAGGAATGAACATTTTTATAAAGGAATCCAATGAAATTAGAAATAGTTGTAATAGTGCCTTATAACCCAAATATTCCATTGAGGGTTACTTTTATTGAGTGATGCTTCACTCTGTTTGATCTCTGCACAGCCTTTTTGCTACCTCAAATGCACCGAGGTAAAGAAAAAGCTAGTATATTTTTCAAGATAAGGTCACAGAGCTGAAATAGATTTTGATCTGTGGTTATTTAAAATTTCTTCTGGGATTATTCAATCTAGTAACTAACTAACGTTCTGGTCATCCTCTGTGTTCCCCTATGCACATATATACACACTTACATACACACTTAAAATATTAATGGTAAACTTTGCTGCACGATGTAAGTAATTCTGGTGAGACTGAAACATGAGTGCAGACTGGAGCTGTGCAACCTGAGAGTCAGTGGTGTCACAGCCTGCTACTAATACCATAGACAACATGTGAAACATCCAAACGTAGGCTCAGATTTATGCCGGAGGAGAGGAGTCATGACTAAAGTAGACAAATAGGCCCCATAATCTGTACAGGCAAAGATGAATGTGTGTTTGTATATCCAGATTGAGAGGAAAAAAAATGAATTGGGGCCTTTTCTTTTAGAAAAAGGAAACCGCTTCCCTCTTTATTCTCCCAGAGTAAAGGGAACAAAACTGAAGGGAAAGAAGTGCAGGAAACAGTAGGAAAAAAAGGGGCTTATTTCAGGCATTATAAAGAAACAAGAGTGCACAATCTTAAAAGTCAAAGAAGGTGGCTAAAAAAAAAAAAAAAGTTAACATTCACTTCTGAATTTCCTTCATTACAAATATGGGGAGGAAATTTCCCCTCAATGTAAGATTTTTAGTGATAATCATAGAATCATGGAATGATTTGGGTTGAAAGGGACCTTAAAGATCATCTAATTCCAACACCCCTGCCATTGGCAGGGACACTTCCCACTAGACCAGATTGCTCAAAGCCCCATCCAGCCAGGCCTTAAACACTTCCAGGGATAGGGCATCCACAACTTCTCTTGGCAATCTGTTCCAGTGCCTCACCACCCTCTAAGTATTTTTTTTTCCTGAATATCTTTTTTATTTTAAAAACATTATTCCTTGTCCTATCACTAAGTGTCCCTGACAAAGTGTCCTTCCCCAGCTTTTTTTGTAGGCCCCCTTTAGGTACTGGAAGGCTGCAATGAGGTCTCCCTGGAGCCTTCTCTTCTCCAGGCTGAACAACCCCAACTACCTCAACCTGTCATCATAGGAGAGGTACTCCAGCCCCTTGAATCATCTTCGTGGCCCTCTTCTGGACTCATTATAATAGGTCCTTCCTACCTTCCTATGCTGGATGCCCCTGAGCAGAACACAGTACTCCATGTGGGGTCTCACAAGAGCAGAGCAGAGGGGGAGAATCACCTCCCTTGACTTGCAGGCCACACTTCTTGTGATGCAGCCCAGGATATGGTTGGCTTTCTGGGCTGCAAGGGCACATTGCTGGCTCATGTTGGGCTTCTCATCTGCTGACACCCCAGGTCCCTCTCATCAGGGCTGCTCTCAATCCGTTCTCTTCCCAGCCTGTATTTGTGCTTGGGATTGCCCCAGTATTTATGTTGTCTGGACTTCTCTCAGTTTCTACGCCTTTTAGTGAAAATAGCTGGGACATTCCAGTTGCTTCAATGAGTGTTTAACAACCAGGTAAACTGTCTGAAATAGGGATACAGTAGGAAAACTGTACTCTGCCAGAACTCCACCTCTCTAAGGTGCTAGAAAAAGCAAACAAATATATATATGTAAATACACATATACATATTTTTTCTAATTTTTTTTTTTTTTTTTTTTCCCTGTGTAAATATTTACACCCATTCTGAGTGAAGAAGCATCATGTATTTATTTATATAGCAAGCTAAGGTTGCCTCACTTTAGTCTGTCCTGAACTGACTGAACATAAATCAGCCCCATATTAGCACTATGCAGGGCACAGACTGTTTTCTTCTTCAGGTGGGGAAAACCTGCAAATGAGACTATGCAGCTTCAAGTCTGGAGAGCTGCAAAACTCACAACTGTCAGTGTAGTCATCTTAAAGTGAAGTACGATTTCTGCTTATCTTTTAGAGAGTAATGCAGTCTCTGAAAGCACTTCAAGATGTTACATCAACCCCTCGTTCTTTTTGTTTGTTTGTTTGTTTGTTTGTTTCACACACATCCTTCAGGGTTTTGTGAATAGTTCCATTAATTGTGTCAGTAGCTCATCATGGCTGTTCACATGGAATTTTTTGGCAATGCCAAACAGTTAGAGTAGTCATGTCTCCAATCTGAAATTTGAATCTTATTGTATATTTGGATTTGTAAACAGAGTAAGAAATAATATTAATTGTGCTTCTTCTCAATACAGTCTTCTTAATATCAAGGGAAACTTGTCTTTGGTAGTAAACTCATCTCCAGCTGAGCAATGTTTTCTACACTACTGCTTTGCAGTCTATAAGTAAACTTAGCTCTTATATGGGGCATCAGCAGTTTAATTACCACTTTCTCTGGGCCTTGAACTTTAATGGCAATAGACATACCTAAGTAAAACCTTTTGTTTGTGTCTGAACCATCACAAACAAACTCATACTCACATACACAAAAGCAATAGAATCCAATACAGCAATTTGAAAGAATGAAGAGACACACTCATTAGAGAGAGAAAACAACATGTTGTAAGCAGTATATTTCCTTTGTTTTCCAATTCCTCTTAAGAATAACTCAGTTCGTATATTATAAAGCATATGGAAAATGAATGCTATCAGGACTACTCAGACTGTCTAATTTAGGTATTTAGTTTGTGTACCTAATAGAAACTTATTTCCTATCTACTTAATGGAGAAAGAGAATCTATTAAAAGTGCAACCTGGAGAGTGAAAATTAAGCACTTCAGATTAAGTGGTGATGAAATTATCCATGTGTGCATGTGGAGCCTGTGAGCACTGAATCCTGGGAGAAGAGACCTCACCTCAGGATGCTGACAGAAGCACCTGCCCTTGCTACCTTGTGTACCTTGACTGCAAAACAGCTAATGAACACAGACAAATTGCAGCACAACAGACTAAGAAAAAACAAGCTCATTGCCAATTTATCCAGTGATGCCAGACTATGAATTGTGATGGTTCCCACTACAAGGGTAGGAAAATGCAAAGGAAAGTTTTGCTGCACAGCTACGAATAAGAACCACTACAGTTTCTAAGAGGAGCATCAGCACTTGTATATCAGAACACATAAACAAGTTTTTCTCTTCTTGGTGGAAAATCCACAGCTTTCATTTTACACCATGTGAGATTCTGCATTGTTATTTGTTTAAAATGAAATGTATTGAGATTGAATTGCAAAATTCAAGTGTTTTATAAACGTAATATATTTGCAAGCTGTTGATACATCCAGTTTACTAGATGGAAGGAAAAGTGATTTGCACACATGCAGCTCCCTTGAGAAATTTTGTTCTTTGCATTTAACTATTGCCCATTTCTCTTTTCCCTTTCAAGGGAAGGGAACACATTCTAAATGTGTTTCTTTAAGCCCTGTGGTTGTTTTTTTGTTGTTGTTGTTGTTGTTTTGTTTGTTTACTTTCTTTTGTTTTGTTTGTTTAAGAACACAACAAAAGAAAATGTAAACAAGTTCCATTTTACAAATGTGAAAAGTGTTGCATCTGGAGTTTCCAGCCTGAACTTCTCAATGATCCTGACCTCCATCATGCCCACATGCTGCACTCCCAGTTCATGGAATTTAGCATGGGTGTCTTCTGGGCATCTCTCCCTTTCTTTTGTATTTAAATTTGTATTTAAATTTGTATTTAAATTTGTATTTAAACCAGCTTAAGATGACTGCAAAAGGTACATTTTCCTTAATTACGTCTAGTGTTTGCTCTTGGTACTCTGGCTGTCCGTTAACACCTCTCTAATGGAGTTATTTTGAAATTTGTGGAAGTAAATTTACAATGTTTCCCAATATGATATATCCTATATCATAGGGTTTTTTTTTTTGCTTATTTGTTTGTTTGTTTTTTTAATTTTGTGGCCAAGGCATAATCACTAACCATATACTTCATCATCCTACACTAATCATGCTGCCCAGAGGATGATTGAATAGGGACAGACAAAAAAAATAATAATAAACAAAAAAAAAAATTAGTGACATTGCTTCTGAGAACATTGTTTCCTCTCTTCTCACAAAACAAAACAAAACAAAACAAAACAAAACAAAACAAAACAAAACAAAACAGTTCTCTTTTGTGATTATGATTCTCTAAAAATCATCTCTCAGCAGTTGTCAAGCAAGAGTCAAGTTAGCCAGACAGCCAGCCTGTGTGAAGAAATCAGGCAACTGAACCAACCCCAGGCACTGGAGTCAACTTTCAGTGCTCCGTAGATATTCTGCTCAAAAACATTTCAAAATTCACACACAGATATGTAACAGCAGATCTGTTTCACCCAGTAAGAAACAAATTAACATCTGTCCAGAAAATGATGCTCTGCTGTAGACTTTGTCCTTCTCTTCAACTCCCTCTCCAGTTTTCATTCAATTTTAATTCCTGTTCAGTTCTGTTTCTTGCTGAAGAGTGAACAACTCAGGGATTGCAACTCTGAACTTCATGTTTCCTAGCTTGTGAAAAATAGATGTGTTCTAGCAGGTGTACTTGCCAAGACAAATACAGTGTGAAAAAATAGTGGTTTTCATTATTAAGTCTGCTTTGTCAGATACAGGATTTTCAGAATCCCTGAATTCAGTAATAATATTATCTTCTATAAGAGATTAGGGAAAAAAGTGCTAATTAAACTGCTGGACCACAGCCAAGCTATCACTGCTAAACAGTGTTACCTGAATAGATGCATTCAATCAAAGGCAAGAGATGCTGCTTTAAATACATCTGTTATTTCACTTTACTAAGCCTTTTGGATAATGATACAGTCATGAAGCTTGCAAAGATAATGTATGTTTTATTTTATTTTTGGAAACAATTAATGAAAGAGTTGAATTTATTAAAAATATAAATAAAAAAAAAACAATAGACTGCAAACACTGCAACACAACAAATGTGTGATTTCTATATACCCTGTAAGTTTTTGAAATACAGCCTGAGTGTTTTGCCTCTTTCAGCTGTAGGAAAAGTTTATGCTTCACAGCCTGTATGTAGATCAATGTAATATGACTAGTGTCATAGTTTTGGCTGAGATAGAGGTATTTTCTTCATAGAGGCTCACACAATGCTGAGTTTTGTATTTTTGATTAAAATAGTGGTGATAACAGACCAATGTTTTAGTTGTTGCAGAGCAGTGCTTGCAGAATTTTTCAGCTTCTTGTGCTGCTCTGCCAGCAAGGACACTGGAGGTGCACAAAAAGCTGGGAAGGGACACAGACAGGACAGCTGACCCAAAGTGGCCAAAGGGATATCCTGTACCATATGGCATCATGGTCAGCAAAAAAAAAAATCTGGTGGAAATAAGGAGAAATGGGGAAAAGAATATATTCATAGTGATGTTTGTCTTCCCAAGAAACTATTGTGCATGAGGAGCCTTGCTTTTGTGGAAGTGGCTGAGCACCTGCCTGCTGATGGGAAACAACAAATGAATTTCTTGTTTTGCTTTGCTTGCATACATGACTTTTGCTTTACCTAGTAAACTGTCTTTCAACCCATGAGTTTTTTCACTTTTACCTTTACATTTCTCTACTCTATCCTACCTGAGGAGAGTGGGCTATGTGATACTTAGTTGCCTGCCAAGGTTAAATCACAACAATTAGTTAATGAAATTGGCTGTTACCTACTAATTTTAGGATTCATAAATAAGAAAAAATATTATAGAAATACAGTAAATTAGAAGAAAAACTGGAGGCTGATGAAAGCAACAAATCACATACAACATACAAGCTACCTTACAATCTTACAAGGGCCATCAGGTCACATGAATTCAGAATCCATACAATTCCATTTCTCCAGTGAAGACAGTATAATCTGGAGGTTGAATGACCCCTTTAGCTCCAAAGATATCTGTGAGCAAAGTGGTACAGACGGTTACCTGCTACCCATTGTGAAAATCAGAAATGGGATTTGAGCACTAGGAAAACTTCCAGTCTTTTAAAGATCTATACTGTTTTGAACTGGATCTTCACTTTGATATCTAGATCTGTTCATAATTTCTTACATGTTGAGTATAAGTATAATGCAGTGCTAGTATTGATGAAAAAGAGTAAAGATAAATTATTGAAAAAGACTGACTGTTACACTCGTTACACTGACTGTGTAACATGTCAGCGTATAATGCCGTTTTCCATCTTCTGGGCATCAGATCAAGTACTGTCCAAATTCTTAGAGCGAATTAAGACAGTATTTATAGAAAACAGATGAATTAATGTTTAAAAGCCATAAGACTTGATCTATAAATGCAATGAAGCAAATTACTAAAACATCTATTTCTTGAAAAAGTTCTGATCTTCACTTCTTTCCAACATTTCCTAAAAAAGCATTTTAGATATCAAATCATGCACTGTGCAATGTTGATAGTCATATATGAAAAAAGTCTTCTCCCACTATAACTTTACTATAATGGTAGTTATTGTTCAGGAGACGTATACAAATCCATAGTGTTCATTTCTAGTTTCCTCTCCAAATGTTTAGTTCACTAGAATATCTATTTTCCTTTATTGTGTTCTTTTCTGAGTTTTTTATATTTTTATTAATACTTGCAGCATGCCTTTACCTCTTCTTTAAGAGCTTTTTGAGGCTCCCAGTAAGACATAAACCTGACTAGGAACAATAAGAGGAAGAAGAGACGGGTGCTTCAGTGATGGTCAGTCAGTGCCACATTATGCTAAAGTCTTGACAGGTCTTCTCTAGGTATTAGAACTTTGCTCTCAAAATATTTACAAAAAAGCTTATTTTGAACAGCTAAAGTTACAAAGACCTTCCATTTGCTCAGTGTTATTCAGATGTCAAATATCTTCAAAACCATCACCCAGCAGATTCTCTCAGCTTCTTTATCTTTCCTGATTTTCCACCCTCCTTTTTTTTTAACCATTTCAAGCAGGTGAAAAGCTGAGAAGCAGATTTGATGCTGTTAGCTTAGGAACATGGAGAATATATTCACGAATCATCTCTGCAATTTAAATTTGTTTGGGCATAAGGTGGTCTTCCTCTACTGTGTTTTTGGGTTGCTGAAACTCATAGATCCATTCAGGATGCCTTCTCTTCTATTGATGAGGAATCCATTCTTTGAAGCTCTTGCCAGAATTGGCATGACTTAGCCAGCATTATGCAGCAGTATTTCAATGCCTTAAATATCAATACTATTTTAATCAGAAAACACACAGAGGAATTACTCCCTACCTTAGAACCATTTTCTGTTCTGGCAGTAAAACCTGTTATATCAGCATGAGTCACCTATACTTTCATAATAGAGCTCTTCTTTCCCCTCTAAGTTTAATGTAATGAAATATTCAGAAAAGTTTAGACTAGAGATTTACTCAAAAATTTCTTACAGTTATAATTAGGAAGAAAATCAATTCTCTGAAAAACAAAAAAACTAATACACTTTAAAATTTCAAACACATTAAATTTGCAGGTGGATGTCAGAATTTTTTATCATTAAATTTTCTGTCATATATATTTATTGTGTTTATATAACTGTAAGTGTAAGTGCAAATATAAATGTAAATGCATATATGTATGTCAGAGCTTAAAGAGTATCAAGAGTATCTATCACAAGAAAAAAGTTGTGCAAGAAAAATGAGAAAAACAAAACTAAAAACAAGCAAACAACAAAAAACAGGTCCAAAATTCAGAAATTAAAATAATAATAGTAATAATAATAAAATATCAAAGATCGTGAAACGGGAAACAGAAGTTTTCATTGCGTGTATATAAGCTTTTCACCTGCTTGTATATAAGCTCTTTTTTTTTTTTCTTTCTTCTTTCTTTTCCCCATGCTCTTTCACACACCTAGATTGGTTTTATGTCCTAGATTATAATGATATAAGTACCTGCTTTACAGGCAACTACATTCTTGCCTTTCAGTATTTTTCTTCCTCCTCTTATATTTACACTGTGACTCAGTTTTTCATATTAGTTTTAATCATTAAAATTCCACAGGATTTTCATAAAGTCTAAGTCATGGTCAAAAAAAAAAAAAAAAAAAAAAAAAAAAAGAGGAAAAAAAATATTTAATTTCAAATTAATCCAATTCATCCAGTAGCAGTAGCACCACTATAGTTAGTGCTATACTGAGATGTGCACTTAAAGCAGGATTGAAATTCTCTCATTCCATCCTTTGGTGATTAAAATTAGATTCTCAATGATGTAGCTACTCTTCAAAAGATAAGTACATATTAATCAATTTACAGATGAAAATTTGAAAATAATTCTGCATTAAATGTTTTCCCTAGGAGCCTTAATGTACTGGCATCACCTTAATACCACAAATGTATGCATTTTTCATGAGTATACCATAGTGTTTAAACCTCATTATTGACTTTGTTTCTCGCGCTCTCTCTCTTTTTTTTTTTTTTTTTTTTTTAAGTCAAAAAAGGCCACATGCTGAATCTTTCAGCTTCAAGCCATGTAAATACCTCCTGACAATACCTCCTTAATTTGCACCAGGTCTTGGCCAGCCCTAACTAATGTTTTTAGTCTAGACTTGCTCTAGGTTGGTTATGAAAAGCAGAAAATCATGTCAGACCTGAGAAGTCCTTTATTAATTCCTTGAATATTCCCAAAACTTCTTTATTGTAAAACATAATTCATGAAATTCCTTAAGCTAAGGAAAAGAGGGTAAAAATAGGCTGCTTTTAATAAAAATAGTAAGACTTGTGTATTTTATTTTGCCTTCCTCAATTACCCATTCCTCTCCTGGATCAGGAATGTTCTGAGGTAGCTACATGTCTGCACAGATCCCCAACAAGTTTCTCTCTGGGCACTATGCATTCATACATAATAAAGCCTTCATAATAGCAATTTACTGTTATTTTGTTAGCATGGACTGCAACAAATTTATTCTAATTTGTAGAACCTTGTATATAAACTTTAGAGCCCAAAACCAAACAAAAACCAATCAACCAATCGAACAAACAAAAAATAACCATTGACTTTTACATTTTTATTTTGACATAAAATTAACTTTATTTATATTAGATATTATTACAGTGTGTCAGGGTCAAAATTAATAGCAGAATGCACAATAGCCTAATCTAAATATTTGCAAGATAACAGGTATGCAGCATTTTTAAGAGAAAGATAGTGGTTGGTACTCAGAAGAATCATTTCAGGTTGTGAATTTCATGTTCATTGTATAAGAACTACAAGGCAAAGCCATCAAATAAAAAGACTTCAGAAGCTGACTGGTAAGCACCTGACTATTGTCAGATACAGCTTTGTTTTGCGTCAAGAGTCAAAGATTAAGATTTTTTTTTTTTTTTTAGTTTGTAACTAATTTTCGACCTGTAGAAGTAGTTGGATCACCCCTTTCTCTGAGAGATTATCTGTGTACAAATGAGTTGGAAATCGTGCCATGCCACTGCTTCCAAGGGGTTTTAACTTTAGCTCCTTGCTCTTAGTCCTGCCTAAGCTTTGCATTATCCCAAGGAAACTACGAAGCCTAGTTTTAAGCAACCTGACATCAAGTCAAATAAGGATGTACTTGACTTGATCAGTACCCTAAAGTACACCAAACCACTTCGGCTGTAGCTATTGCCAACAGTGATGCTAGTTAGCCCTCCAATGAGCCTCTAGTGAGGCTCAATCTGTCTTCCAATAATCAAATACCAATTTTGCATACAGCGAAAAGCTCGGCTCTGAAATATTAATTTTTGTTGTTATTGTTTATGCACTCAGTCACTCACACTGCCAAAAACAAATGGTTCTGCTGGAAATCGTATAATATTTCATAGAGATGGCAGGCTTTTTATTATTTTATTTTATTTAGAGAGAATTGATTGGAGAGGATGCTCTGCTTTGCAAAAATAGATACCTATTACACAAATTAGTTTTACATTTAGATTTTATAGCCACTTCACAGTGAAGAATTTTCCCTCAAATATACATTCAAGAATACATTCAATACTTTCAAGAAATGTAACATATTATTAGTCACTTTTTCAAAATCACCAAACGTGCAATATAAATTATCTAAAAGCCTCTGTTTTGTATATATAGCATCTATTTATTTAATAATATTAATTTATTCTTTTGAAATGTTTTACATGAAATACATGACAGAAATGTCACCGTATTTTGGAGTTTATGATATAAACAAGGTCAGTGCATAATTCAGAGTATAAAATTTTGTTTTCTGATGGGGAAGAAAATCAAGTCTTAGTGCCACACTATGAAGTTAATTAGACCATTGGGAAAAGATATTTCAGGTAAGTAGCTATAATAGATATTTCCTTGCTACTATGTATATATATTTGTTTCTCAATACATCAGTATTGGTTACATTTTCTCTAAAAAAATCATTTAAATTATGCATACAGCATATACATGTATACTTACTTTATACTAATATCAATAAAGTATGCAAATCTTCATAAGATACTATTACTGGGAAATGCATTTCTCAGACAGCTGTAAAAGTCTGAGTTTACAAACAATTGTGATGGTTTGTTTGTTGGTTTCTAGATCTGTTCTCAGCACTAATTGCTTGAATCTTTCTTTGTTTTTAATATGCCAGACAAGACAACTGCTATAGCATGCTGCCATGATGTGCTTTGCACTGATTCTAAGGAGATTCACAACAGCTACAACTAAACTAATCAAGTCTGGAGCCAATGTTATTCATTTATTACTTCCAATAATAATAAAGTTTCACTTTAGGCAGAAATTGATTATTGGTTATTGATTATTGACACTTTTTTTTGATATTGATTATTGACACTTTTTTTTTTTTTTTTTTTTTTCGAACAACTGTTATGCATATTGAGACCCTGCTTCCCATGATGTGGCCGAATATCACTTGTTGATGGGAAGTAGAGAGTAACTGCTTTTCTCTCTCTGTACTTCCACGCAGACTTTTTTTTATTCTTTTTCCTTTTTTTTTTTTTTTTTTTACCCCCCCCCCCTCTTCCTATTCCCTTTAATTAAATCATCCTTATCTCAAACTGTCAGACCTTTGTGTTGTATTTTCTCCCCCTTCCCCACTTCCCCTTTGAGAAAGGGGAAGTGAGAGCAGTCGCGGTGGAGCTTGGCTGCCCACCTGAATAAAACCATTGCAACGTTCAATATCAGAAAAGCTAATTTGGGCTGAGGACACATTAGGGAAGCTTCATAGCCCTTAGCTCTACCTATTGATCTGATACTAACCTTAGCTGGCTTGCTTAACTTGTCAGCCTCCAGACGTAAATAAATTCCTGAAGAATGAAGAGAAACATAAACTTTATGTGTTCTACAGTGAAGCAGAATATAGAAATGAGGATAAGAGACCTTAGACAACCTGTAAGGGAGTAAGATTGCTCAAAGATTTTTTAAAAATTGAATGAAATAGGGCTTAAAGCTTTTGTCAAGATACAGCTTCAAGGAAGGTCAAAATAATGTTTTGATTATCCTTTAAGAAAGTATGCAACAATCTGTACAGAAACAAGTACATGTTCTGTATGCATCATTTCAGGTGATAATTGTTTTAACTGTAATTTTCAATTACAATATTGATATAATATTATGACATACAATCTGGAATAAAATAAATGACTGCTAGAGTGAATTGTTAGTTGCATTAAAAAGTATGATCAGCTGACAAAGCTTTGTCTCATTGAAAAGTGACTCCTTGAAAATATAAATCAAAGGGTAGTCTGTGTAACAGAATTTACCACTTGTGCATGGGTATTCATTTAATAGAAAAAAAAATGTGGCTATGAAAGTTCTTATGTGAACATTATTTTTAAAGAAAATTATACATCTTCACAGCCATACTTATTAAAGAGGAAACAAAACAAAACAAAACATTGTAATAATGGATAAAAAAATATTTTACATGTACATTCCATTTTCTACACATGTATAGGAAAGCCTCAAATCATTTTAAATAGGACAGTCCTTTTTGATATGCATATACATGTAAGAATAGTCTTAACTCCTTTACAGTTCTGTTTTTGTTTTTTTTTTTTTTTTTTTTTTTTTTTTTCTTCTCCTTTTCACTGAAATTACACCTTTCAGTGTTAAGGCTGAATTATTAGGCAGTGAAGGTCCAGCTGTATTGCTTGAACTGTTGTATATGAAGTCCACAGATGGGCTTCAAACACCTGCTGGTGTCCTGTTTTTTGGCTGGGATTTTCTTCATTGTATCTCATATGCTGTGTTTTAGTTTTGTGATGAAAACAGTGTTGATAACACACCAATGTTTTAATTTTTCCTAAGCAGTCCTTTCACAAAGTCAAGGACTTTTCTGGTCCTTGTGTTGCCCTGCCAGTGAGGAGGCTAGGGTGCACAAGAATCTGGGGATGAACACAGCCAGGACAACTGACCCAAACTGGCCAGAGGGATATCCTGTACTGTATGATGTCATGATGAACAATAAAAGCTGGGGAAAAGAAGGACAAAGGGAGAGGGGAATGCATTCATAGTGATGACATTTGTCTTCCCAAGAAACTGTTATTCATGATAAGCCCTGCTGTCATGGAAGTGGCTGAGCACCTGCCTGCTGATGGGAATAAGTGAATGAATTCCTTATTTTGCTTTGCTTGAGCATGCAGCTTTTGCTTTATCTATTCAACAGTCTTTATCTCAACTCCCAAGTTTTCTCACTGCTACAGTTCTCATTCTCTCTCCCATGCCTCTGTGGAGCAATGAGCAAACATCTGTGTGGTGTTGAGCTGCCAGCCAGGGTTAAACCACCACAGCTAGATAAATAATGATTTTCACGTACCTTTGAACTTCTCATTTGTATTATAATAAATAATATATCTGCCCCTTTCTTTATTTTGGTAATACCAATCTCTCTGTATCTGTTACAAAGCTTTCTATCACCAATCTATTTTGCTTTTTCCTTTGAAAATGTTGTTGTTTTTTTTTTTTTTTTTTTTTTTTTTCCCAAGTCAATTCACAGTATTGCAAGATCTAGGTCAGGCATCACTCAGTCCAAAGACTGAAGAAAAACAGAGGATCTCTTGATCCTGCTGAGTCAGAAAAGGCTTCTTCATACCACAGGAAGGAAGTAGCTGAAAGCTTTATAATAGCATTCACAGCAGGAGGTAAACACAAAGACAAGAGGTCAGTTAATGGTAGGTACATTAGTTTTCTGATTTTGATTACATAAAGTTACTTGCATATAAAAAAATAAAAGAAAAGAAAGAAAAAAAAGAAGAGAAGAGAAGAGAAGAGAAGAGAAGAGAAGAGAAGAGAAGAGAAGAGAAGAGAAAAAAGAAAAGAAAAGAAAAGAAAAGAAAAGAAAAGAAAAGAAAAGAAAAGAAAAGAAAAGAAAAGAAAAGAAAAGAAAAGAAAAGAAAAGAAAAGAAAAAAAGAAAAGAAAAAAGGAAAAGAAAAAAGGAAAAGAAAAAAGGAAAAGAAAAGAAAAAATAAAATCAAAGGTGAAACAAAACCTTTCAAGACTACGGGAGAATATATTTGTGTAATGAATTCTGTGATTACTAAACTACTTCTGTATAAGGAAAATTCTCCATTAATCCCTTGCTGTGAGACTATATAAAATAATGCAACATCAAGCACCTCAAGATTAATTTAGAGACAAAATTTTTAACATTTGAAGTTAGGTGGTAAGCAAAATGAATATCAAAGGTATTTTTGGACTTATTATATTAAGGACGATATTTAGTAGAGTCCAACTACTACAAGTTTACATTGCATTCTCTAACAAATTCTGCCCTTCATCATTTTTTATTTATTTATATATTTTTTAATGTTGACAATCATTTTCTCATAGCCTTGTTTTGTTTTGTTCTATGTGATTTGAAAGCTATCTAAGCCTGTGACCTGCAACAGTGCCTTTATGAGCAAGTGCACTGTGCTGACCATGGCCAGATTCTGGGCCATTTTATGATTCTGGGCCATTTATCAGACACTGCAGTAATATGGCCATAACTTATCATACTTTTTTCATCTTTGAACAGTGTTACAAGATTACTTAAAATTTTATTTTGTTTCAACTCACTGTTTTTTTTTGTTGTGACAAATAATATGGGAAGACACTTGTAACTTGCTAACAGCCTCCTGAGACTGTTAAAAAAAAAAAAAAAAAGACCTGAAAACAAAAATGAAATGTTGTTTAGTGATAAGAACACAAGTAACAAATTATCAGGAATAAAGCTTTCCTATTAAATCCCCTTCCATAAGACCTGAGATTTATTTATTTGTTTGTTTATTTAATGTAAACAGATGAAAACTCTAGTAAGGATGGAATGAATATAAAATCACATTTCTGTGAAAAGGAAGCCCAGCTATAAAGAATAATACTGAAAGAAAAGGTGTGGAACGTGGATTTTTTGAAGCAAAATAAATTTTATTATCTTACTCCTTAATTTCCTGTAATGTACAAAATTAGTCAGGCTTCAACAAACTCAGCAGGGCTAGTAAATTTGACCTAGAACTAGTTTCCAATTTTATTTTAAAGTTGGATAAGAGACTCCTTATTACTCTCTTCTTACTCACAGAGATGGTCTATTTCTGAATGCAAAGCTTTCAGAAATCTGTTTTCTAAAAAACATGCATTCATTCACTCAGATTGTGCCACATAAGCCCATAAAAGCAGTAATAACAACAATAAATCAAGATACCCACACTCATTACTATTTCAGCTTCTCTCTGCATTTGCCTCACAGAAAGGGGAAAAACCTGCATCAGTTATTACCTATTACTGTGATCGTAATGCAAATGCAAAAGGCAATGATTCCGCAGACATAAGAACTGATATTTAAAATTTTCTGAGTAGATGCAACTGCTTGAAAATATATTTATTTTAAAAAGCATCTCTTTCCCTTCTGGAAGAAAAAACAGCCTAAAAATGATATGGATTATTCCATTCAGATATCAGCCTTCACAAGTTTTTATTACAAAGGCCTCCATTAAGTTCTCTTTGCAAACCTGTTTAGTTTCTTACACAAATGTAGCAACTCATGACAGAATCACAATAAAATCACTGTTTGTTGAGCTTTTGCTTCTTTTGTTAGCTCTTATGCCCTGGTTAGACTCTAACTGTACTTGTTAACATTTTTGATGCTTTAGTTCTGATACAGATATTTTCTTGTTCTATCACAATAATAGAGGGCTATGTCCTTCTGCGCTATGTCAGTTGTGAGTGAAATGACACGTGAAGAGATCTGATCATAACAGAGCTTTTATTTACTGTTTTAACAACTGTTTGTTAACAACTGAGTCCTCAGGTGGAATAAATTATGAATGGAAAAGTATTAACATTGTACTAGTTTATCCCCACATAAATATGCTAGGTCTGGTTGGGATGGAGTTAACTTTTCCTGCAGCAGCCCATACAGTACTGTGCTCTGCACGTGGAGCTAGAACTGTACTGGTATCACAACAGTGTTTTGTCTATTGTTGCATAATACTGACACAGTATCAGGACTCCCTTCAACCTCCGTAGAACTGGCAGGCTGGAGATACAAGAAACAAGGAGGGGACGTCACCAGGGCAGCTGACTTAAACCAACCAAAGGAATATTCCATACCATACGGTGTCACTCAGCAATAAAAGGTGGGAAATGGGAAGGCTTCCTGAGACATAGTTGAACATTGCTCATTGATAGGAAGTAGAAAGTACTTTCTCTTTTTTCTCTCTGTGCTTCCACATGGCCCTTGCTTGCTATTTTTCTCTTCCCTCTTCCTTTTCTCTTTAATTAAATTATTGTTATCTCTACCCATATGTTTTGTTGTTCTTTGTTTGTTTCTTCACTTTCCAGCTTACTTCTTTCTTCCCCTCTTCTTCTAAGAAGGGGAAATGAGAGAGCAGTTGTGGTGGAGTTCAGCTGCCCACCCAAGTAAAACCACCACAATAAGATATGGGGATCATTCTGAACCATTTAAAAAAAATAAGGCTATCACAAGAAATAAACATACAGGTTCAGCATCACTTTACTTCACAAGTAGATTTTACTGCTATATTAAAAAGAACATCAGTGTTGTAAAAATTTCTGCTTCTCTGTAATCTCTGATCCCTTCATACTTTCAGTAGTCCCTTTTAGTCCCAAATAGTCCCTTTTCCTTCAGCAGCAATTCTGTACTTTAACCAAATACTGCTGTGATATACCTTCCAGTCAGCTCCTGGCAGTCTGTTCTGTTGTCATTCTCAATCAAATCATAAACATGAATATATATATATATATATATTTATATATATATAAAAAAGTCCCTTCCCTTCCCTTCCCTTCCCTTCCCTTCCCTTCCCTTCCCTTCCCTTCCCTTCCCTTCCCTTCCCTTCCCTTCCCTTCCCTTCCCTTCCCTTCCCTTCCCTTCCCTTCCCTTCCCTTCCCTTCCCTTCCCTTCCCTTCCCTTCCCTTCCCTTCCCTTCCCTTCCCTTCCCTTCCCTTCCCTTCCCTTCCCTTCCCTTCCCTTCCCTTCCCTTCCCTTCCCTTCCCTTCCCTTCCCTTCCCTTCCCTTCCCTTCCCTTCCCTTCCCTTCCCTTCCCTTCCCTCCCCTCCCCCTCCCCCTCCCCCTCCCCCTCCCCCTCCCCCTCCCCCTCCCCCTCCCCCTCCCCCTCCCCCTCCCCCTCCCCCTCCCCCTCCCCCTCCCCCTCCCCCTCCCCCTCCCCCTTCCCCTTCCCTTTCATCTGTGAAGTCTGCAAACATTGTTCACAACTATAGAGCCATAAGTTTACCTTCATTGTATACTGTCATAACAACCAAATTGTCTGGGTTCTTCTTGTCTGTAGTCCTATCGTATTTTATAATTAGTACATTGCTCTCCTACTTTGAACTTTCAAAGACGTGGCCACAACCATCTTTTTGTGTACATGTACCATGCTGCAGTTACTCATAACTGGGGTTTGACAGTAACACTATATATAATAGTAATATATATATGAAAAAGACTAAAATATATAATATATTAATATATAAAATAAAAAGACTAATATAAGTATCAAAGTGTAACAGTAGATTTTAAGCACTTGTGTCTTTGTCTCCTAATTCGGATCCAAATTGTCTATCTACATCCAAAGCAGTTGGGTTTTAAGCATTTAGATCATGAACTTTATCACCAGCTGTTGCTCACAAGATTACAGAAAAACACTGATAAAATAATAATACTTCAACATAAGTAATCTTCTAGAAAATTGATCTTAATTTCCTAGAAAAAAATAAAAAGTTAATCTCCCCACCCTCACCCCTCATATTTCTCCAAGAATTCTCTCATCTTCAAGATAAGAAAATACCCCCACTAAATCTTTCTTCTATGGTTTGAAAGATGCATCAACTTAAAGGGAAATTTGATTGGTTATTTTCAAAAAGGCCTGGAGGTGCCTCATCAGTGCACTTGTAACAGGATTGCTGATGCAAATCTGAACACTCAAATCTCATTTGAAAGGCATAGCATTTTTCAGTCTCAAATTCATCTTATCAGCACAAAAACAAACAAACAAACAAACAAAAAGGTCAAAAGTAAACTGCCTTCTCTTTTTAAGTCTCAGACTTCCAGAAACATAATGCCTATAGTGCTGTCTCCACTTCAGCTAAGTACAAAGCCTCCCGTTATAAATCCAGTATTTTTGCCAGAATGCTAACACTGCAAACCATGAAGTCACACAGCTCAGTAAATATCTATACTACAATACAGTGATGTACTACAATTCCCAAGGTTCCCAGTTTTTCTTGTTACCCAGAACTGAGAGGTAATGTTACAATATTCTTTTTATTTAACTTTTATAGGACCCACTGGATTCAATGATCATTTCTCTTTTTATATAAGAATAATATGTAGTAGGCAGAGAAAAATGTCATATTTAAGATTTTAAGATGTACCCTAGATATACTTTGTTACCTACCTGTAAATGATCCTTTCCAAATAAATAAGTTTGATGACTTTATTCAGTTAATGTATTTTGCTTTCTTTTCCTGATCATTTGTTCTTTCTTAGCTGGTTTACTTTGCAATTTATCTACTACCATTATTTTTGCCTGTATACAATTCCTCCATTCCCTAAGTTCCTTTCTAAAGGCACTAAAAACTTCTAATATGACTTAACATGCTGCCATATCTTTTCTCAGCATCCTAGTTATGACATTCAAATTAACATGCAGGAAAAGTAGAGATTGGTGACACAAAATATATTTTTACAATTAAATATATTCACATACAGGACCTGTATAGTCCACTCTAGACCTATCTGTCACTTCATCAAAAATACATTAAAAAAATCATAGAGACAAAATTCTCACCTGTCAGCTTCCTTTGTAAATCTTCATATTCTGCTTTTCTGTTTAAAAATCACAAAAATCTCACAGTCAGGCTGTATTAGAATGATTGAATTTTCCATACTATAGCCATAAACTAAATATTTATATATAGGTGATCCTGCTTGGCAGAGGGGTTGGATAGATGATCTTCAGAAGTCTCTTTCTACCTTGGCCATTCTGTGATTCTGTGATTTTACCTTTTAAAATCAATCGAGCAAAGAACATTTTTAGTGTTTAGAACAAGGCTTTCTATTCCACAAGAATTGGGATCATAAGATACATACCTAGAAATTATCTAGAATAACCAGAAAATGTTTTTAAACAGTAGTGTAAATACGTTATAGGGAAGAATAAACAGATAAATAAATATGAATAAATATTATTTGCATACTGGGCACATTTAAAAATAGATTTCTTTGTTTCAAGCCCAGTTTGCAAATGGAAGCACAACTTATTTTGTTCAAAGACAAATCTTCTCATACATGGGTCTAAAAAACAGCTAACTAGCTGTTGAGACATCAGCTATAGTATTCAAAAGGTTTCTTCATTGAAAATAGCAGTGGATAAAGTGTTAAATTATGTAAAGAGTGCTAAGACAATAATATACTTTCACCATATAAGAGAAAATATCTACTGCAGATTTAGGTGCTTATTTTTTCCTTTTCTCTAGGGAACAATGACTAGGAAATACTGTCCCATTCTGTGCACATAAAAGTAGCCAATGGGAAGCTTAGAAAAGAACTCACAGAATCACAGAATTTCTAGGTTGAAAGAGACCTCAAGATCATTGAGTCCAACCTCTGACCTAACACTAACAAGTCCTCCACTAAACCATATCGCTAAGCTCAACATCTAAATGTTTTTCAAAGACCTCCAGGGATGGTGACTCCACCACTTCCCTGGGCAGTCCATTCCAATGCTTAACAACCCTTTTGGAAGAGAAGTTCTTCCTAATATCCAAACTAAACCTCCCCTCACACAACTTTAGCCCATTCCCCCTTGTCCAGTCACTGGGCATGTGGGAGAAGAGACCAACCCCCACCTCTCTACAGACTCCTTTGGGGTAGCTGTAGAAAGTAAAAAGGTCACCCCTGAGCCTCCTCTTCTCCAGGCTGAACAAGCCCAGCTCCCTCAGCTTCTCCTCATAGGACTTGTTCTCCAGACCCCTCACCAGCTTTGTCGCCCTTCTCTGGACCCGCTCAAGCACCTCGATGTCCTTGTAGCGAGGGGCCCAAAATTGAACACAGTACTCAAGGTGCGGCCTCACCAGAGCCAAGTACAGGGGGACTATCACTTCCCTAGCCCTGCTGGCCACACTGCTTCTTATACAAGCCAGGAAGCTGTTGGCCTTCTTGGCCACCTGAGCACACTGCTGGCTCATATTCAGCCGACTATCCACCAATACTCCCAGGTCCTTCTCTGCCAGGCAGCTTTCCAACCACTCATCTCCTAGTCTGTAGCTCTGCTTGGGGTTGTTGTGCCCCAGGTGCAGGACCCGGCACTTGGCCTTGTTGAACTTCATACAACTGACCTCAGCCCATTAGTCCAGGCTATCCAGATCCTCCTGCAGAACCTTCCTAAACTGTTAGAGAACAACTTGCCCTACACAGACAAATAAAAGAGCATAAATAGGCTCTCATTCATGGCCATCACATGTAAATAAATATTTTATTAGTTCATAAATAAAATACCAATAATAAATTTGTGATTGATTACAAGAATTGGTTATTATTAATTAATTATCATTTGATAAAATTTTCTTCTGATTCTTAAGATTATATCCAAATGAACACAACTGCCTCCCTCTACCCACATGAGCCTAGAAACTGGCAGACGACCTGGTGTTTTCAATACACTTGCAGAAAACCTTCCAGTCTGTATGCACCTGTGTACACTTAACCTGACTGCTTTGGCCAGTACTAATATTTTTAAAGAATATATGTACATTATTCATATTTATATTAATAAACTCACAAAATCATATAATATTCCGAGTTAGAAGGGACATACAAGGATTATCAATTCCAACTCCTGTTTCCACACAGGACCACCCCAAAATCAAGCCACATATCTGAGAGTGGTTTCCAAATGCTTCTTGAATTCTTTGCAGGCTCTGTGACATGACCACATTCCTGGGGAGCTAGTTCCAGTGTGCAACCACCCTCTCAGTGAAGGAGCTCTTCTGAACATGCAACCTGAACCTCCTTTGACACAACTTCATGCCGCTCCCTTGGGTCTTATCACTGGTCACCAGAGATCAGCAGAGATCAGCGCCTGCCCCTCTGCTCCCCCACATGAGGAAGCTGTACGCTGCCATGAGATCTCCCCTAAGTCTCCCCTTCTCTATGCTGATCAGTCCAAATTAACTCAGCGACTCCTCATATGTCTTGCCCTCTAGATCCTTCAACATCTTTGTAGCCTTCCTTTATTATTATCTACTATCTATTTATTATTATTATCTATTAGTTTTATGTTTTTCTTGTTTGTTTTTATTTATTTAGCTATATCACAGAGTGAATATTAGCATTTCAAAATTATTCTTCTTCAGATAGGCAGAACTACCTTCGGGTAGTTAGGCAAATACAGGATTACATTATTATCTATTTGAGAAAAAACATCTCACAGGCAGACCTATTTTATTTTATTTTATTTTATTTTATTTTATTTTATTTTATTTTATTTTATTTTATTTTATTTATTGTATTCTTGTTGTTTGCTTGTTTGCTTTGTTTATTTTATTACATTTTATTTTATTATTTTATTTTTTAAGTAAAATACTTAAGGCTTGAAGGATAATTTGATACCCATGAAAACCCACCTAAGGAGGGCAAGCAGAATGCTCTCAACTAAGATACAAGACATAATTTCTTAAGTTAAAACATCTTTTTATAGCTCAAGTTTGTAAACACTAGATTGAGGGTCATCTTTCCTTTTCTTCTTCTACTCAAGAAAAAGACTTCAGTGCTTTTGATGGCACCATAAATATCTAAATCTGCTTTTGTTGACTGAAATAAAGAAGAAAGCCAATGTAGCAGTGTTGAGACACCACAAATATATTTCACATCATTTTATCCAGCTATTGGTTTGTCTTTAATATTCTTAAACAGCGTTGAATGTTTCTTTCTAGTCAAGAAGGAAAGTGGGATCTTGTTCACGCTTTTTTTGTTCTTTAACCAAATGAGTGACAAGCAACTTTTTTTTTCCTTTTCAAGACAAGTAATCTAAATTCAGTAGTTAATCTGATTTTTTTTTTTATTATCGTTTTTAAATAGCTGTTATTAATCATAATATCACCAATGAACAAGGCTTAATAGCTTATGGTTATTTTTTGTATTTAAATTAAATGTAGTGACTTTTGGTATTTTAAGATAAGGAGGTTGCTAAAAAATTAATTTTTCCTCAAACCACTGAAGATGTAAACTGACAAATAACTCTGTAATTATTTCAAGCAATATGAAAGAACACAACAATCAGGAAAACTTGTTATTTTCTGTTTGTTAGAATACTTCCAACAGCAAATTTTACTGTACCTAAATAATCACACACTGGAAGAGACTCCTTAGGGAAGTGGTCAAAGCACTGAGTCTGCTGGAGTTCAAGAAGTGTTTAGATAATGTTCTCAGACACACTGTCTGATTTTTTGGGTGGTCTTTTAGGGACATGTGAGTTGGACTTAATGGTCCTTGTGGGTCCCTTCCAACTTGGGATATTCTATGATTCTATGATTCTGTGATTTTGTAAGTTCAAGTAGTCAGATCTTACAAAAATATTTCTTGAAAATTTAGGAATTCAAACTTAGGAAAAGCAGAGAGGAGATTTTCAAACTAAATATTTGGAGATTCATGTGTGTACAGCATGCTTCAGATAACTTTGGAGAATTCTCATTGAAACATTGGAATGTAGAATCACAGAATTCTTTACTGAAAGGGTTTTTAGGCATTGTAATAGACTGCCCAGGGAAGTGGTTGAGTCACCATCCCTGGAGGTCTTTAGATTTAGATGTTTAGATTTAGAGCTTAGTGATACGGTTTAGTGGAGGACCAGTGATATGGTTTAGTGTTAGGTCAGAGGTTGGACTAGGTGATCTTGGAGGTCTCTTCCAACCTAGATGATTCTGTGATTCTGAATATCCACTTCCCTGTGGAGCCTGTTCCAATGCACAATTACCCCCTCAGTGGAGAACCTTTTCCTAACATCCAACCTGAACCTCCTCTGACCCAGTTTAATGACACTCCTATTGCTGGTCACCAGAGAGAAGAGATCAGCACCAGTCCCTCCTCTCCCCCTCATGAGGAAGCTCTGAGTTGCCATGAGATCTCATCAGTCTCCACACCTCTAGGCTGACCAATCCAAGAGAAATCAAGCACTTCTCATACATATTTCCCCCTTGACTTTTCACCATCTTTGTTCCCATCCTTTGAACACCCTTGAATAGTTTTTGTCCTTCTTATCTTATGGCATGCAAAACTGTTCACAGAACTGTAGTGAGGTTACACCAGTGCCTAGCAGAGTGGGACAATCCCTTTCCTTGACCAGCTAGCAATGATGTGCCTGATGCACCCCAAGATGCAGTTGGCCTTTTGGCTGCCAGAGCACACTGTTTACTCCTATTCAATTTCTCCCAAACAAAACCACCAGATCCCTTTCCATAGGCTGTTCTCCAGCCTCTGGTCCCCCAGTCAGTACAGACAACCAGGGTTGCTCCACCCCAGGTACAGAATTTGGCACTTGCTCTTGTTAAATTTTATACAGTTGGTGATTGCCTAGCATATTCTAGTCTGTCAACATCTCTCTACAAGACCTCTTCTCTCTACCTTTAAGGAAGTCAGCAGCTTCTCCTAATTTAGCATCATTCACAACTTTAGTATGCATTTGACTCCTGCATCCACCTATCAAAATATTAAAGAGAACCCGAATAGGCCCCCCTAATATAGGGCCGTGGGGAACCCCACTAGTTACTGGCCACCAGCCTGATGTAATCTCCTTTACTATGACCCTTTGATTCCAACCCATCAGCCAATTGTTCACCAATCACATTAGGTACTTGTCGAGCTCTATGATGGGCATTTTGTCTGTGAGAGAAAGTATTGAAAGCTTTGCTGAAATCCAAAAAGATTACAACTACTGGCTTCTCTTGGTCAACTAGATTGCTGACCATGTCATAAAAGGAAATAAAGTTCATTAAACAGGACTTTCCCCTTGTGAGCCCTTGTTGGTTCTGACCAGTGACTGCATTATCGTTCCAGCATTTTTTTCAATAGCTATGAATAAATCTTCTTCATAATTTTACCAGTCACCGAAATGAGACTGACAGGCCTTTAATCACTGGAGTCTTCTTTCTTGGGACAACATTTGCCAACTTCTAGTCAACAGAGACCTTTCCAGATTTCAAAGACAGTTGAAAAATAACTGTGGGAAGAGGGTAACTTTCATTAAAGTTACTCATACACTTCTACTCCCTTCCTCCTCCCAAATACAGTCCACCTTTCATATGTCTTAGAGAGGTAAAAGGCAATTATTATTATTTTTTTTAAGAGGACTTCAGAAAAACTTCATCAATGGCTTAAAGAATATATTTCCTACTGTAACAGTGGTTGCCTGTATCAGAAATATAAAACATATAATTAACTTTAATAAAATTAGAAAGTTTGAAAAATACTAGTTGTCTGTTTTAATCCAATGAGACAGAAGTGAACCTTCTGATGCCCTGTCATCTTGGGACCCAGAATGAGCATTTGGTGTATACTTTTTCTTTTCCCTTCCTGGGGCTGTGTGAAATTCTTTGTTAGGAAGACTAGTTTTATTTTTACCATCACAAGATCTTTAAAAAATGAAGAGAATTTCCAAGAAGTTGCACAAAATGTTTATTATACAGTCCCTCAAGTTTACGTGAGCTCCAAAATCAAACTGTCCACATCTACCAAGGTTCAGAGCACAACCACTGACCTTTAAATTTCAAATCTATATTAGCTCTATTTTTTGTTAAATTATTTGTACTATAAAAACATGCCACAGAAGGAAGTACATTATAGTATTTATCATCACTGATGACCATGTCAGAACTAAGAGAAAAGTTCTGTGTATACCTAGCTTGTTTCTAAAAACAGACCCTCAGTTGTTTCCATCAGAGAAGAACTGTTGGAGGGTGGTGATGTGGTTAGATAAAATACCATTTTTCTCCTCATATTTGACATAACTCAGTGTCCTGTCAATATAGTCTACAAACATGATTCACTAGAATTTCCACTCTGAAAAATATTATACAGTTATGTAACTCTTGAGACAGTCTACAGCCACAATTAAAACAAGATCTGACATTTACAGTTTCAAAGAACTAGTTAGCTCCCTGATCACCACAACAAGCACTAGTTCTGCTTTTGCTAACAAGCTGTACACCTTCTCCTACTAAGAGCCATGTGTGAAAGCAGGAAAAACTTTCATACTGTTCCAAGAAGTTATTAAATTGTTTTAACCCCCTCTAGGGTGTCTGCAAGACGGAGTGTTTAAATGCCTGAAGAGACTGGGAATAGGAGAGAAAAATTCAAAATCAAAATAAGATTTTCATTAACTCGTTGAGTATATCTACATTAACATTTTATATATAAATAAATTATATATATATATAAATTATATTTAAATTTGAAGGCATGTAAAGTACAGCTGTTTATCTCAATATATAAGGGAAAATCACAATATATCAGTGCAGAAAGCATAGTAATAAACAAACAAATATTCAAATAAATGTCAGTAAAACCTGGTGCAGTTTATTTAAAATTCACAGGCAATTTGGAACATGAGTTTAAAATAGACTCTTTCAAATACAGTTGCTCTTGTGTGACATTTTACTTTTGCTAATGGAACAAGGTTAAAATGACATGATGATAAGATTCAACTTTTAAATTATATATCTCCTATCATTTTAAGCCTGCAGTCTAGTATTATTTCTTTCCACTGACATATACTATAATCTCTGGCTAGAGTAATGAAAGCAGACTCCATCTGCCAGTATACATCAGCTGCACATTCACTGAGTGTACCTGAGCATAGCAAGGTTTGTGCCTCAGGAATTAGAGTGTGCTTCAGTGTTGGAAAACTAGCCTTGCTCTAGTCAAGCTAGATCTCCTCTGAGGACATGGTGGTTCTCCTACTCATCCTCATTGGACCTGAAACAAGTGGATTTAACATCATGCCTTCAGAAGAAACATCACACTGTCTTCCTTGTTAGAGGGTATATATGGGGATTTTTGCATTTAAAAATAGAGTAGAATAGAAAGTGCTACTTTCCCATAAAACACAGTCATTTAATCACTACATACAGAGCAGGAACAACCCTGATTTCATACTTAAGTAAACTAGCATAGTTCCTAACACTTTTTTGTTAAAGTGGTTTTTTTTGTTTGTTTGTTTGTTTTTTGTTTGTTTGTTTGTGTTTTTTTCTTTTTTTTTTTTTTTTTTTTTTTTTTTAGGTTTTACACTTAGGTTTCCTTACTTATTATCAACACATTCTGAAATATGTCTGTACTAAGTAGCAAAAGACATATTTAGGTCGAAGAAAAGGTTATTTAAAAGGTTATTTCACTGACATTTCTGTCCTCCACAAGAAGTTGAAGTAGTCAGGGAGAACAGGATGGTATTACTTTGTATGTTTTTCCTCTAACATCTGGATTGCATTGGTTCCCCAGTAGTGAGAAAACAGTTTCTTAAGTCCTTCTTAGAGAAACTCCTAAGTGTGGGAATGTAAAAATTCTGGTAAGGTAATGGGTATTAAGTTCTGTATTTTCCAGAGGCCTGGGTTGCCCAAGGGTAGTTAATTTGAACACAGGCAGCCTTCCTCGGAAGCTGAACTCTGAGACAAGTGAAGGTACATGGAAATCTTGGCTTCCCCCCTTCCATGCCCTACAGGGCTTGTGCAGACCTTGAGAGGATAGGCTGTAGAGTTTCTTGCCAAGTCAGCCTATCAAAGTGTCTTCTAGGATGCTGTTCTACCTCCCATAGTGGGAATACTCCATGACCTAGATATAGCAAAACTGACTGCCATCACCTCATCAAAGACAACTGCACTATTGCAACATACTATGAACATATTAGCTGCTAGTATATGTGTTACAATTTAAGTAATATCAGCGGACTCACATTTCAGTCCTCTGTTGCAAATCCATTCAGAATGGCTCCCATAGAAATAGGTCTGAGAAATACTTAAGACAGTATAAACATAATGATTAAACGACCTGTTTCCTCTTTTTAAAAAAAAAAAAAAAATCATAGTTAAATTAATTAATTCAAAGGACCGTTCCATTTCCTTTTCAGTTACTCAACAGCAAGTTTTCTTTTTGATAAATAAAAGGGAAATCAGACCAATTATTTTTTGACATTATTGTGAGTCTAGAGGAGGTCCACAAGGATGAATGCTGGAGCACCTCTCCTATGAAGACAGGCTGAGGGAGCTGGGTTTTTTCAGTCTGGATAAAAGGATCTAGGGAAACCATATAGCAGCCTTTCAGTAATTAAAGGGGGCTTACAAGAAAGACAGGGAAAGACTCTTTACAGGGGAATGTAGTGATAGGGCAAGGGGTAATGATTTTAAAATAAAAGAGGTTTAGATTAGATATAAGGAAGAAATTCTACACTCTGAGGGTGTTCAGGCACTGGAACAGGTTGTCCAGAACTGTGGATGCCTCATCCCTGAAAGTGTTTAAGTTCAGGTTGGATAGGGCTTTGAGCAACCTGGTCTAGCAGAAGGTGTCCCTGCTCACAGCAGCAGGGTTGGAACTAGGTGATCTTTAAGGTCCCTTCCAACCCAAACCATTGTATGATTCTATGGCACCTTGGTGTTACACTTGAGAAAATAGTCATACTTGATGGAGGACTTGTTTTCTAGATGGGCAACTCTTGATTTACAATGAGTTGTATTGTTCAGAAGTGTTGTTTGCCCATCATATTGTGTAGTTGTCTAACAGGTTCTAAATATAGCAAGATTTCAGCCTAATAATGCATTTAAAAAGATTTATGTGGTACAGTTTCTCCTCAGAATGTGGTACCAGGAAACAAACTCTGTCATTGAAAGGTGCACTCAAGAGTAATTACAGTGAATTAGAACCATAATGCTCTCTAGTACCATAACATCTGTTTTGTATTAACCTTAACAATTAATGCTTAAACATTACTGTTTTGTATTCTAAATCATGCTCAACTATAAGACTTTTTCAATCCAGAAATTATTATTATTTAATTTTTATATGTCAGTTACAGCTAGCTTTTACCAAGAGAATATATTTAAATAAAGAAATTCATATATAATTTGTACTGTATGCTATAGTTGCAACTGTAAGGACAGCAATAAACATTTAAATGTTCAACCCTTTGTCTTTTGCTAACATGAGGTGGGAATAAACTGCAATATTTAGTCACATGAATTAGAGCAGAAAAAAATGCTTAATAAATCTTAATATTATGGACTAATGTTGATTGCCAGATGGGGCTACATTGATTAACATTTTAGAGCCATTTCTAAGCTGTATGCAATTTACATCTTTTGTTTAAATTGAAAATGACCACCAGGTTTGCTTAAGTATGAACACCTTATGAAAAAGGAATGCATGGCTCTTTGTAGAATGTTTTATATTTTAAGACTATACTGGGCATTCATCCATATAACTTAAATACAATATTTCACACAAAATTTTAAAAACTAATCAAATGAAAAGGTGATTTAGGGGACAATGTGTTGTTTCTGCTTAAGGAGTCACAGTTTAGGTTTCAAAAGAGAAAATATTTAAGGAAGAGAAAGGCAGGAAAAGGAAAATGAAGTCATCATTTTGACATGCTTTAGTTAAAATGTTATTTTACATTCATTAAACTTCACAGCAAACTCCCACTGGCATCAGTTTTGCTAGATTAGATATTAAGTGACACCTCTAGATTCTGCAGTTAGACTGGTTTACTACACTGCTTTTAATCTTTATTTCATTACTTCTGACCAATTCTTATTGCCATTCCCAAACCATCATTTTTTGTTTCCCAATTTGCAAATTGCTGATGTCATAGGGGATTAGTTTTAAATAGTATTACTCTGCATCAGTTACCAGCTCTTCTTTTCCTCTTCTGATAAACTCAGTGCATGAAGCATTGCTCATCATCACAAATTTCAGGGAGTTTCAGACAACCATTTACTTATTTATTTAAGTGATTTAATCTTTATTTTAGACTTGAAATTTGTGTTTGGATCTAATTTCACAATGATAAATGAAACTAAAGCTTTTTTTTTTATTATTTTCTTCCTTTCTAAAAAAAAATGTATATATATCTAGTGTGGCAATGAGTATTTTCCTAACAGATCGCCTTGGAGAGACATACAATACTAAGAGTAAAATGGAAAAGGGAATTTAGGTTCAGAAGATTCTCTTAAATTCAGCACTTCTTCTGTAACATTTAGATAAATATCTTCATTAGTAACTTATACAAAAGCAAAATAACAAAAAGATATGATTATTACATTTTGTAAGTATCTTACATTTCAGCTGGAACTTTCAGATAGCTTTCAACCTAACTTTTGCAACTTCAGTCCATTCATCTTCCTTTCTTTTGCTCCCTCAGAAACAGAGTAGAAGTGATCAAGAAAAAAAAAAATAAACACATGAAGATTTAAATATCTGAAATCAATCTGGAAATGTCTTCAGAATCTTACCTGGATCTAGAACCTGTCATGTTTTCATATAAAACTGCCTAAGCATCTGATTTAGCTGTCATGTATAATGCTAGGGAATGCATATAAATGCTGCTTGAAAAGCACATACCAATTTCATTAATAAAAACATAGCCTTAGATAAGTGACCAAGTTCTTCTCTAAATTACTCTTAATATGTGGAAAAGCTTTCAAATATGTTAAGCATTTCTTTTTTGGATAGTATCTACTGCAGTATGTGGATATCTATCTAACTTAGTTAGTAAACAGGTGTACCTAATTTGGAGGAAAAAAATAATCTGAAGAGACAATGATTTGCAGAGAACATGCAGTAAAAAAAGTGTTGCAAAAAGTTTTTGGTTATTTATCACCCCTACTTAAGGCTTTTAGTCAATTAGTCAATAGAGCAGCTGAGCAAGTCAGCAGTTGGTGCTGACAAAGTACATTGGTGTGAAAAGCTAAGAAAACAGTTACTAAACACCTAGATTTCATCTTTTTATGGGAAAAAAAAAAAGGAATGGAAAAAAGGGATGGGAAGGGAAGGGAAGGGAAGGGAAGGGAAGGGAAGGGAAGGGAAGGGAAGGGAAGGGAAGGGAAGGGAAGGGAAGGGAAGGGAAGGGAAGGGAAGGGAAGGGAAGGGAAGGGAAGGGAAGGGAAGGGAAGGGAAGGGAAGGGAAGGGAAGGGAAGGGAAGGGAAGGGAAGGGAAGGGAAGGGAAGGGAAGGGAAGGGAGACATATATATGCACACACACTGAGGATCAGAGGATCAAAAATGCAGAAAGCACTAAAAATTTCTTTAGCTGAGCAGGAGAGTATTAAGATGTGATAATAAATCACAAGGGAAAACTAAAAGAGGACCACCAAAAATATTGTTGGATTAGATTTATGAAAATTATTATTTAAATACAGAATAAAATATTAAAAAATTAATGGATTTAGAAAGTTGATTGTGGAAGAGACCATGGTAATTATATGTCTTTTAATAAATAATATAACCTCTAATTCAAATCACTCAGTGTTGTTTAAAAATCCCAAGCCAAAGACATCAAAAATATTCCAGGGATCTCTCAACATTTTTCACTTGTAAGTAAATAAGATGATTTACTGTGCTGATTACTAGATCATAGAAATCCGAAAGTCTTATACGTCTTGCAAGTCAAGCCTCCTTGCATTGTTAAATCTCAGAAAAAAAATAATTGTATTTCTTATCAATACTTAGAAGAAAAGCCTGTAATACAAAATACTTCCTCTCCTCAATCCATTCACCAGTCTAAAAAGTTTACTTAAGTAAATAAGATAAACCATATTCTTTCTGCTCTCAAATAAACAGTCTTCAAAACTTTGCATATATATTGTACAAGGAAATACAAAATCTTAATATTTTGTGGTTTTATTACACAAGTCTTCAAAAATATAGAAAGCTTTCTGCATGTAATATTTGTACAGAAGAGCTTCATTTAATGGCCAGATACAGTTCTTTAAGTTCTGAGGGGTTTTGCATTTTGTTTTTTAAATTTTCAGCAAAAATATCCCTGCTTAGTGCACCGCAATTGAACAGACATAAAGTCATGTGTAAATATACTTTATTCTAGAAGTTGAAACATATACATGTGTATTACAGTGAGGAACATTGTCTGTCTGTCTTCTATAACATTAGAGATTTGTAAATGAATAATGTAGGAGTGAGTCAAAATTAATATCTTTGATGTAGGTCACAGAGTTCACAGAATCACTGAATGGTTGAGGTCAGAAGGCACCTCTAGATGTTATCTGGTCCAACCGCTCTGCTCAGGCAGGGACACCTAGAACCAGTTGCCCAGGACTATGGCCAGATCAAATCTGACTATCCCCAAGGAGGGAGATTCAACCTCTCTAGGCATCCTATGACAGACAGTGCAAAGTCAAGTTCAGGTTTACCTGCACTGTAAAGTTCTCCTGATATTCAGTGGGAATCTGTCTTCCAGTTTGTGCCAATGGCCTCTTGTCTTGTGACTAAGCACAACTGAGCCTGGATGCATCCACTTTGCACCCTCCTTTCAGGTATTTATAAACATTGATAAGGTTCCCTCCTGAGCCTTCTCCTCTCCAGGCTGAAAATTCCCAGATCTTTCAGTCTTTCCTCATAGGAGAGGTGCTTGAGTCCCATCATCATCTTCATGGACCTACACTGGACTCTCCTCAGTACGTCAAGGTCTCTCTTGTACTGGGGAGCCCACGACTGGCTCCAGGCTTGACCTCATCAGTGCTGAGCTGTATTGGGTTTACGTAGCAACGTTTGGATAGTGGGGGCCCTAGGGGTGACTTGTGTGAGAAGAATCCAAAACCTGCCCCATGTTAGATAAGGGGACCACTGCTGGCCAGAGCCAAGTCAATAAGCGATGTTTATGTCTGTGTGACAGCAGATTTAAGAAAGGGGAAAAGAAAACAAAACAAAAAACTGCTACACAACAGCAGCTGGGAGAGTGAGGAGTGAGAAACAGTCTTGCAGACACCAAGGTCAGTGAAGAAGGAGGGGAAAGAGGTCCTCCAGCTGCCGGAGAAGAACAAAGAATCACAGAATATTAGGGATTGGAAGGGATCTTGACAGACCATCTAGTCCAATTCCCCTGCCTGAGCAGAAACACCTAAATCACATCACACAGAAACATGTCCAGGTGAGTTTTGAAAGTCTCCAGAGAAGGCGACCTGCTGGCCTAGTGCAGACCTAGTGCAGACCAGGATACCATTAGCCTTCTTTGTGTCAAGGGCACAAGAGTTGGTATGGCTTTGAAGTTTTTAAAATGAGCAAGAAATACAAATAACAACCTTCTACTGATGTAGACCACCAGAAATTAGCTAGTGTGGTTACATTTGATTCTCTGTTGTAACTCATCAGGGGAAAAAAAAATTCTCTGCATACAGGATGGACATCAGAAGTACTTATTTCTCTCACCAAAAGAGAGGCACTCCCTTCCTGTCTCCTGTCTCCCACTACCAAATGGGAGCTTACTTGCTTACACATGCTTTTTTCTACCATACATTTATTTCCATGAGAACTTCACAGGTACTCATAATCTCATTATTTTCCCTCTAATTTAATTTGTACTCTTTTCATATTATATTCCTTAGTACATTCCACTGCAAACTTCTGCAGCTAAAAAGATTGTAATCATTATATACTGTTATTGTGTAAACATCTTTTCCTGTTTTTATCCACCCCAAGTTTCTTTATAAGCAGAAAATATAATTAAAAAACATTAAAACATGCTAATATGGAGTTGAAAATAACCAAAGAGAATCAGAGGAAAAACATCCCACAGAATGCAATGATACCTAGGGCACCTGAGTGTTTATACAGAAGCCTTGACTTCTATCTGTTCTTCTGAATTCTGTCAGTGAATTTTAAAACAGGAAATTTCTCTCATGCATGTCATCATAAGCAGCAACAGTAATAACACCCACCCTAATTCATCAAATGTTTATTAGAGCTTTCTTGACTCTCAGAAATGCTCAGCATGGATACAGTATTTTATACATTCTCAGTTAACTACAAGTCCGGAGTTTTGCCAGTACAATTCTTCAAAGTTGTCAAGAAAAATCTTCTTGTCTTATTTAACGTACTGGCAGAAATCCCATCAATTTAGCTTGAAACAGTATTTCACAAAACATGGCAGTTAGCAGGTTAAAGGGCAATGGTTCAAGTTTCAGTCAGCTCTGTGGTGGTAACGTGCTTGCCCGAAACAGTTGCCCATACACTGAAGTGAAATGCTTTTGCTTTCAGATACCAAAACATAATGTTAGCACAATGACTTCCAAAGTCTCAGCCTGACTTGGTCTTAAACCACTCTTACTCTTTAGGGGAAAGTAATCAAATAGACATACTAAAATTTAGTGTCGCAGTATTCATTTTATCCACCATAGTATCTTTATACCTAGATGCTGGTAATGATGGTGTTATAGAAACATCACTGTACTTACTTTCTCTGAACAACTAAGTTTCAGACTTGCTATGATCGGTCTTCAGCACAGTCACTAATGACAGCATAGGAGTTCTTAGGATGAATTCATTTTGATTACACTTTCATCCCTTTCTGAGGGAAAAGAGAATACTGTGTTTTGTTGTGGACAAATGGTGTACCATAGATGCAGTGTTCAGCATAGAAAGAGCAACATTTCTTTAAATTCAAACATGGAGAAAAAACAAACAAACAAACAAAAAACCACCATGATTCAGCAATCAGTAAGTTTGTTGTAAATCAAACTTGATTTAATCTTAAAAAAAAAAAAAAAAAGAATATATATTATTAATTTTAAAGTTACAATTATCTTGATTTTTTTTTTTTCTTGAACACAAACATCTGTAATTTTAAAAGGAAAAATGAAACACTTCTATAAAGCGGAATGACCAAACTCCAAACCCTGTTGTTAAAAGAAAAAGAATGAAAATGAAAATGGAAGTAAAAGTTTTCCTGCTTTCATTGTTTTGCTTAAAGGCAAGGCAAGTGGATATGAGAAACTTCTTAGATCCATGCATGTATAAAAGTTCCTTTCAGTATAATTCTATAAAGTAAATTAAAGAGAATAACACAATACCTGAGTGATACCTACTTATATATTCAATATTTCTCTCTAATTTGTATTTTAAACTGTAGAATAAATGAGCAACTTAAGAAATGCTACAAAAAATGACCAAAGCTATACAAATTCTCAAAAGTGGTTGATGCATGTGTGCTAATGGATGATAGTATTTTCCTTTACATCACAGAACATCTAAACTCAGTACGATGATAGACACTGTTTTGAGAAAAGCACAATGTTTTTCAAACCAAACACATGCTTATTTCTGAGGGTATGAAATATAACCTATCAACATTTTATAGAGTAAAAAACAATATGTATCCCCAAAGCACCAGAGAATACAGCCACTGCTACAGAAATTACAGAACTCTGCCTTAGAATATATAATAGTCAGAAGAGTAACAAATGTGTGAGGGGAATTTTTAATATTTTTAAAGAGAGCAGAGGAATTATTGAAGGTTAAAGCCAATGAGTAAAAAAAAAACAACCCCCAACTCCCTTAAAAAAAAAAAAAAAAGGCACATAGCAATACTTCTGAAATGTGCTATTAGTTCTTTTATAAGCACCAACAATGAAGATGTATGCTTACCAGCAGCTCGTTAGTTATATTTTTTTGACTTTGCAAGGGCTCTGAACTTTTCTCCAGATGATACCAGAAACATGACAGACCAATGCTTCTGATAACAACTTTGATACGACAGAGAAAAAAAATATCTAAAATTTTATTCCTATTCTAACAAGTCATTCTTTTCATCATTGCCAATATAGCAAAATGTAGACTTCCTTGATTTTCTTCTGATTATCCTTTAAAAATGATAGAAATAAAAATGTTGATCAACAATAAACACACACACAATAATAAAATAAAATAAAAAAATTAAAACAAAATAATAATAGTAGTAGTAGTAGTAGTAGTAATGTGGAGGAAAGAAGACTAGAGGGCTTTATTTTCCCAATGACTTTTCAAGAACACTGGAGAGGACACTACAAGTACAAACCCTATCTACTCACATATTTATGTTAATCTCATGAGGATGGGAAGTTCAAAAACCAACATCGGGTTTGATTTCTTAGTTCTTGATAATCAAGGTCTCAGCTTATTACTAAATCATTTTTGTCTATTGAAAGTATTGTGGTTTTTATATAGAATATATTCTGCTTGTCACACATTCTTTAGTAGAATTTTTCCTCACGCTGAAAATTCTTTCAGAAATATTAGTTTTCAAGTAACATTTGAAGCATGGAGATTAAATCCAGATTTTAGATATGCAAACATGAAAACACAGCAATCCAAGAGTTAAGTGTTCCCAAGGCCAATCAAAAACTACTAGCCAAAAGCAAAATTATGATGCTTAATAAAAGAAACCTTATGGAAACAATATATAACAATAATATAATGGAAATATATGGAAATAATAATGGAAATAATATAATGGAAATAATATAATGGAAATATAATATATGGAAACAATTATAACAATAATATAATATAAACAATAGTCCATGTCATCAGATTAAAATAATTTAATGCAAATTAAACCAACACCTCTTACACTGTGACTAACAGTGGGGGGGAGGGGCGGGAGGGAGGTTTGTTTTTTTTAAATGTCAGTGTCTATATACATACAACTACTTTAATACACATTAGTAAAGAGTATGTGAAAGTTGTTAATTAAAATAGGTTGGTATTCAGAATATAATTATGTACCAATTCCCTAAAAGTAATTTTTCAAGTATCATTAAAAAGGAATCTCTAACTATCCAAAACCAGAAAGGTTAGGTATATTTGCAAAGTTTCAAATTAATATATTCTGGTAATTCTGTATTATTCTCACTGGGAATAAAAAGTTGTGTGTATTAAAATAAATAAATAAATAAAGTATTAGAATTAAAGTATTAAGAATTAAAGTATTCGGATATGTTATATTATTTTCTTTTCCATACTAGATCTTGCTTCTTGTGAGATTCTAGGTTATGCTTCAAGACATGTGGAATTATAAAGTGTCAGCTGACAGTTATCTGAGAGAAACAGGTAATCCTGGTTCATTTCTACAAGAGCCTGAAGACTGTTTTATCTTTCCCTTTTTTCAATCAGATGTTCTGTGTCATCTAAAGAAAGTAATTTGATCAGATCGGAATGATACTAACTATCAAACGTAAGGCATGGCAAATGAAATAGACAATTTACTCATTTATGAACATTTTAAAACCTGGATGACTATCCAAGCAATGTCTTTCATGATTTTAGTAGCACTGGGTGTCTGTTGATGAGTTACTTTTGTGAGATAACGCTTGCATACACCAAATAAGAGAACTCCCATAATAAATCATGCTCTGAAATGTCATCTTTGTAAGTCAAATATCAATTACTTAGATACTGTCCAAATCCAGACATTTTATGGAAGACGCCTAAAGAAAAAACATGCAGGTTATGAAACCAGTCATATTTGTCCTCCTAATGTTAGCATAGACACATTGTTATTTGCTGCTATAGAATAGGTTGAAGATGATGATTAAATCTTAATTCTACTGAAGTTGCAATAGCATTTCCAATGTTAAACATCCTCATACACCTAATTATTAAAAATGCCAGAATAATTCTGGTGTTGCAAGGCAAGCATATCCTTACACAACAGAAGAGAAATAAGAAGAGAAGTATATTCTGTTTCTTCTGTAAAATTTTGGCACATTATTCCTTATTTCTTAGAGAAAATTTTTCTTTGTTAATTTATAAAAATTTTGAAGCCCTTTTCTAGAAAATTGAAAGATACTTTACACACTGAACATTAAGTGATATAAAGTTGCAAGTACGTTCCAAACCACAACATAATAGTTTGTATTGAAAATCAAGAGATTGATAACAACAACAACAACAAAATATGCAAAAAAAGCATAGAGTGGCTTGGATTGGAAGTGACCTCAAAGATCATCAAAACACTTCTGGAAAAGTACTTAGTTTTAACCTCAGATTTCCCAACAATGAAGACAATTTTGAAAACAACATGAAAATTACTTACTACTAATTTATATTAACCCTTTTAGATCAGTTGATCTCTATGATGTACAACGTGCAAAGGTGTCATGTAAAGAAACAAACAGAAATAATATGGAGTTCCTTACTGGCTTATTTGCCAGTAATATTTGCCATATTACTTGGGGACAGTTTTCAGATAAATTGGGGAGCCTGCTAAAGTGGTATGCACTAAACTCTGTATAATCATGGTATCATATACTTTGTTGTAAACTAATATGTATGTGATAGATCCAAGAATCGCACATAATGAAAACTTCACTGTGCTTAAAATGTGCTTCACTGTTCTTAAAATCCACAGATTTTAAGAACTACGGTAATATCTTCTGTCAGAGTATTCAATATCATGAAAACTGGGATTTAGTAATATATATCCATGTGCAATTCTGAAAATAATATATTTACTAAGTTTCTTAGATGTTAAGGGATGGATATGGCACAGAGGATTTGCTTACTTATCTCCAGGCAGCTTAAAGGAAACTACTGCCATCAAGCCTCTCATAATAGAAGACACAGATTTTTCACTTCCTCACCATCAAAGCTGAGGAAATGTTGATGTCTAGGAGTATAAATTTAATGGTACATTCTAAATATTTTTCAATTACTTTTTCCTACTGCCAAAATGTATTGATATGACATTTATCTAGAGGACAGCTATAAATGTAGGTTGAAAACCATGTTTCAGAAGAAAAGATGAAGTTTGATATCACATAATACAATACAAAAAGGACATCTGAAGCAGAAAGAATAACCCAAAATATATCATGTAGTCTTTCATAGGAAAATGAAAAGCAGTGGCAACAAAAGGCTGTGTTTTTGGAGCAAAATCATAACATTTGTTTTTCACTTTTATATTGTTTTATAGCTGATGTTGAATGATACCCTCTACACCTGTGGAGCAATACCTTCAGCAGCACTGCACAGGAACAACTCACTAATGCAGAACTATCTTAACTATGTTAACATGAATTTGATGATTCACGAGCTAAAAGAAAATTCTTGCCATCCCTAAGCTGAGCTAGATCTAGATCTACTGAGTTGATTAAACAAGTAAGTAATATTATTTTATTTCTTCGTCAAAGAAAGGAGATTCAGTAGATAACAGACAAAGATTAAATCTGATATAATATACAAAGGGTAAATCTGAATCTGTTTATATAGAACTTTCTTAATTAGGTCCATGACTATGCGTCATCTTAATTTAGCACTATGAAGTTCAAATTTATTTATTTTTTAAACTCCACCAAACCCTTGAACCAGTTTAAGTACTTAAAATGGTGAATAATTTGCTCTAAAAGTTTAATGAGTTGTAAGGTAATGAATCAACTCTCAAAATGTATCTATTGACATTTGATATTTTTCTTTCATATAAGTATAATAAATATAGTATCATCATTTATCTATTCATGTAATTGACTAAAATAGTTTTACTTTTTTTTTTTTTTTTCCTATTTATGGCCCTGTACAGCTACTTTGCTGATGGGAAAGCCAGCTGGAACCTCTTATGTTTTATGAATGATAAGGCAAAACTCTGACCTCAGTTTCAACTGTGCAAGTTCACCATTATTGACAGGAGCATAATTTAAAGACAAGTGTTCTGCAGTTGAAAAAGCAGAAATTGTTTGGTTTGGAAATCTATTTCTGCCAGAGCATCTTGTAGTTTTCCATGTAAAACAAGCAACCTCACATTTTGTCTTGAGTTATGCTAAACAAAACAAAATAAAACAAAATAACTAAAAAAAAAAATGAAGCTCCACTCGGAGAAGAAGACCACAAAATAATTTGAATGTAAAATTGCTGTCTGTATCTATCTATCTGTATTAGGTAGTCAGTAAATATGATAACAGCAGTTTTAGGTTTGTACAATGAAATATAAAAAAAAAAAAAGTGTCAACACAGAAGATTATTTGTCTTGGTTTCTCTGCAAGGAAAACAGATAACTTTATAATATCAAGAACTTTATAATATCAAGTGTGAATTTAAACAGCTTTGAGCTGAAAGTCAATGACATACAGCAAATATGCAATTTCAAAAGTGCTGTTTTAGACAAGAGACTCTTGTGAGCATGAAATGCTGTTGTATGAGCCAAAAAAGTACAGTATACAATCAAAATCATTAACATTTCCAGATGACCTGTTAAAAGTTGAGACCACAAGACTGAAAGATATAATTCAAAATGCCTGTGCATTAAAAGACTAAAAATAATTTCTTCAGTCTTCATTTTTTTCTCCGTTGAAAACTGAAAAGCAAAGTTTCTGATAGTGTTTTGTTTGTTTATTTGTTTTGTTTTCCTTATTTTCTCTTATAAATCTCAGGAGCACCTTATCTACAGTAGATCTGTCAATGCCTGGAGAATACTACTAAGCTTATGCTCACTAAATAATAATTTGAGCTCTCTCTTTGTTCTTCTCCACTGCTCTGTTCTTACTCAACTGAGAACCTTCCACCCTGTGGTGGAAAAAGGAATTTAAAAAATTTCAGTGAAAGCCACAGATTGCATCAGCTCCATCTGTAGCTGAAATATAAGATATTCATATAAGATAAGATAAGGTTAAGATACCTCTAACAATGCTGTTTCACTGAAACTGCAGCACTGAGGAGACCTGGTCACCTCTACTACCCGCCAAATTTGTCAGTCTAATGAAGCCATTAGGCTTGCCTACAAACATCGCACTTATAGAGCTCTTCAGTGAATAGTATGAAGGATTCTTACACATTTCCTTTTGTTACATCCTTTTCTGTTACATGTCAATGGCTAGCAGCAGACTTGTCTAGTCAGAGCCAAGGCTAAGAATAATCAAAGATATGCTGGGGCATTTTTTTTAAGACAAAAATGAGACCAAATGCTGCCAGAGTGGCCAAGCCCAGTTCATATTGTCTTTACTTTTCCTCTGACTACCCTTTGGTATGTACACTGTAGTACCCTGCCATGTGCGTTTTTTATTGCTGTTGCTGGAAGTCTTGAATAGCCTTACCCAAAAGCCCACTTTGTTGAGTTTTATCAAATATTGTTCATGTTTCAAATTCTCATTTATATGTATCTCAGAAATATGTTGGCAGAATATTCTGGTCTGTATTTCAGATCATATAAACACATGTTCGAAAAAAAATATATAATCCTAGTATATTAAAAAGAATGTGGAAAACTTTCTGAAAATATTTTAAATAAATAATTCTGAACACCTTTCTTTTCATGGAGGTGTATATTCTCTTTCCAAGTAATAACACAACTGAGGAACTGAGGTAACACTGACCAAATTGTAGGTCAGACTAGCAAAACAATAAGGTGCAGAGATATTAATAAAAAGTGTACTATGAAGTATTAATTGTAAGAAATACAAAATACTCACAAATATACTCAAATACTCAAAATATACTCAAAAATAATTAAAATTAGTCATTAACCTCTTGACCTCAATCAATACAAAATTATTACTACTTCCTACCTACTGTCACTTTTCTAACCTTCAAATATTTCACTAGATCTTGTCTTCTAAAGAAGAATAAGCTCAGTAAAACACACAATTCTGTACTAACACATCTTAAAATAAAGGACAGGTCTTCCAGAGCACAGGACATGCAATTTTCTCTCAGTTTTATTTGTGAAAAAAAACTCGACATTCATGAACAAGTACAGAAAATTCTCTTTTCAAGACACACAGGTAAAATTAAAAATCTATATTTCCTTCAAAACCACGATGGCTCAGCATAGAAGAAGTACTAATAAATATATAAGAGGTACCTAAATCACAGAATCACAGAATCACAGAATTTTCTAGGTTGGAAGAGAACTCAAGGTCATCGAGTCCAACCTCTGACCTAACGCTAACAGTCCCCACTAAACCATAAACTTACAGGATAGTATTTTTTACTACTGTCCTGCTAGTTCTATAGCTTAACTTTATCAGCTGTGACACAGTCATCCAAAACACAAATGAAACATAATCCCTTGATTTTAAGAAGCCATAGTATAGCAAAAAAAACCCACATTCTCCTAGCAAGTAAGATATTTTATCTTTTGTGGCATCTCTTCTATAGCTCCTCTACTGTGCTTTACCTATAAAATGATTCAGAATGGAGGAAAGTGTAAGATTAAAAACTTTTATGGGAAGGATGTGTGCTCATTATAGTCACAGCTGGAGCCGGTATATGCAGCAGTGGCCCTGACTGTGACCATTCTATAACAACTTTGAAGAACACTGTGATCATTAGAGTTCTTCAAGCAGTTGTAAAAGGATAAGTACAGGTAAATACATCTTATTTATCCATATATATATACACCTATACACACCAAATAAAATTGCAGGTAATCTATAGAATATATGGGAGAACTCTTTAAAACCCTTTTTAAGTCCTTTTTTATTTATTTTTTTTTTTTTTTTATATTGAGAGGGTTGACAATGATCTGAAGTGTATGAACCTCCAAGGGACCTGAACAAAGACTTCAGTTAAGAAGAAATTAGTGATACCTTCAGCTGCTCTCTGTATTGTTGGTGAAGAGGTGAAGAAAAATGTGAGGATCTATTACAGATCAAGGAAGGAGAATATATGGTCTCCTTCCCTTCATCAGGTGCTCTCCAGTATTTCCAGATTTCCAAATTTCTTACTAGACCAAATCAGCTGGGAACAGAAGTCTCTTCCTCCTCTGGACACCTCTCTTGTTCATTTTTAGTAATGGCACAAATTTATTTTCCCTCTATTTTACCACCACCCCTTGTCCCTGAAGGCTTTCACATGATGACTAGGTATTTTCCAGTATTTATTCCTCTCTTCATCATAAGATAGTAATGGGATTATATAAAAATGGAACAGACAAATTTCTTAAAATATGAACTTAGTTCTAACAAAACAAGGGTGCCTGCATATGTAACATAAAGATTTTAAACAGTGAAGCTATTTTTACTGTGAATTCATTAAGAAGGGCAATGGAGATAATAAAATGAGTTGAATATTGAGTACATTTCAGAAATCTCCAATTACTAAAACAATTGCATATATTATAATGGTAGTGCTCATATCACAAATTCCTTTTAAATAAAATTACATACTACCATAGGTATTTAAAGCAGCCAGTTGTTTTGTTTATCTCTTTAGATTTCTAATGTTGTAACTGTGTTTGCCTTGAGTAGATACTATGTATTCCTGGTTTTGAACTTTTTCTGTTTTATGTATGCCATGTTACTAGAAAGCTAATCTAGTAACCTTTTATTTTTACTTGAAAAATAGGCTCTTCAGACAGTATTTAAGATTAATACAATTCTACATGCTTAGAAAAAATAATCAAATAATCTTGTTTATAAAATATTTGTGAAGTATATTTGCAGATCTTTCCAGAGATGTATGTTCTTAGGCTTCACAAAAGGATTATCTAGTAGTCAAAAAGGGATATTTTTATTTACTTAGCTTAATGAGGGCTTGTTTAATGAAAGCCAAAAAGAAATCTCAACTGCTCTAAAGAGAAAAAAAAAAAAAAAAAAAAAAGGAAAAAAAAAAAAGGGAAAGTACTGAACAGAAATGTGTGGGTTTTTTGTTTTATCACACCAGAGCCAATTCTCAGTGTGAAGTCTACAACAGCAATGGTTGTTGAACAACTGCCTAGATGTAGAGGTTTAGCCCAAGTTAACTCCAGGAAAGCAGAAATGATTATCTGTCTGCTGTGAGAGATTCTGTCTGAACCCTTTGTTGTTGATGTTGTTGCTTTTGCTTGTTTGTTTTGTTTTGTTTTGTTTTTTAATCTAGAAGAAAAACATGTGAGTAGTATAATTAAGAGCAGTCACGCTGTCTTATCAGTTCTAGGAGGCACAAGATACTGAGCTTTTCACTTAAGTCATCCTTGTAAAGATTTTTTCTTAACCTTTTCTATGTACAAAATGACACATACTTTAATTTCTAGCATTTAATCAGAAATGCTCAACTATATGTGCATTTTCAGCCAGAATGTGTCTTTTCCTATAGTTCTGTGCATTTGTGTGTGCATGCATGTATATTTTACTTTGCACCTTTAACAGTCTCATGTATGGACCACTACTATGTGTGGTGTCATCTTCAAGACCTACAGTAATTTGGAAGGTCTCATCATAGCCTTTTTAAGAGAAGAGTGAACACAACTGCAGCAAAGAAAGATAGTATATGCCAGTCATATACTGTTGGCTATCACCTCATAAAAGGATGGGTAGCAGGAACAATTTTCTGAAAATTATTTAAAATTTCTGTTGCTATTCCTAACATTCTTTTATCATATCACACTAACTGTTTCTCCATGAACAGAATGAATAACCTACTTCTTCTATTGTTAATCTAGTGTCCTTTATCTACAGAGATATTCTCAAGGGTCACAGCCTTTAATATTATTAAAATCCACGATAATATACTGTGAGAGTAAAAAAAAGTTGCATTTGTAACTGGGCAGGCACTGCAGGCAACTCATGCACTTTTTAAAAGAAGTGTTCTAGGTGTTTCTCATTTTGTACAGCTAGGCTTTACTGCTGTGCCACATGACCTGTTAGCATTTTCTATAGTCATTATTTATAAGCAAAAGGGAAAATTGGTAAATAATTGGTAAATATGGTAAAATTGGTAAATATGGTAAATTCTCAAAAGCAACCTACAAATTGAGTTTTATGGACACCAAATATGTTCTTACAAATATACATGTGATGTTTATTTACAATTGATGTTTTTAACATCATATACATGCTTAATGATTTGATTTATATGCACCAATAACTTTCCTGAGAGGACTTGACTATGAATCATGAGGCATCTATGAAGCGTCTATGAAGTATCTTTTACTAAATACAGCTCTTTTTTTTTTTTCTTTTCTTTTCTTTTTTTTTTTTTTTTTTTAATCTTTTCAATGTTTTCAATTTTTTGACAGCAGAGAATTCTTAAAATACCATGATTTTATTCTCAAGTAGCTCTACTAGTCTATGTTTTTGCAAAGCACTTTCACTCAGGCATTGTATAATTCAGGAAATTGTTATTCTGTCTTTTGATAGTTAACAACATTCCTTCCCTTCAGTGAAACTTTCTATCAAAAATAAAGCACAATGCAATAAAATAAACTCCATTATTAATGTTTAAATTTCTTTGCGTCTTTCTATTCTGCCAATATTTGGCAGCGTTTTCTTATTACTAGATATCTGTACAGTCATTACATTTGTAAACAGTAATTTCCTAATCATATCTCCGTCTACATGCATGCATGGAAATGGTGAAAAACTAAAAATAAAATCTGACAAATTAAAATCGACAAATAATATTAGAGAAGCAAAAGTCTGTCTCTTCTACCATTCCAGTAGTCTTGTTGTATACCTACAATGCAGGTAGAGTGAAAGATGTGTATGGTGACACCAATGACAAATTAGACCTGCCAATAGCTACAAAGAGAGGAAAATGGAGGGGTTTCACTACATCAAAAAAATAACACACCTTCTTCTCAGAACTGAAATTACATAAAAATCTTGTGTATGGTTTGAAACAAACATGTAAATAGAATGCTTTATAGAAAACATTAATCAGAGAGAAAGCCTTAATAACATTAATATGAATAGTGAATAGAAAACTGTGATAGTCATTGGTACAAAAAGCTATCACTCTTTCTTTTCCTCCTGATCTAGCAAAGCAGAATAATACCTCAATGCCTGTACAGTCTTCCCATTCCAGACTAGGAAAAAAACATATACTACTGGACAGAGCACCAGATTCTCTGGTGCCAGCCTTCAGTGTAATTATACAAATAGAAAGGAATCTGAAAAAAATGTGTCAGTAGGTATTAAGATCATTAAATTTAATCTCTATGAAAAAAATTGTGAGTCATTTTCAGAAGGCTGAAATTGAATGTCTCTAGGCCTTTATCAAAGTAATTTTAAATCAGTGCCCAATCCAACTCTAGTTATTATGTACAGAATATTCTTTTTATAAAAAAATAGAGCTGAAGAAAAGGGTTTGAGCCCTTAGTGAAGAAAAGACTCTGGAGATGCAGTCTGCAAGCTGGTTAATTACTCACCATGTTCACTCTACTTGCATTCTACACTTAGATGAGATCATTTGGTACCAGAGCTCCCACGTGTGTGTGAGTTTGATTTCTGGATCCTGTGATGAACTCGTATGCATCTTCTAAAATACATTCAAGTCCGATTCTGTTTCCTGACTAACATTTCCAAAACTAATACAAATTTATTATTGATAAAGTTAAAGTCATGAAAAAGTTTTAGCACCTGATTCTATTTTCACTCTGGTATAACTCCAGTATATAGACTTTAAGACCATTAGAGTCATTCTTGATATATATAATATATTATACAAGCATACATAAAAAGATTTCTGACGCTGTTTCAAGACTGGATTGTATTGGATGGAGAGTATTGGACAAAATAATTCCCAAGTAGTGGAGATTTAAAATATTAAACAATTTCCAGTAGTGGAAAAGTATTCTCATGCACAAAATTTAATTGAGGGTATCTGAGAACATATTGGCACTTAATCATTGATCCAATTATATATATCAACAAATCTGAGAATATATAGGTTGTATTTAATTGAAAAACTGTTTACCTCTGAATATCAGAGGTATCACAGGTTTCAGTAGACCACATATATTTCAAAGTTTTAAAAAGTTTTAACTACAGATAGCAACAGAGAAGATAGTGTAAGGCAGGACATAGGCTTACATTTCTTACAGCTTCTCATATTGTGTTGTTGCAGTTTCCTTTCACGGGTTATAAGCATAATGCCCCTGAATATATCTGAATGCATGGCTTCCTGTAACAATTAACCTAAACAAGATTTCACAGTTCTCAGCTTGCAATCTCTAGAATTAAATGAGGTGTGTGCCTAACTTAAAAAGGAAATCTCTCCAGAAAGCCTGTAGAAGAATCAGAGAGCTGAATCGGTATAATATGAGCAATATAAGCAGATTTTCTTCGAGGCCACAAACTGATTTATTCATCTCTCTTCTGAGGTGAAGACAACAGAAGAAAGAAGGAGTATTATCAGATCATGTCCAATTTTCCTCTTGTTAAACAAAATAAAACAAAGCAAAACAAAAAAAAATCCCACCTAATTTCAGTAACAAATATACAATTTACGTGAACTAAAACAGAAGCTACATTGCCCTTCTTTCCTGTGATATCCTTACACTTCATATAGGAAACAGATTCTAATAGAACAAGACAAGTTCTTTGAACAGTAATCTACCCATGAAGATAGTGAAAGAAGTAGTTATAAGGGAAATAAAGTTTACTGAATGCATCTCACCTATCTCTCTAATATGTTTGTGTCCAAAGCTAAAGATCTATTTATCCTTGCCATGAAATCATGAGATGATTTTCCTAATTTATGAGGTAAGAACCATGAAGATTACATTTGAGCTACAGATTTTAGGAGATGTATTTTGATCCCCTGGGCACACAAGATCCTCTACTTCTCATCTGGATGATGGTTTTAATGGAAAGGAAGTACAAGTGTGTGCCTCACTAGAAATCTCAGAGGGTACATACAGATTCATTTAAAGATACTAAACAGCCTCCCAGAAATGTCTGGTAGCTGACAAAAGAAGTTGGTTATGTGCAGTAACCAATTGCAATTTCAAAGTACATGTACATAATTTTGTATGAATGAAGAGCAAATTGAAGCAAGTGGGATTTCTCTGGAATTAAAAGTATGCAAGAGCAGAATTGGACTTCGTTCTCTGTAGTGAATTACCAAAATAAATACTATAAATATAACTTTTATTTTAAATTACTTCATTTTACAACGGGGCAATATTTTTCCCCATATAAACCATACATTAATGGAAATCAAGTCAAGAAAGAACTTTGGTTATCTGGTCAAATCTCTTACATATTACATTGCAAGAGATTACATTTCAACAATCTTGTAAATCTAATAACTTGTAGACAGTTTTCTCCAACAGGTAAATGTACTCAGTATTAAAAGATCAGTCCTTATTTGTTGTGGATTTTTTTTTTTCTGCCAGTTTGTAGATACTGACTCTTTTTGTACATTTCTCCCCTATATTGTCTCTGCATTTTTTCTTCTCTGTGAAAGGCTATCCATATGATGAAATAAAATGACAACTTCATTCTTTTATTATATTTTTAGGAAAATAAAACAAAACAAGCAAGCAAACAAACAAAGAAAAAAAAAAAAGTGGCTTTTCTCAATGGCATTTTCAACATTTTTTTTACCTTTTACATGGTTTTGTTTCTGTTCTGATTTTCTAAACCTTTCAAACAACTTTGTGGTCATAAATGTGGAAACATGAACCACACTGGTGCTCTGCAGAGACTGTCAACTGAAAGTTCATTTAAAAGTTTTATTTCTATTACAAGTTTGTCTTCAGCCTAAACTTGAAAATAATTTCAAACTTTGTTCACCAATGTATTTAGATACATTACTTATCATTGTTGGTTTTATATTATTCCAGTAATCACAGATATTTCAAAAGACCATCATGTTATGTTTCTATTGTATGACATAATTTAATAGTGAAAATATTATTTTACTTAAAAACGTAAAGCAACTTCTAGAGATTATCCACTTATTTTGTAGTTCAAATATTATCTCACTTATCTTTCAATAATATATAAATGTTCTTAGCAGACTAGGAAATGAAGAAGTAGTTTTCAACAGTCAAGAAAATAATTCAGGTTAACATAGGTTTTTTGACAACATCTGTTCTCCTAATTAGTATATTTAGACAGTCTCCCCCTTCACTGGAGAAAGGGTCAAGATGTCAGAACAATTTCACAGCCAGCTCAAGCAACTAAATGCCTGGTATTTCAAGTCTGTCTCTTCACTCTTCCATGAACTGCTTCCAAATGCTTCTTGGTCTTCACCTCTCCCCATAATAAGCTCTTATGAATAAATCCTATTTTCATTTCTTAACAGACTTTCCAAAATAAAGGGGAATTCCTTTCCTTGAATTCACTGTGGAAAGGAAGATCTTTAATGCAGAATTTGAGTTCTACTTTCTGCTTACTTCCTTTCCTTCTCTTGTTTTCTGAATGAAGATGATTCTTCAGAAGATGTCACTCTGAAACTGAAATATTATGCCCTGGTCCTAACTCCATGTTTAAAGCAGAACTTCAGGATTAAATAAACTATTATTATGACAGAAACCATCAATGTATATTTACTTTGAAATTTATAATAATAATAATAATAATAAAATGAACGTTACCAAGCAGTTAAATCAGTTAAGCTAAAATAATATTAAAAGCAGAAGGTAAAATTCTGACAATATCATAGAAGAAAGACTGCTCTAGATATTGCTATCTCTTGAAAAAAAAATAAAAATAAAATTAATTAATGAGAAATCTCAACTACCCCTTTTTCCACCTATAGTGTTCATATCGCAGCACTGTCATTACTATGCAGTAAATGTGTTTTGTATGAAAGAGATCTATCAGAAATGAACCACTGTATGAATCAGAAAATAAGCCCTAACCATGAGATTGTTTTTTTTAACATTCTCTGCTATTTGTTAATTATGTTCTACTTTGTAAAACTGACCACCTTAAAATAATTAAAAAAAAAAATGCAAGCAAGTATGCTGTTGCATTAATTTATTTCAGTATATCCAGAGTATTGTAAAAGTACCAAATAAATTATCTTAAGCAATCATTTGTATTGATCGCTCAAGGGGCCTATTCTTGCCCAGCTTTGAAGACTTCATAACATGCATTATGCTGACTTTTGAAAAAGGAAGGTTCACTTATTGTTCAACCTTCTTTAAAATTATCCTCTAAATCTAGTAAACTTTTTTGTTTGTTTGTTTGTTTGTTTGAAGTTGAAATATTAGCATAAAAATTTCCAGATATTTTCCTTAATAACACCAAAATCTAAAAAAAAAAAAAGAAAAAAAAAAAAAAAGCTTAAGTTATTTCCATGTTTCTAAGAGTTGGAGAATTATCTTTTCACAGAGAAGAGAATACAGCAAACTCTTGAAAAATGTAATAAAAACAGGTGTACTTCCTTTTCCCCTCTGACACAGGGAAGAACCCATGGTATAGATTTTGTAATCTATGTAATAGTAACTCAATTTCTGAAAAAACAAAAAAGAAAAAAGAAAAAAAAAATGAAAAAAAAAAGAAAAGAGAATCTAAATTAACATAATAAACACTTATTAACACTTAAGGCTGAGCCTTCATTTTGTTATGTTCTCTTTCTCCAAAGTTCTCTAATACTGCTACATGCTCTTTAAAGACCTTTGAGTAATCTTGGGTAACATGAATGTTACAGCTTCCTATACAAGATAAAACTTCTAATGATATTGTGGTGCTGCTGACTTTTTCTTTTTGTGCAGTAAGGTTTTCAGCTCAACTATTTGAACTCCCAAATACCTTCTTTTCCCAGACATGGATAAGGTAAAATCATGTCTATTTTTGTGTCTCTTATGTTTCAAGCAAAAGTAACTATTCCTTCCTTGATTTTGAAGGGTGATTTGTGAGGTGAGTGGGAAGGCAGCTGGCTGAAGAAATCTTTATTTTAACTCACTGTATCCTGTGACGGATTGGAGCAAATAGCTGCAATTAGCAGACTTGTTTTATTTCTTTTCTCCTGGACTACATAACTTTTTTTTTTTTTTTTTTTTTTTTTTTTTTTTTTTTGCTATTTGTGGCTATAACAAAGATCATTTTCATAATGAGACGTATGATAAACATGCCAAACAGAGTTGAAAACTTCTTAGAGTTTATATTTATATAAACTAGTTTGCACTGCCCCCATGCACAGGTAAATAGGTAGATAACAGAGAGAAAGAAGGGGGGAAACATTATTTAAGCTGTATTATTATAACTGTGAAAACAGTATGTCCAGAGCATATATCTTGACAATGACATCTCTAGTTTGGAGATCACCACGTAATTTTAAAACACATTAGTCTTTTATTTGTAAGTATTTCATATGAGTTTCTTAGCTGTCCCAGCATTTTTTTTTTAACACTGCTCTTTGATGAAGAAAGTTTTTATTATAGGATATAATAAATACATATATACAAAAAGTTTTTAGTCAAATATGACTGCTCAATACTATCACTATGTTAAGAAGAAACTATCCTGGAAGAATCTTCATTTTAAGATGTTTTGACTATTGCACATTCCCAGCTGAAATTCTGAAATGAAATATGCTACAGATAAATTCAGGTTTTAGCCAACTCAGACAGTAAGTGTTCCATTTTGTATTTTCCCACAAATTAATTGCCTGCTCTATTTGTTTTTTCCCCTTTCTCATAAATGAAAACATCTTTTCTAGATTCATCCTAATCTTTTCTGAGAGCCTTTAATAACCACAGCATTGACATAATCTTACTACGTCATCTTACTTTCAGACAAACTTCAAAACAGGAGTATTTTTTAAAGAAATAACCTGCTATCTTAATGACATAGGATTGCAGAAAAGCTAACATTACTTAAAATGCTTAATTACTAACAAACTATTAAAATAATAGCTAATAGTTCATCAATAATAGCTTAAAAATAAGTAAATTATTAAAATGAATAAGACGCAACATTTGCAACGTTTGAATTTTACATCCATGCAGGTAGCCCTATGAATGCTCTTCCTGACCTTTTTATAAGCAATTCCTTATAAAAAATAATAAAGTTCTCCACACACTGGAGTAAATATTCCAGAATTACCAGAGCTGATTTTTTTTTCAAGAAATAACTTTATTGCAGCATACTACTCAAACCAGAGATTACAGAGATTATCATAATTTAGTCTGCCATTCAAGTTTCTCATGAGGCTTGATTCATTTTACCCAGATGGCAAATTACATTGTGGTTCTGATTATAACAAACTCAGCATATAACAAAATAATGTTCTACCTACAAATTGTCTGCTTCGAAAAAAATTACTCTTCTCAATAACTTCAGTGAATGAGGAATGATGTACAACATGATCTTGTACAGCATGAAACAGGAAGATCCTTCATGTTTCCAGACACTTTCTTTGACCACATTCTTTTGGCTCACCCACTTCAGGAAACTGAAGTGGTAGGTCATGAACTTCCCTGTGTTGCTGCAGCACTGTATTTCAAAACTATCTGCAGCACTACATTTTATTTTTCATTTTATTTTATTTTATTTTATTTTATTTTATTTTATTTTATTTTATTTTATTTTATTTTATTTTATTTTATTTTATTTTATTTTATTTTATTTTATTATTATTCTTTCCTCAAATTTTCTCAACAAACTTTAGAGAAGATACCTGTCTTAATTTACACACATCTCCAGAAAACCTGCCTCAGAGCTGAATACCATATATAATTCTGAGAAACACCTGTTTCTATTGTTTTTGTTGTTTAATTGATTGTTTTCTCACATTATGTTTTCATCCTTATGTATTTGTTTCTATCAAAGATTTTCATATATCATTCTTTTTAGGGGACATGTTTTCTTTTTCCTTCTTTTTTTTTCAACTTTTTCTTAAAAAGTTACTTTTTAGATAGAAGGGGTCAATTTCCAATGACAAATGGACACAGCACTAATTTGAGGGCAGAGTTCTGCTCACCCTCATTACTTCATAAAAAAGTGCTTTGTTTTCCTTCATTCTTTCATTCTCCTCTCATTGCCCCTTAATGTCAAAAGGAGGATGTCCTCTTATCTCTCTCATTAATCACCTCTGACACAGCTAGAAGCCTTATCTTTGACAATCTTTCTCATCTTATCAGAGAAGAGGACATGGAGTCTTTGACACTGTGCTCCTCCATACAGGTACACTTCTTGGCTCTTTCACTGTTTTTTTTTTTTTTTTTTTTTTTTTTTTTTTTTTTAATGTAGAGTTCTCATACAGCGTCTTGTCAACTTACATAGCCTAAACTTGACAAGATTAAACAACATCAACTTTGAACATGATCGACAGGAAAAGCTTTCCCACATATGGGAATGTATTATAACAATGACTGATACAACTTCTATAGTGAAAATTATTACGCTTTCCTCAAAATAATTAAAAAAAAAAAAAAAAAAATTATTGCAACTTTAAGTGCTCTTGCATATTTTTTTTCCTTCGTACAGAAAGGAAAATGAGACATACTAAGAATGTTGTTAGATATTATGTACACAGCTGTTCATTCATATTTAAATCTATATATGAATGCATGCATCGAAGAATAGAAATATATAAATATATGTATTACATATATATATATACACACTTCTTTATATTCACATGTAAATGTGTACAAATGTCACCTAGCAAGCTTCTAATAATGCAAACAGGTTTATACATGTAAAATGATTTTTTTTTTTTTAATCATATGTGGGATGAAATATTACCCTATCTCTAGCCATTAAAACAACATGAATAATAGAAGTTTGGTAAAAAAATACGGTTTGGATTGTCAAAAGAACACAGACTTTCTGTGAAATCTTTGACAGACAATCTATGAAAGTTGGGGACATAAACTAATTTGTAGCAAAGGATAATATTTTTGTCTTAATATGACTCACTATACTAAAGAAAGTATTTCATATTTGATTTTCTTTAACAATTTACTTTGTTCGTGTTGCAGGAGACTACTATTCAATTGGTTAATTAGTTTAAATATTTGCACAATGTCCTTGGGTGGCATAAAATATTCATTAGAAAGCAATATACAATGCTTAGTACTTAACAATGTTTCAGGGTTACTTTTACTAGATTTGAAAAAGAAGCACATCATCTAGACGTCTTTTATATATACATATATATAAATATATGATTTTTTTTCTAGTATCACTATATGACTATTATATGATTCTTAGGAAAAAAAAAATAGTTCATTTTCAGACAATGTTGAAATAGTAACTTTTTCAGAATCATTATATATTTTCAGAATATTTATTATATATTTCAGAATAATTATATATTCCCATTTATTGTGTCCTCAAAGATGTTTGAGAGGACTTTTGATCAGTAACCCTGAGAATTTTTCACTATGTTCATCAAATCTTAGAAAGATTAATCAGCAAAGATAATGAAAATATTTATATTTAAATATTTAAATAAAGTAAACTTGGAACAGTCATATCTCATTTTTCAACCCTAAGAAACAATCACACTAAGAAGCAATCACATGAACTCACAAAATTTTTATGATCTTCTTTATCAGAGCTGTTGCTCCATTGTGTTTTTTACTCTTGCCAGAGTTGAGACATAAAGTCATGAAATGAGTCTATGAAATTAAAAACTCAAAACTCAAAAAAATGCCTGCAAAGCAGGCATTCTGAGAGACCATTGAGGTCTCGAAAGGAACTCCACTGTAAATCAGTGACATTTAAGCTCTTAGTGATTGAAGGTAATCTACACCAAGTGCGTACACAAGCTAACTCTGTGTGACATATTCATGAAAGCTGGAACTGAGATGCAGATCCTTAAAGCTAGCTCTTCTTGAACTGCTCTGAACCTGGAAATGGGTTCTGAACACACACAATATTGAAAAAGACCCCCCAGAATTCACTGCTTCTGGACAGATATTGCCATTTCTACACAATACCAGCTCAGATTGCTCCTAGCTAAAGATCAGCAGCTATTTAAATGAATCTCTTGCATATGCACAGGAAAGAAGCAACAATGCTTACTCAATTCATTAATTAGAGTCCCTGGTGGGACTGGTAATGGATTGCAATGGAAAATAACTTCTGAAAACACAGCAGTTTTGCACGGTTAGTGGAAAAATTCGTAGTTAGCCCCAGGTGGCAAGGGACATGTAGAGCAACCTATCTTTGTCAGTCTTGAGTAAATATATCTCCTGGACAACTAGAAAACTAATATTGTTCATATCAGCATAACTGGCTTATAATGGAGATGATGATGATGATTAATAATAATAATAATAATAATAATAATTGCTGCATCAACTAACCTATTAATATGCGCTGAAATAGAATGCATACTCTTTTTATACAGACCTAAATGCAAAGGTACAGTATTGACAGTGTTCCTAAAAGTATAAATCAGCAACGTTGAGAGAATTTTTCATAAGTATATTTTTCCGGGAATATCTTTAGATGAATTAATAACTGGCTTTTTAGTCTTTCAAGATATGTAAGACAGGTGAAAATTAATATCAAAAAGCTATTCATGATGACATTTACACTGGACTAGACAGGGACTAAGGGGACTAGACAGCAGAGGGTTTGAACTAGATGATCTTTCAAGGTCCCTTTCAAACCTTAATATTCCATGATTCTGTGATTCTTTTCTGCGTGCGTGTGTGTAGAAAACAAATAAATACATAAATAAAATCTTATGTTAAACCTTTTCTGTCAGGAACATGCCTTCATTCATGTAGAATTCTGAAAAAATATAACCCCAACCAAACAAATGGGAAAAGAAAGAGCACTAGATATGAGACTTTCCATAATAACACATCAAAATCTTTCCAAAAACAATAGTCTAAATAGGCCTAAAAGAATTTACAATGAAGCCTTGAACCACCAGACTAGTATGATTAGCCATACTGAAAAAACGCAAGAAAGAAAACAAAGAAGCAACAACAACAAAACACTTTGTGATATTTTGTGTTGATTAAAAAAGGGAAGGGACAAGACTGTAACTCACACTGGTACTATGACTGTTGATTTCTAAGATATATCACACTAGAACAAACAGACAACTATATTTGGAAGGGAAAAAGATGTAATGCATAAAAAAAAATAAATCTGATTCATTATGGAGCTATCAAAATGTCATTAAGAACTGCAAAGTGAGTAAAAAAAATATGGCCACAAAAGTTGCAAAATTCCTTATGGACCATATTATATGTAAAAATAATGTTGAACAGTGATACAAAATCTGAAAATCCAGTTTCCCATCACAGCAAAAGAAATATATTGTGCCTAAATCCTATAAATCATGAGTCAAAGCATTTGTGAAGTCTTTGTGTTTTCCCAAGCTAAATAAGTGTTGTCAGTTTCTAAAATATATTTCAGAACTAGCATCATTTTTGAAAGATGCAGTCATTTCAACATGTAGAGACCTATGACATTCTGAATCATGAACATTTTGACCTTTGGTCCACTAAAAAATATGTCCTTCATGTAATGCTTCTGAACGTTGCCTCCAAAAACTCTAGTACATAAAACTCCAAAATCAAAGGTGTAAGTTTAAGTTTAGTTTAAGCCTAGATTAAGTTTAAGCTTAGGAAAAAATAAAAAAATAAAAATTAAAAAGCTGTTATTTGGGGCCTATCAAATAACTAAGAAAAGGAAAGGGAAAATCATCATATAATATGGAAAATTCTTTACAGGCTTTATTGCCTGCAATATAAACATATTCTAATATGTGATAATACATTTACCAAACTGAAGTATGAATGTGATGAATTCATAATAATAATAATAAGTGACAGGAATGTAGGATTCAGATTTCACTTTCCAATTATTGCAGTATGTGCCTGAACTACAGAAACAGAATTCAAGTCTCGAGTTTCAGACAAAATTTTCTGCAGAATTAATATTTTTGACAGTTTTAATATTTAATATTTAAAAATATTAAATATTTTTAATATTTTCTCTGAATCATGCTTACTGGTGACAAAATCCCACATAATATTAGTAACAGGTATTTAACAGTGTTAATTCATATTAATTCATACTTTCTAGTCTTTCTCAGGAGTAACAGACATTCAGTTGACATTAACGGGTCAAAGTAAAAAGGTACAGCTGGAAGGAGATGTCCTCAGAACTGTTTTTCCTCCATCGGCCTGATTCTTCTGAGTGTCACCTACAGGCTGTACTACAGGGCTATTCCCAAATGCTTCAGTCTCACTGAAAAATGCTCTTGAATCTGACAGAACCTTAAAATATTTATCTCATCAAAACCAGATATTAGGTATTGCCCAGCAAAATTTTTTCTATCAGGCATATCTCAGATGATCCCCTCTGGTGCCTGTGAGCATCCTGGTTCATGTACAGCCACTCTGCCTGTGGTGTCTTCTCTCAGAAGTTCTCTTAACAGCAAAGTTCTCACACAGTTACTTCTAGTCTGACCCCAGGCTTTATCCATTTCAGTTTCCTTAATTTCTCATGTGAAGTAGCTGTTTAGAAAAATCAATATAAAGTCCAAAGATAAGGCAATAGGATAAAGGAATTTTTTCTGTCTTTGCTTAAAAATAAAACATGCAATATTTCTTCTGTATAGTTGTGCAAATAGAATCCCAATGTGGCCTAGTACATACAAAGGAGTCATAAATAATTGAAATACATTTCTGTCCCTTGTTTCCTCCAGCATTTAACTGATTTTGTTTCTTGAAATATTTAATTTTGATGTTTAAGATCAGAGCAAAGAGTTTACTTTACTATATCTTAATTTTTCAAATGTGCTTCCTCATAAAGGCAATGAAAAGAATAACATGGTGAGAATTATGTCGCATGCATCAGTAAGATTCCAGTGTAGTATCAGAACTTTTTAAACAAGTTATATTTCCCAGGAAATGGAAGCAGGAGAAAAATTCAGTGAATTTGGTTTTAATGCATGAATCATATAATCAAATTAACTATTTCTGCTGTATATAAAACTTTACTCACATTAAGCCATAAATATCTCATTAGAAATATAACTGAGAGTCTAGAAACAGAAACACAAACACACACAGAAACCTTTTCCTCATCATTTCAGCAAACCACTTCTCAAGATGTATCTGTTTAGTGTAATATAATTACTGTATGGAAATCTATTTTAAGTTTTATGTGACAGTAACTAATCATTAATGTGACCAATTCTATTCATTTGGGAGAAACCAAAGAAATCTCAAAAAACACCTGGGCTTCAGTATGAAAATGTATATCTGTGACAATAAAAGTAAGCTTGTGTTATAGTCACTGAATTGTGAAACCACAGAAAGGTTTTAGGAAAACCAAGCTTTTCACATGAATGGGCCATGTAACAAATGACACAGGATATGGGTCTCTCTGTCAATGGTGGGTTTTCAAAATTGAATTCTCCTGAGACAGTATCTCATGCAATCATGGGGCACGACAATTCTCCAGGCAAACAGAATTCAACTCAGATTGCAAAATGGGACATAGGGGCACAGAGTATACAAACAGCTATGTTTCTGTGTCCCACAGTCTTCATACTGTTCCCTGTTTTCAAGCACACTATTAGGAGGGTAGAGAAGGACAGTCACAATCATGTTCTGTTGTGCCTTCTCTTTCTCAGTTAGCAAAGATGCCAGATGTGCCACCAAGCAACACTGAAGCATGCTAAAAGATAAATGATGTTCCATGTATACCCTGAAAAAGAAACTGAAGTGACATATTTTTGTTTATTTGACAACCAGAAACAGGACCTTTCAACTAGCACCTTTCAGGCCAGGAAAATTGATTAAATGGGGAGAGTTCAGAGGAGTATCAGTAAAGCAAAGAAGAGTAAGCTGTTGTTAGCAAGTCCATAAAATGCTGATATCCAGAAATATAGTGAGGCAGATAAAACGGGATGTTTCTGTTCTTTGAGGTCCTTGAAGCAATGCCTTAGTCTTCAAGCATATAATTAGCAATAACTGGTGTCCCTAATCTGTCTGTGTGCCAACTGTAGTCAGCCTTAGCCAACACATTCAGGAGAACAAGGTAAATTCTCCTTGAAGCAGTTGGAAAAATTAATAGCTCCAGAAATTGTGTCCAGTTGCCACATACAGTAGTTCTGAAAGTAATGAAAATCTTCCTTATTTTATTTTTATTTTTATTTATTTATTTTTTTTCAATGTACATGGTCATCTTATGCCAAGTTAGTTATATAGCTAAGTATTAAGATTATAATTAAAATGATAATGTACATTTTGGTATATCAAAGATAATGACTGTAAGATAATGACAGAAAATTATAGGTGATTAATATATTTTTTTTCAAAAGTTGACAATATGTCAAAGTTACATAAAGCCTTAAACCCAATTTTTCATCGTATTTATTTAAAATTCCCATTAATTTAATTTTAATAAACCATTTATTTAATGTATTAATATAATTAAAATGTATTAATTTGTTTTTATTGTTGTTACTGAATGTTTATTTATACGTAATTAAAATTGGATGAACTTTCCATCTACTATACAAAAATAAATGAGAGCAGGTTCAGCTCTCATAACATAATACATTAGGGCTAGCAGGTTAGAATTTTAATTTTTTAAACATTTTAATTTCCCACAATTATGAGTTTAAAGCAGGTCTACAGAAAAATATTTAAACTAAATTTTTAGTTAGTTTAGTTAGTTTTGATTAGGTCAGTGGGTAAAGAACTAAACCTTTCTATTTTTGGTATACAGAAAATCACAATAGTGAATGCACTGGCCCTAAAGGAAAAATTACTCAGTCAATTTCTGTTCTGCTCTTTATTTCTTCAGTGCAAGCATGACTATTATTTAGGCGTCAAGTAAAATTATGTCAGACAGGTTTTCCTTGTCCTTGTTTGTTCACATCACAAAATTGGCATGTTTCTTCCAGTTCATCTGGAAGGAAACAAGAAACTTGAAATAAAGGACTCAGCTTTGAAATTATGACAGTAAACAGAGGAGAAGTCTAAGCAATATTTTTCTGCACCATACTGTAAGTACGTTGGAAAAATATCTACTATAAGGGATATGGGGATAAAGGATAAAGCTTCAAAGTGGACAATAACTACATACTGAACCTTTGTATTAGAGGAAAAAAAAAGAAATCTAAATGCTTTGATTTGACCCCTTCACTCGTCCCTCTACTTTTGGACTCTTCTGGAGAAAGGCAGTTTTCTTGGTAGAAAATGTGCTTTGGTCCAAGGACGCACATTTCATTAGTCTAGACTCCAAGACCAGTGAAAAAAATCCTGCGATTTCAATAACACACCAGGTGAAACATGACACCCTTTTTCTTGGCTCTAAAAATACATTTCTTTTGGATCCGTAGATACAAAATGACCTGGTTAGGTGTTGGCACTTTTTCTGGGAGCAGGAATGTGCACTGAAAGATTTTTTCAGTGTCTTGAAGCCATCCAGAGTATTGTTGTTGCTTACTTATCACTAAAGAAACCATGCAAGTCCAGTGTCAATCTATCTTTGGCAATTTAAGAGTGAGGAATTTTAGGCTACTTATTTAGAATATAGATTTAAAAAAATACTAATGTATATATAAGATAGTTAAAAAAAAAATAATTAATTAAACCTTTGATTTGAAAATAATATGTGAAAATGATGAAGCTAGAGTAATTTTTTTTTAAATCTACTGTTGCCTTTCAAAAAAAAAAAAATGTGCAAAAGTCCCTGAAACTGTTAGAAATCACGTTTTGATTACGTAACTGAAAACTTTTTTTTTTTTCCTTTTTTCATCTTGTAAATTTGAATTTTAGCTCAATTTCTCTCTATTTGTTTACAGTATGCATTAAAGACTAAATAGATATTCCAAAAGCAGAAATTTACATAAAATATATAAATATATTTTATTAAGATTAAGAAGTATCTGGTGAATTGGGTAGTTATACTCCTAAAATATGCAACTAGTTGGTTAATTCTAATCTACTATTTCTTATAGTTAATGAATTATTCATAGGTTCGTGCAGCTGCTGAACTACTGCAAAAGTTTAAATTTAGCATTCAGATGGTACACAAGGCATCTTGGCAATTATTATCTTTTGGAATATGACTTTTAATTTAAATTTGTATGTGATTGATGTGATATGACATGCTGAAGGTACAACAGATAGTTTAATTAACAAATGGCCCTTATGAATAACATTGATGATAAAAGTTCCACTCAATTTCATGTCACTTTCATCATCCTAAAAATGAATTTCAGTTCTTGTTCAGTTCTTGATATTAAATGTGTTGTTTACTTTCATTATAAAACACTCTGGGAGAATGGACAGAAGTGAAAATAAGAAATAGATGATGATAATATTTAGTGCCCTCTACAATCTCTATTTTCATTTACTTATTTATCTTCACCAGTTTTGACTAGGTCCAACATTATCTATTGTCTACAAAAAGGTTTTAGATCAGACTCTGAACCATTCATATACATAAGAATATGGAAAGGTTCGCCCTGATTGACACATAGAATTTTATTTATCAGAAGAGGTTCTAATAATGGTTAGTAAATTTCCTTAATTCATTATGGTTGAAATAACATGAAAAGACAGTGAACTCATTTCTGTGACACTGGAGAGGGATTTGCTCTCAAGATGTTATGGCAGCAAGAACCAGATTCTTAACAAACAAAGTAGAGGAAAACTTTCACACTAGGCTGTGTAACCTCTTGTAAATACCTATTTCCTAGAAAAAAAAAAATGGAGCAAAAGTTAAAGGTAGGATTATGCTTATTAGCTTATGGTCTAGGAAAAATAGAAACCCATGTATGGTCTTTACACACGAGAGTTGTTGGAGTTGAAAAATATTATTTCCAGGCTTTATTTATTTTATAGAAAGACATCAAACTCTACAGTTGTCTAACATATGCTCTTTGGGAGGATGCATGAATGTTGTCTCTATCCCTTAGAAAAAAAAAAAAAGTATCTATTCAAGACATTGAAAAAGCCATGCCATAATTTGCTACATAATTAGTCTTGTTGACAATTCACACTTGAATAGGTTGAAGAATTGTTCTGCATGAAGAGTGTCCCTGAGACACAGAGACTCCTCAAGTGTGGGAGCAGAGCACATGATCTACACTTCAATATAAGGGCTGCATTCTCTACAAAGGAAATTTAATGTGTACTTAAATTTAATGTTCAACCCCTTTTTATTGACAAAACACTTTTATGCAAAGTTAAGTATTTGCTGATAGTACAACTCAAACTCCTATTCAGATAATTTTCAGATAATTACTACTAGTCTTGTTTATGTTGATATGTTTATTACAAAAGCAAACAAACAAACACACAAACAAAAAAAGATAGAGGGAAAAATTTCAATAATAATAAAATTCTAATGGTTATACAGAAACTTATTGGTATGCACCTTTTTCTGTGGGGTTATTCTCACCCTTCCACTGTTTCTAAAGGTCCCACTGTCTGTATTTTTTTTTTCTACCTTGCACTTTCTTTTTGGTCTGTAATTTCCAATTACATCAGAATTTACTACATGTTGAACATCTCCGGAGAAAAGGATGTTGAGGGGAGACCATATAGATCTCTTCAACTACCTGAAAGTAGGTTGTAGTAAGGAGGGTGTTGATCTTTTTTCTCAGGTGGCAAGTGCTGGAACATAAGGAAATGCCCTCAGATTGTACTGGAAGAAGTTTAGATTGAACTTTAGGAAGAATTTATTCATGGGAAGGACAGCTAGGCATTGGAACTTCATGACTATCATGGACTATCATGGACTTCTCACAGAAATTATAAAGTCATTATCCCTGGATATATTTAAGGAATGTGTAGACATGGCACTTAAGGACATGGTTGAAAAGTTAAGAATTCTGACATTATTATTGATTGACAACTGTTCTTTTTTTGTTTGTTTGTTTGTTTGTTTTGTAGTCCCAAGACCTCTAACATCACTCTGGGCCACTTCTACTAGCATTCTATTCATGCACTTTCTAAACTGTACACTGTTTCCTCATTTTTAAAGACTCTGCTTTGCTCCCATGCTTTTATTCTACTACACTGCTTCATTATGCTAGGGTCATAAATAGTTCATTCTACACAGAATAATTACTTTTTAGTACTATCCATATAAAAATTATGATTATTTTGCACTATTACACAAAGCTCAGCAAAAGTAAAACAAATTAGGAAATGGCCATCTGTTCTTTAGAATATTGCTGTTACAGCTAAACAATCTGAAACAAAGCTCTGATCTGTCCAAGAGAAGTCCCAACAAAACCTGAAAAGTCCAGAGGCTTTACAGAGCTACTATGAGGCTTGAAACCTGTTATTAGTGAGGTCAATACTTCATTTAGGGGGGCTACAGGACTTCATTTTTGAATTGTTTCATATACCCTAAGAATAGTAAGACTTGTCTAGAGCATATGATTTTTGTAGATTAATATAGATACATATTAATTGACTTGAAAATGCAATAGAATAATGCACAACAAATAATTTCTGATGGTTTACACTTTATGATATGCTACTGAAGAAAGAAGGATAAGTGAATGGCTCATCTACAGTATTAACTGAATAATTATAACTAGCAATTTCTGTATCAGAAAATTATTTTTATTAAGGGTCAAGCTTTGCCCTTAGTTATATATGCACAGCTGCTACTGATGTACTGATGATTGTAGTTATATGTGTATGTATCTGAGAGAAGACTGTTTCCAAATAGGGATGGAAACTGTATTATTATTTGCTTTCAAAAAGTAATAGCATTCTGGAACCTTATATATTTCTTATTTAACAAAAGGAATTTATTGTTCAGACTAAAAATTGATTGGAACACATTTGGTCATCCTTGTGGAAGAGTACCTACTTATCTAGTGAATAATCTTTCTGGCTCAGTACAATTACATTCCATATAAGAAATATTCAATGTGAGTATCAGAAAAAAGGATTCACTGTAGGAACTATAAATTTCCCCCAAAGTTTAAGATGTATAATTATACTGAAAAAGCAGTATACTTTAAAACAAATAGTTTCAGAATTTCTTTATAAATTATTTAAACACATGTTCAGTCAGGTTAGATTCAGGTTTCCATGAATTTAAAACTTTCCAAATATGAAACAAAGCCATTTTGTCATTCATACTCAATACAATTATAAATGCATATTTAGTTGTATATTGACAAAACAGGTATTAGAAACTCAGATGATCAAAAAGATAAACATCTCAAAATAACTTACAATCAAAAAACATTGTTTTTTTCTCATAGAAATAGTTCACCAAAACACTTGGTTTTGCTTGGTACAAACTTTTTTTTTTTTTTTTTTTTTTTCTGTGCAAGAATGAAAATAAGCAAAAAGTTCATCTCCTTCACATTACAATAATTTCAAGTCATATTTCTTTGTTAAAAAAATATATATATTTTTTTACATTCTCTTCCTTAAATTTAACTGACACTGAAAAAAAAAAAAAATTACAATTTTTCCTCTACTCTAAAGTTTTCTGCTAGCTACTATGAAAAGCAAACTATTTTGTACCCCTCTTTTAGGGTTTTGTGTTTTCCTCCCATGTCAGAATTCCTCCTGTATGTCAGAATTCTTAACTTTTCAAATTTCATCTGAAAAGTTCATCCACTCACAGAAACTGATAAAAAAAGTCATATGTTAATGTACAGCCTATATTTACATTTTATTGTAATTTAGCTTAGGGGGTGGCAGTGGTGAGGGAGCTAAAAAGAATATGCAAGACAAATTCTCCTTGTTATTATGGAATTGTTATCTCTATGGCAATACCTCACTGAGTTGATGCAGTGCATGGCCCAAGGATAGGGCAGTTCATTATATACTCAGTAATGGTTTGCTTTATCTCTGTTTCTTCTGTGCTTTCAGACATGGTTACACACACACAAATACACTTAAATAGTTTGCAACTTGACCACTGACAGACAAATGGAAAAACAAAACGAACAAACAAACAAAAACTTATGTTTTATAGAGTTCCCCATCTACCATATCTACCAATGTTGGTACAGTCCTTCAAGGCATTGCATCCATAAAATAGCAGAGTCTATTTTTTTAATTTGCATATCTGATTGCTAGATTTCTATTTCCTGTTTTGGCCACCTACATCTCTTATTTGAGTACAACGCATCCTGTTTATTCTTGGGAAAACAAACAAACAAAAAACTAATCTGACACCAGCTGTAGACAGCTACTCAGCAAGAAAAAGAAGATACTAGACATGCATAACTTACTAGAACAGCTATTAGCACCAATATTTGGGACATGTATATAAGCTCTGAATTTGGGAGCTATACAGCTCTCTACTGGCATGCCACTTTATAAACAAATAATTTATTCTGAGTTTCACTACTCTGACAAAAAACGGGTATTACTCTATTGCCTATAGCCTACTCCATCAGGCTGGTGGGAATGTGTACTGATGTAGAGAACACTAAAAGTACATAATGATAGAGAAAAATCAATATTTTAGCAGAGCAGGAAATCAGAATTTTGAAAAATGGAAGATAAGTTTGCAACCCAAAAGAAAATCAGTATGTTGCTTCTGAAAATCTGCTTAATATTAACTTGTCCACTTATGCAGCAACAGATAACTATGAGATAGAAAAAGTAAAGCTCCATAGTCTGTTTGTTTTGTTTTGTTTTGAACTTGCCATGCCTTTCCCTAGGTTTTAGAACAAATACTTTCAAAGCCAAAATGTGGTTTCTTATTTCCTTCTGACATTTTGAAGCACTGACCATAATAAACTCACAATAGTATATATTTAGACAGTATAAAAAATATTAAATATATATAGATACTACTGTAATCTCCTCCTCTCCAAAAGATTTTCATATGGATTTCTAAGAATCTGAAGCTCCATGATTACTATATTATATTCTCTTTTATTAAATAAATAAATAAATAAATTGAACACAAATATATCAAGTTGAGTTGTTCAGTGTCAAAATGTACTTTTACTCTGATCCTGACAGGGTAAGACTGTCCCCAAAAGCAAAAGTATACATCAGAAAATATTCACAGTAAATGACTGATTTTTTTTTTTTTGTATACTATTTAGAGTAAAGGATGCAAATAAAAAGACTTTTGTTTTGTTTTGTTTTGTTTTGAAAACTTGTGCTCTGAAGAGAGCTGATATTCTGTTAACAATAGAGGATAATCAGGCTGGCATTCTACTTGGTAGCAAAACACTTAGACATGTCAACACATATATTTATCTTGTTAGGGAAATTGACTTGAACAGCAATGTTGAGATATAGAGAACAATCTCTCCAGACTAAGCTGCTTTTAGAGACCCAGGTGTCATCTACATGTGAGTACATATAAGTGAAGTGTGAATGAAGATATAAGCTTCTTGAATGAAGATAAGCTTCTTGAGTATTTTGTAGTATAGCCTTAAATGACAGGTATTGAAGGATAAAGAGAAATAACAGCTGTTGCTTTTGGAGATGGATGTTAGAAAGCTCTAGGCAGAAGGAACAGAAATACATTGTACCATGTTGTTTCTGCATTCGAGATGTGAAAACAAACTGCATATCCAGAAGCTCCTGCTTCTATGGGAGCAACATAAAAATACAACATAAAAATACCTACATTTCATCACAATACCTAAACTTCCCTTCCATAAATTCATTTTCTTATGTACTATTCCAAGACAAACAAAAATTGCCAGTTGCTATTTAAAAGTGTGTGTGTGGTTTTTTTTTTTTTTTTTTGTTATTATTATTCTTTAACTTCACTAAACAAGTCCTATACCATGTTTTTGCATCTAGAATACAATATATATTTATTCATTGACTTGTTTCAACAGGAAGATAAGCAGGTAATATTTCTCTGTTTTGCATGGAACAATCTCAATCAAAATACAAGAAAGAAGTTGCTTTGAGTAAAAAAAATCAACATCAGAAATTTACACTGAATTGCTTTGTTTAACAGATCTCACTACAATGTTAAATAAAGGATTAGAGACAGAAAAACACATTACAAGATCCTTAGAGTTTCTGGACAACAGCATCAAAAATTTATCTGTAGTTGTTCATATACAGAACAAAACAAGAAAGACAAATCACGTTTATTATCCTCCTTCCCCCCCCCCCCCCCTTTTTTTTCTCATTAATTAAAAAGGAAAACAAATCTACAATTATTTAATTCTTCAACTTTTATTTTTCATACCTTTTGGCAGTATGCTTGTCAGGCAAGGGTGGACAAAGCAAAAGAGTTTATTGCTATTTGTTTTAAAGCAAAAGAGTTTATTGCTATTTGTTTTAAGAAAAAAAAAAAGAAAAGAAAAGAAAACAAAACAAAACAAATGTAATTTTAGGATAAAATACAAGTAAGATTTAGGATGAAATACAAAGTAGCTTTTTGTTTTAAAGGTTCTTTTTGACAAAGGAATTTTCAAAACAGCTGTATAGCAGAATGTAAATGATGATGTCAATAACAGCTAAGAATATATTTGTAAAAGATATAGAACTCTAGAATATATAAAACAAAAACAACAAAAATCTGAATGAAGCTGAATGCTCAGAAATGTAATAAATAAATAAATAAATCTTGTAGTTTTCTATTTATTTTCTATATTATGTAGCAAAGCACTCTTTGCTATGTAGTCCTCCTTATTATGTCAAAAATGTTTTATTTTTTCATTTGAAATGAAAAAGTAGTTATGTCTCTTTCTTTAAATATATTGAGCCTCCAAAGATTTTTATAACTGTATATATAAAAATTTTATATCTGAAGCTCACAGAAATGTATACAACCAAAGAGATATACAGGTAAAAAGGTTGAATTTACAGCAAAATTATTTCAAATTAAATGATATCTGGAGGGCAATATAATAATAAAATAAACTTCTGAAGACATGAGAGGGAACCGGAAGTTCCAGGAAATTTACTTAATTCTCTTCAAATACATATTTTTTTCTTTTTAGACTTTATACAATTTCCAGTTCTGGCAGGAGTCAAAAGTGCTGTATTGCTGCAAAAATGCACAGAGTTTCATACTTGACTGTAAGGAGGAAACACTTTAAATCACCTGAATTAATCCTCTTAACATTTTTAGGCTAGTCTTGAAAAGTTTAATTGTTTCATTCACCTGGTAAATTTGGAGATTATTAGTTAAATATCCAAGCCATGGATCAATGAGTAGTCTGAATTGTTATACCTCTGAGTTTTGTAAATCATTGTCTTAAAATACCATAAAAACTCCGAATTTCTTCGTGCATAATTTATCCAAAATAACATCTGTAAATCACTATATATGTATAGTATGTTTTCCTGATTTTGACATCATTACATGAGCCTTATTTTGACTTGCCTGAACTCTTTTAAAAGACATCTCAGAGGTATGAAAGTTTATTCTTCCCACTGTTTTTTTCCTCATCTCTAAGACGATGCTTGCCCTGGTAGTGTAAGTTTCACTTTTTACACTATATTTTTTTCCCTCGAAGGATTACAAACAGCAAACTGAAAACCTATTTAGATTTTTTTTTTTCACAAAATAAGGATTTAAGATTTCACTTAATAATGTTCCTTTTCACTCTGTTCTTTGTTGATTCCTTTCCACTCTTTGCTTAAAAATCATAAGTGCTTTTGAAGAGACTGTATTTTAGTTTGGCTGCAGAAGACTGGGAATTTTTGTTTATTATAATTGTTTGCAAGCCAGAGGAACAATATTCATTGTTGATGTACATGAAGAACTTTTCAAACTAGCTTAATCCTTTAAAAGTTCTGACTTTTTGAAGGTCTTGTGCTCATCATTAAAATACTTAAATAACTTTATTAACTTCATTTTTCAGAGTCTAAATTTCAGATAAACAGCCAAGTGCTACAGTACTGTTTATAACAGGAAACAGTCAACTAACTCACTTTGCCTTTTCAATTTGCCACTGAAAATATTGCCTGGATGAATATGGCTAAGAGGAAGTCTCTCCTATGGAAGCACAGCAGAATTATCCACTATAATAAGTGGATATGAGAGGCTTTATATTTCTTCAAAAGAATTACCTCTGATCCCTATTCCAGTTTTTCACTAATGCTCTACATTCCTTATACTTCATTAGCAGTGAAGATATGAGACTTCATATCACAACATAAAATAATTTGTTTGGGAAAATCAACCAGTTGTCAGATTATCTGGCTCAACCCTAAATCATGGCAGAGCTAATTTCATTGCAGAGCAGGTTGCTTGGGGCTTTGTCCTATTAAGCCTTGAGTAACTCCAAGAATGGAAATTTCATAAGCTCTCTGGGAATCTGTAGAAGTGTTTTACCACTCAGTGCAATTTTTAATTAATTTATTTTTTTTCTTGATATCTGTCTGGAAATTCACTTCTTCCAACTTGTATCCTCTGATTCTTGTTATGCACTTGAAAGAAGAGTAGATAGTAAGACAGTAGTAAGATCTCCCCTGAGCCTTCTTCCTACTGAGCAAACCTGTTTCACTCAGTGTCTCCTTGTATGTTGTATGCTCCAGCCCTTGATAGACTTTGTTCATGTTATCAATGTCTTTGCTATATTGGGAGATCAGAACTGGACACAGCACTCCAGATGTTTCTTACCAGTGACCAACAGCAGGGAAGTGATATTTCCCTCAGGCTGCTGGCTGCATGCCAGAATGCTGTTGGCTTTCTTTGCCCTAATAGCATGTTGCTGGTTCATGAACTTTTTGACCCCCAGGATTCAAAGCTAAAACTGCTTCTGAGATGGTTGTCCCCCAGGATGCCTAAGGTTATTCGTCCATGAGTACAGGAGGTGACAAAAATTCCTCTTCTCAAACTTCATGAAGTTTCTCTCAACCCATTTTGCTGCTTGCTGAGCAATCCAAAAGCTCAAATATTTTTGGCTCCTTGTCTTGAACTAACCAAAAAATAGGTAAAATATACTCTGATTTTTGCTATATCCACATCCATAAAAAAATGAAGTATGGAAATAATAAAATGTGAAAGGTTTTATATATATACACACACAAAAACAAAACCCACTAAATTTGATTAAACTTAATACTTTGTAAGGAGCTCTCATGGTAAGTTGAAGTCCTGAAAAGATTAACTGCAAAATAATTTAATTACAATAAATACTACTTTGTTGTGTAAATTCAAAGGTCATGAATTTATTAGGACTAAGTAGAAAAAGGAAAAATAAAATAAATAAATAAAAAAGTATGCAGAATAAGAAAAAAAAGGCCTTTATGTTGGAATATTCCCAGATGCGCACAAACACATATACAAAAGTTTAACCTCAAGAAATTTAAATGACCATTTAAAAAGAAATATAAAAGATTTAATTATTTTGAAAAGTCATGTAAAAGATAACAAGATTGCTTTAACTGAATATTTAGGAAAACATTCAGCTGACAGTGTATATCTTCTACAATGGAAAATAAAGTAAATATGAAAAAAAAAAGTCTTATTTCAGTGGCCCATGAAAAATTGCTAATCAGATGAACTAAGCTAAAAAGCTGTTGACCAAAAAAAGTTTCTATTTCAGGCAAGATAATAAGACAACTTCACAGAATCTACACTGAAATGGAAAACTAAATGTAAAGCTCAGAGATGATTTTCCTACCTTCACTCAATTTTTGTGTCAACATTAAAAAAGCAAAATGAAAAAAATACTTTAGGAAAAAGAGTAGACTACCTACTTTTCTCTTTAATACAGAAACAACTTCATATAAATCATGAACAAACCCTACATTTGACAAGAGTCAAGAAACAGAGATAAAATTAGAATCAATATTTCCCTTTTTACTTGGCACCTGACCTGATGGCTGTCAGTGGGTCCCACCTGTCTCAGGGGGGAAATGGACTCTAGCCTGGGAGCTGGCAGGACTCATCAAAAGGGCTTTAAACTAGGTATGAAGGAGGATGGAGATTAAATGAGCTCGGTAGAGATGAGCCTAGGGGAGCAGTCCCAGGGCTGAGGGTGAGGGCAATGGCATGACTCAAGTGAATCTACATCAATGCACACAGCATGCACAACAAACAGAAGAGCTGGAAGCCATTGTGTGGCAGGCATATTATGACCTAGTTGTCATCATACAAGCATGGGACCACTCCCATGACTGGAATGCTGCAATGGATGGCTACAAGCTCTTCAGAAGGGACAAGCAACTAAGGAGGTGGCATTGCTCTCTGTATTAGAGTGTTTTGATGTTGTTGAGCTCAGGCTTGGGAATGATAAGATAGAGTCCCTGTGTAAAAGGGGGTTGGCCAACAACGCAGACATCCTGTTGAGGGTCTGTTATGGACTGCCAAACCAGGATGAAGAGATGGATGAGGCATTCTATAAGCAGCTGGCAAAAGTTTCTCAATTGCCAGGGCTTGTTCTCATAGGAGACTTTAACTTCCAAGACATATGCTGGAAATACGATATGTCTGGAAACACAATACAGCCCTGAGGAAGAAGTCTAGGAGGTTCCTGGAGTGCACGGAAGACAGCTTCCTGACTCAGCTTGTTAGTGAGCCTACCAGAGGGGGTGCCCTGCTAGACCTGCTGTTCGCAAACAGAGAGGGACTGGTGGGAGATGTGGTGATAGGGAATTGTCTTGGGCAGAGTGACCATGACATGGTAGGGTTCTCTATTCTTGGTGAAGTCAGGAGTGGGGCCATTAAATCTCCTATCCTGGAATTCCAGAGGGTGGACTTTGAATTGTTCAGGACACTGGTAGGGAGGGTCCCTTGGGAGTCAGTTGTGAAGGGCAGAGGGGTTCAGGACGACTGGACACTCCTCAAGAAGGAAGTCTTAAAGGCACAAGAGCAGACTGTCCCCGTGTGCTGTAAAATGAGCTGGTGGGGAAGAAGACCGGCATGGCTGAACAGAAAACTTTTGCTGAGTGTCTGGGAGAAAAAGAGTTTATGTCCAGTGGAAGAAGGGGCAGGCAGCTCAGGGAGAGTACAAGGAAGTTGCCAGCATATGCAGAGAAAAAATTAGGAAGTCCAAAGCCCAGAATGAGCTCAACCTCACCACTGTGGTTAAGGATAATAAAAAATGTTTTTATAAACATATTAATGGCAAGAGGAGGGCCAAGGACAAACAGACAATCTTCATACAAAGTATATGCTATATATTTGTAGGTAGAAAATGATCAAGTCAAACTTTTTTTTTTTTTTTTAATACTTTCTTCTTTCCATCTGTAATGCCTATATAATGATGATGACACTAGTATATGAGAATCATTATAGTCAAACACTACAGTTTTGTTCTATTTTCTTAATTGTTTTACTAATGGCTTTTTTTTTTTTTTTTTTTTTTTTTTTAAAAAAAAAAAGGACTTCTGTCATCAGGAAACTTTTTTTTAAAGGACAGTTTTAACTTTTATTTCTATTACAATTTTCACAGCATTATTTATAAAGCTGTTCAATATCAAGATGAGTATTGCTAGTCTCATAGACATGATGTAAAACATTGTATGTGATAAAAATGAGTAACCTTTTTTCAAAACAATCTACTGCACCTGAAATGTGCTGGTTTGATTAAAAAAAATAATAAACAAGTGCTTTATATTTAAAAAAGAAGTGTTTCATATTTATCTACAAAAGATGTTTCACAACAGTAACAAGTATGTAGTCACATATTTACATTGTAAGCCAAAGTAAGTAGAGATTCAATTCTGTCTCCTTATTTACTCAATTTATTTTACAAATTTCAGGAATGCAGGAATATCATTAAAAAATAATAATAAGGAAACACCCACAATGCACATTGTCTATAACCAACATTGCAATGTACAGAGATACATATTACAAAATAAAGTAATATATATATATATATATATATATAAGGAAATAACAGAGACTGCTATAATTATTCTGTGGCTTTTTCCCCTAAAATTTTAAACAAATTTTCTCCATGTAATTTTAATACTTAATGGAATATTCTGGAAAGTCATAAATCAGTAAAGAAAATGTCCAATTAGAATTATTTTTGATCATTTCAATTAAAGGGTAGTATGATGGGAAAAAGAAAGTTATAATGCTTTTTCATGTCTTGAGGGCTAAATGAAGTCTCATAAACATATATACCTGTGACATTTCTTTCTCTAAATTTATGATCTAAGTAGAAACACAAAACATTATTTTATTTATTTATTTTTTTACTAAAAATGACAAACATTTCACACAGATTCCATTCTTAAAGGTGGAAAAAGACCAGCTTCATGGAAAAAGTATATCAGTTATTTGTGACCTCTAAACAAGGAGGGAGAGCAGAAATCATTGTTCATAAAGACTCTCAGTGTGTTTATAACCTGGTCGCAAAAGATGCCATTTGGTAATGTAGGAATATACTTTATTATAAATTTATAAAAATAAAAAGTAAAGAATGAGCAGTGCTTGGAAAGGCATCTTCTTACATTTACTGCTGTTCAAGGGAATTGTTTCTTTTGAACCAGTTTTTGGCCTGTTGAATAGAAGTGATGAGGACTGATGCAACCTTTATGAATTCCTGAGCAATTATATTGCTGTCAGCATGTACAGTTAGTTCCTGAGTTTCCTCATTAAAGCACTGGCACATTGTGATAGAGATGGACAAATAATTAGGAACACTTAGCTTGATTTTCACTCTTCAAAATCAAGGCCTATCTGATTTAAGTACATAAACATATACACAGATATATGCTATGAGTGCACACTCAGTTATTTCCCATAATGTGAAATAATGCTACAAAAACTTGCAATTTCTGCTCTAAATATAGAAAAAAAAAATCTTTATTTCTGTCATATTACCTCTGTTTATACTGCTTATATTCAAAAATGCATCTCATTCAATTGAAAAAAAAAAAAAAAAAAAACATTTTTCTGTTCACCTTCAAAAAGGCTAAGGATGATATAGAAATCACAACCTGAGACACATTGCTCTAATTGCTCTACACAACTATGAAGTCAGCACTCTGTAGTATTTATACACATCCTTCATAATAGATCTTTCAATTGTCATAGCTTCATGTCATAGCTGAACGTGGTTTAACACAAAATGTAGCCTTACCCAACTAGTTGGAAATATAATTATTATTAAAGCCCTGCAGGTCTTTCTCATTGCATGGAACTGTGACAGAGACCAATCTTCTGAGAGAATTAGTACAGGGAAGGTTAGGAAAGGCAGCTGATCTAGGGATTAGATGCATGCAGGGATAAGGCTGAGATTTAAAAGGAAATGGAGGCATATATTTTCCTTGATATCTTGTGAAAATTTATTTAAAACTTTACAGGCAAATGCTGAATGATCACCCCTTATTTTCCAGGGAGGGAAAAAAAAAAGAAGGAAAAAAAAAAAAAAAGGAAAGGGGATGGGGGACAGGGGAAAGAGAGGGAAGGGAAGGGAAGGGAAGGGAAGGGAAGGGAAGGGAAGGGAAGGGAAGGGAAGGGAAGGGAAGGGAAGGGAAGGGAAGGGAAGGGAAGGGAAGGGAAGGGAAGGGAAGGGAAGGGAAGGGAAGGGAAGGGAAGGGAAGGGAAGGGAAGGGAAGGGAAGGGAAGGGAAGGGAAAATCTGCTACTATATGAAAACAGAGATCTAAATGACCATGGTAAGGGTTTGCTAACTTTAACAGATGTCATTCAAGTACAATATTTTAATAATTGCAGATGTCTGAGCAAAGACATTCATGACATATATAAAACAGAGTCTCTTCCTCACACCTCTTTTTTTCTATGTAACTCATCTTCTTTTCAGATCAGAGACCTAACTGTTAGCCTACAGGTCTTGAAAGCTTTGAAATATCATTATTTGTTCCAGTGATGCCAATAATTTTTATTTTATAACAGCTCAACATCAGAGATTCTGAAGTTTTACTTTCTAATTTTTATAGTTTGTTTGTTTAATGTTTGTTTGTTTAAGCTTTGGATAAAATTTAGAAATATAGGAAATTTGAATACTAAAAGTTCAGAAAATGTTCAACACACACACACAAATATTACTTAATTACTTGAAAAATATTACTTTTGTAGATTAAGGTCGATGTCATGACAGCTGGTTTGAAAATTAGTAGTTTGTGATTTTTCAATATATTTTTTCCATCCACAGGGAAAAACTTTCTCAAAATAGCAGAAATGTTCAACAAAAGGTTCAACAAAAATCACGAAAACATTTAGATCTGATAAAGAAGATGATAGGCAAACTTCTTGTAATATAATGATTTTAAGGTTTTCTTTTTTTTTTTTTTTTTTTTTTGCTTGCTTTGTGTGTGTGTGTGTGGTGTTTTTTGTTTGTTTGCTTGTTTTTCCATAAGCAATGAATGTGGTTTCTACAACATCACATAGGTCTTGTCTTGGGAAAATATATTGGCACCACTACCATTCCGTATTGTCATTAAAGATCTGGATGATGGGACGAAGAATTCCCTCAGTGAGTTTGCAGATAGACACAACTGCAAGGAGTGGCTGATGAACCAGATGTGCTGCCATTCACAGCATGCTTCTAAGCAGGATGGAGAAATGGGCCAACATGGGCTTCATGAAGTTCAACAAAGGGAAATGCCATGTCCTGACCATAAGATGTATATACTCATGTCCCTGTATATTCTGCATCTGGAAAGCAGTTTAGCAAAGAAGGCCCTGGAGGTTCCAGTGGACACCATGGTAATCATGAGTCAGCACTGTGATCTTGCAGCAAAGTAGGCCAACAGCACCCTGGGCTGCCTTAGTTAGAACATTGCCAGAAGGTTGAGGGTTGATCAGACCTGGTCAGACACGTTTGGAATGCTGGTTCCTGTTCTGGGTTTCCAATTACAAGAGAGACATGGACACACTGGAGGAACCAGAAAGATGATTAAGCGATTAGAACAGAAGCTGAGAAATTTGGGACTGCTCAGCCTGGAGATGGCTGAGGAGGATCTTATCTGTATGTATTAGTCCCTGATAGACAGAGTAAAGACGACAGAGCCGGACTCTTCTCTGTGGCAACTAGTGACAGGATGAGAGTTAATGAACTGAAATACAGGAAATTCCTCATGAACATAAGAAAAAACTTCTTTACTCTCAAGGTGGTCCAACAGCAGGTTGTACAAAAAGGCTGTGAAATATCCATCTTGGAGATATTCAAAGCCCAACTAGTCATGGCCCCAAGCAATCTATCCTCAGTGACCCTGCTATGAGCAAAGAGTTGGACCAGATGATCTCCAGAGGTGTCTTTGTGCCTCAACCAGAGTCTATGATTCTGTTTTAACAAAGAAGTTGTGAAAATCTTACTCTTCTTTTCCAAGATTATCTCTATATTGCAATCTCTTCTTCCATGTTTCCCTCTGATTAAACTTGTCAGTATGACAAATGACATTATAATGCTAATAATTTTGTACCTACCTGATGTACACAGTACTATGTAAGCCAAGATAAACAATTCTACCAAACAGAGGCAGGTCCACAGCTGCTATACTCTTTCTGCTTTCCACTGTAAAAACTAATTCTGCAGGTACATGAATTGAATATTTTCAACCTTTTTTTTATTTATACTAGGTGTTTCATTAATTCATTGCTACATCCTGACTTGTCACTGGCAATGTATTGGAATATACTAGAGAGAATGTTCTGATGAGAGGTATTAGACACATATATGGACAGGGTATCCAGTCATCCTGTTCTTCAACAGATTTAGTTGTTCATGTAGTAAGAATGCACATCGACCTTCTTATGGATCATAAGATAATCAAATACTTTGGAAAAAGAAATCTTCATAGTTGTTTTTTTTTTTTTTAAAAAAAAAAAGAATACCCAAACAAAAAACAGGTTTGTTTTTTTTTTCAATAGATGATAGAGATAATTCATATGTAGATACATAAATACAATCATGTGTAAAATATATGGCAATATGTTTTACATCATCCTCAGCATGAAATTGGGAATTTGATCACTGCAGCAGATGGAAGAGTTGATGAAATTGTTTTGTTGTTTGTTTGTTTTATTGATTGATTAATCTAACATCACATGGTCATATGCTGGGGATTTTTCATCTGAATGCAACATGATTAAGAAGCATTTTATTCAAGATTTAAGGTCATGTTGTTTCATGTCCACCTGACTGATATAGGTAGTCATGACACTAGTCTTGAGAGCCTGGCTTTTAATGCCATAGAAGCAGAATTCAGCCTGATCTGACTAGAGACACTATGCTGACTTGGACAAGGGCAAGGCAGGTTGTACATCTGGACATGGTCCAAGTACCATATATGTGAATTATCTTGTGCATGCATCTGTTACAACAAATTCAGCTTGTCCAATATTTGGAAATACTCGGAGAAAGTGAACAAGTCAGGTCTGGATGCCTGTCTACTGACACAAGCTCTGAAAAAGAAAGGAAAAAGACAACCTAGCCACTGGGCATGAGGCAAACATAGAAACAGGTAGTGAGAAATCCAGGTTAGTCAGGACACGATGATTCCAACTAGTATAAAGCTGGTCATAAGTTTACCTGATTGAAGAACTGTTCACAGCTTGTCAGAACTTCAGAGCTCTGCAACAGAATTGAAATGAATATGTAGCAGCTTTCATTATACAGAAGCAAAAAATAATTGACATCGACCACCTGCTGAGAGAACATCAGCACTAACGTAATGACCTTCAGATTGCAGAAGACAAAAATGCTTTGTCACAGTGATGAACAGATATTACTACACACTTGACTTGTGAAAGTGTCATGAAAAGGTGAAGTCCTTGAAAAGAGCATAGAAAGAAAACTATGCTCCATGATAGTTTTATAAAGCTAGCCACTCTGGCAGCTAAGGTCTGTGTGTCCTTATATACCTAAATATGGATATTCTGTGTATCCATGATTGCTTTTTCTAAATATATTATGCTTATATACACAACTGTATACATCCATACATATGCATGCGGTTATATATGTGTGCATATACACACAAACATTTGTACATTCACAAACAGACTTATGTAGTCTCAGTATATATCCATCTAAGAGGGCAAGAGGGCAAGCTGGAGTCACAATGAAAGATCAAGAAAAATCGTTATAAAAGAGTTCATACTTCCAAGAAAATGCTTGGAAAAACAAAACAAAACAAAACAAAACAAAAAAGTAAAACATATGAAGAACAACAACAACAAAAAAATCAAAATAGATGAATACAAATATGTGAAGCTTTGCAGAGTCTCCAAGTGAATTAGAAGTTCCAATGATAAATGAGAAAAATAACACCAGTCCTTGAAAAAAATAAAATGGTTAAACTCTGATAAAGAAAGAAAGAATGCAAAGGAAGTGTGCATTCTGTGTAGGTCTCTCAAACCACAAAGCAAATGAAAAACTAATAAACCTACAAACCATCCTGTGAAAGCTATTCAGATAAATTTCTCCAGAACAAATCACCAAATTCTTAAAACAAAATAAACCAAACCAACCAAACAACAACAAACAAAAACAATGAAACAAACAACAAACAAACAAACAAACAACAAAGCTGTCATTCCTTAAATCATTAAATCAATGGCAATTAGAAGAGAGAAAGCGTTTCGGTATTTGTTTTCACAGGTCCACTGAATGAGTTCTTTAAAACTGTAGACAATGCTGATTAATAAATCTATATCACAGGAGCACCACCTTTAAACCAAATAAGAATTTGAACCACAAATGTTGAAAATGTTTCACTGGGAATTAAAATGGAGAAGTATACTTGTTAAAAAATCTAATATTTTACAAAACAATGGATTACAGGTCCATGTCTTTAGTACCATATTGTCATAAGATAGCATCCCAGAAGTTCCTACTATAAACTCTAATATGAGAAGTGTTAAGAGCCCTGTAAGTTACAAGTCCCAAGTGACTATACTGTGAATTCAGACAAAGCCCCGAGAGACAGAGAAACAGGAAGGCATGGGGAGGGGACTGGTGTCACTCCTCCTGATTTGCCTTAAGAGATATGGAAAAGTACTGGCGTTTCAACCACTTACAGAGCTGGGGCACACAAGGGCATGTACAAATCTGTAGGGAGACTCACTCTATGCCAACTACCCCAGCTGGCAGGTTTGATTCAGGACTGGTGATCTCTCCCTCCCTCTCTCTTTTTCCTTTCCCTTTCCCTCAAAGCTGTCAAGTGGTGCTAGGCCTACCTTGGTCTTCCATAAAGCCACATAGCTTAGATAGATACATATATATAACAGTGAGAGTGCCAACGTTAACAGAGAATTTGTGCTCTCTGTTCCTAGTCAAGCTGATGTTTATGCATGGATCTTGAGTGTTACCTCACCTTAGTCCACACCAATGGGATTTATGAATCTGAGTTACTCCCCCTCTCCCCGCAGGTGGGATGAAGCAGAGCTATCAGTATTCCAGTGAGGTCTTCTAAAAAATATCTTAGGATTTAAACAGCATACTAAAGTTTTATTTTAACCAGTAGCACATCTACCAATGTCTTTTTACTTCACCTGACAGGTGTGTCTTACTTGAGCTGTGCTGTTAATTCTACTCTACACATTGAAGCAAAATCACTGCAGAGAACATTATTTTGAAAAAACAAAACAAACAAACAAACAAAAAAACAAAACAAAACAAAAAAAAACATACAGACATTCATTCTGTCCTTGCTTACATGAGAGTAGGAACAGAATTTGTGCACAAGAAGACATGTATTTATTTACAGGCAAGGGAATTTATACCATTTTTGGTTTTCTGTGCACAGTATGTTGGTTAACAAGACAGAGTCAGTTTTTGTTAGGTAGGCTACCTTTCAGTGCAAATTTTTGAACATTTATTCAAGTTGGATATGCTTATGTCTCTGCAGTCTACATAGAAGAGTTAAATCCAGTGATTTGTGTCTTTCATGGAATCACAGGTAACCTTGAAAACTAGAAAACATAGAGATAAGGCTAATTATGTTATACAAGAATGTACTCTTCAAATAAATAACACATTGTGTAATTAAAAGTAAAGACAGTCACCCCTGAGCATAAAAGATCTAGCAGGAAACAATGTCTGTTTAGAATTATATGAACACTAATGTTGTAAGTGACATCATACAGATGATCAAAAAAGAACTACCTTACTTACGGGAGTCCACTGTTTTCCTTCAAAAGTATACATAATTCTGTATTTCAACAACATGTAGAAATGGCATTTGATCAAAATCCCATTTTATCCAATTCTCAAGATAATTTGCAGATTATAAATCTGTGATGTGGCAAATCGGTGAAAATATATGCAAAAGAAAATGATTTCGTGAATCCACATAGTTTTAAAAAAGGGTCAATAGTCTTAAGGAATTCAACACAGAACTGGACTACTTCACCCTACCTTATACTCTTCTAATTTATTTTCAGTTCCCATAATTGTTAATGACAGCAAATTTAATTAAATGTGGATTAATGTACAAGAACTAGAAAGGTACTTTACAGACCTCTGGAACAACATGTTTTGAAAAATACATGAAAAGAATAAACAGTTGAATATTTGAATGCATTTATTAGGAAAAATAAATCTAATTCATATATATGTTACATGAATTTTCTAATTCTTAAAGAAGGAAGTTTTCAACTTTGGAAGTTATGTATATGATAGTTTTCTTAGTAATTTGATTCAATAAACATTTCCCTGTAGTTTACCAGACGCAATCAATCAAGGCTCTTTTATCTGCATCATTCCAGATGTCCAAGTTCAGAGATACTCTAGGTTCTTTTGTTTATTCTGTATCAAAACTACTTTTATCCATTTTAAAAACCTCATAGACTAAGATTAATTTCTGCAATGCAAACTGAATAACATATATCTGAGAAAATATTAATTTAGGAAGTGGGAGAGAAGATTTTTTGCACCAGAATAGGTCATCTGTGCAGGAAACAGGTCTTAAAGACTGAACTTCTGAAAGTACAGAGAACTATAAAATAAGAATAAATAATAAGAATAAAAAAATTTTCACGTTCCACATAAAGTGGTGTGAAAACATGTATCTAAATACTCTATAATTTCATGCTGACCTAATTTCATGTAGACCTAAATGACATAACAGTCTTTTCTAGACTGAACTTCAGAAGAGTATGAATACAACAAAACGATTTTAGAAGTGAACAGAAGGGTCAAGATCAATATAAACATTTTGAATATGATTTATAGTACACACAGACTGTCAGTATATAGTTAACTTTTCTGGTTGATCAATGTCTTTCTTCTGAAGCAGCTTAAATAAAGAACAGTTGAGGATTTTGACTTAGAAAACTGATCACAGAATCACAGAATCATAGAATCAGAGAATGGTTGCAGTTGGAAGGGACCTCTGGAGGTCATCTGGTCCAGTCTCTTTGTTCAAGCAGGGCCACCCCAGGACTACTTGCCATGACTTGTAAACATCTCCAACGATGGAAACTCTGGGCAACCTGTGCCAGTGCTTCATACGCTGCATAGAAAAGAATGATCACTGATCTTAAATCTTTGATCAGATGATCACTAGTGTGTTTAGTGACTTTAGTGTATCTATCACACCACCTCTGTGAGTTAGAAAGATGTCATTATCCCCATTTTTAGTTGGCTAGTAGGTGCTAACTGATTTACTGAATGCAGAACAGTGATTTATTCAAGGCAGAACAGGAATTTGACCTGTCCCAACTAACTTGTTGAAAATATTTTGTTGATAAAGAATGACTATCTTCAGTTATAACTGGCTCTTTTAAATTAAAGAAACACTGACAGATAGCACACACACAAATACATGATAAGAAAAGATTATGATAGAGCATTCTGCAGTTCCAGGCTGCAGTCTTCTCCATTTAATACATAGGCAAGGAAAATATTTATAATAATAACTGTAAAGTTTTTCTTATAGCAGCCATGTGCGAAAATAAAAGAAAAAATGAATTTGAATTCTAGGAAACAAACAAACAAACAAACAGATAAATCAAACCAAACCACCCACAACAAAAAACAATGAATACTTGCAAAGCTTGCACCACACGTATGAAATCCAATATTATATAAGCATATACGTCATTAAATGAATTACAAGTACAATCAATTGGCTTTTTGATAGGCACTGCTATACATTTTCAGCTGGAATTAAATTCTTATGTAGTATAGATGGTATACGCTCACTGAATCATCCACACTCTTATAAGAATTGCTCTACTGGAGCAGACCTGTGATTAATTCAGCACTCTGCCTTTAACACTGGCCAGGGCCACATACTTCAGAGGAAGGTGTAACATACCCACGGTGGAAAATGATGCAGTAATCTATCTCCTCAAAACATATCTTTTTGCTCCTGTCAGTTAAAGATTACTTTGTGCACTGAAGAGTGATGGCTATGACTTGAAGGATGAAGAATTGAAGCTTCTTGTTTCAAGCTGTAAAGTGTAACAAATGTGAAAAGAAATATACTCTGCAAATGGGTTGTTGTGAATATGCCTGCTACAGTACTTTTTGAAACATATTATCTTTGACAATAGCAAAGGGAAGGCTAGACTAGATGGACTAGCAGTTTTCTATTTCCTTTGAAATACAGAGAATTACATACTATCCTTCAGTCACTGTACAATAGTGTTTTAAACTCATAAATGTAGCCAGTGATGAGAGGGATTCATATTTTGTAGAGAGCTATCTTCCAGGAACTGGGCTAAAATATGCTTTTGATAAATATGTTTATATTTATATTGGATTTCTGAAGCACATATTCATACCCTAAATTATATATCTGTGTGTCTGTGTGTGTGTATATATCTATATCTATATCTATATCTATCTATCTATCTATCTATATATATATATATATGAGAGAGAGAGAGAGAGAATAGTTAGAGTGTTAAAAAAAATTGTCAGAGAGTGCAGTAGAGTAATATGGTAGTACTTGGTGTTTCAATTAAGATGTTTCAATTAAACTGAAAAGCTCTCTGAAAATATTAGCTAAACAGGAAGACAAGAAGAAAGAAAGAAGGAAAGAAGAAAGACAGGAAGAAAAGAAAGAAAAAGAAAGAAAAATAGTAAAAGAAACAAAAAAAAAAAAAAAAGAAAAAGAAAAAGAAAGAAAAAGAGAAAAAGAGAAAAACTATACTTTCAGAATGATGAGGAAAGGAAAAGAGAACAAAATAGTTCCGATCCTCATAGTACCAAAAGAATGATAACACCAGAAAAGAAACAAAGAGAGGCAGCAAGGATTCTCAAAGACATATAAACAGTTCTGTATGACAGCTGTCTTTTAAACCTCAGGCATGTAACAGAAATCTCTGAAATCATGGATGCCAAGAATAAGGAATGAATGTTTGTTGTAAAATGAAAATGGAATCTAAAGACTAAAATAATCAGACTGGAAATTCAAAACAGGAGGTAAACTATCAATTTGCTCTTACTGAAATTCTATGTCTGCCCGTAAATGCAGACTCAGTTTACATAGGGCCAAAAAATATTTATCTTCATTCATGGAAGGAAAAAACAAACCAAACCAACGAACCAAACAAAAATAAATAAATAAATAAATAAATAAATAAATAAATCCAAAAATAATTATTTCAGACAATACCAAGTGGCTAATGGAGAGTATATCTATATGAGTATGAGTATATCTATATTATATATCTATACATGCATGCCCTTGTTCTTGTGCCTTCCCTGTCTGCCACAGAATGGTATCAAAATTAAGATGCTGAACAAGATATACTTTGATATACTTTAAATATATCTTTGAAGTATATATACTTTGAAGTATATCTTTGTTTTCAAAGATATACTTTGTTTGCTGATACAGTGTGGCTACTCTCATATAACAGTAAATTTAAACTATTACAATACCATTTCCTAATCTCTGTTTCCAGGATTGTTTTCTGTATCTCATTCTCTACTAACATAAACATCTTAATTCTTACTTTATTTCCTTTGTATTTTCTAAAGATCCTGTATTTTATTCAATCTTTAGGGTGTTCTCATTTTCAAAGGTTCCTATACAGTAAAACATATATGTATGTTTTATATATACATTCACATTCATTACATAACGTATATAATGTATATAGTGCATATACACAACTGAGCGATAAATTATTTTATACATATTTGTATAAAATTTGTCATTGTTAGTAAATTTCTGCTTGGTTTCAGGGACATTTTCCTATCATTAGGAATCACTGCACACTTTAATGTTAATACATATTATATTTTAAGAATTCATTTCTGAATTTTAATGGAGAATTCATATCCATGTTATACCAGTTAATGAAATCCCACATTTCAGGAAAATACCTATGAAAGGAAAAAAAAAAAAAAAAAAAAGATAAAAAAAAAATCTAAGATTCTTTCATTTTGGATTCAGTGTTAAAATTTGGCTCTGATTTGAAGCAAAACATTTTATCTTCAGGCAAGTCGCTGCTCCAAAATAACACCCATGAATATCAAGGAGATTCTTCTTGCTTCCTTTAGGGACTGAATTGGCCCTTAATTTCAAAAAGGCATGTAGCAGGCTTATGACTTTCTTGTTTTATGACATAGTCATGTCCACTATTGATAGTCTAGGGCAATATTTTAAAAGATGCACTTTTTAAAAGATACATTTTTTTTTTTCTGGAACAAATATATATATATATATATATAATAATCTGCAGGTAGAATGAAAGAAAGAACCACACCCACCACTTTTTTTTTTGTTGTTATTTTTTTTTGTAATCATAAACAATACACAGCTTTAATCAAGTAATATAAACATCTTATTTTACTTGTTATTTCTCTTTTTTATGTTTGAATATGTATGTGGTACACATGCATGTGTTGCCTGATGCATTGCTCTGGAGACCATATTTGAAGGTAAGACGTAAATATGTCTTTTGTCCTATTTGTGGCAATCTAAGACATAGTGTTCAAATTGTTTAACAATTTGAAGAAGTCGCAATACATAATAATTTAAAAAGCCATCCATACAATGATTTTATTATATATTGTGAAATTGCAATCTTTAGATAAACTTATATTTTCTGAAAGTCTTCTCTATTTAAATGTTTATTATATATATAGGTGTAATATTGTTTCTTTTGTGTTTAAATTTTAAACAAGCACATTAATACATCTTAGTCACTGTCAAAGAATAATACCTGACAATCTGAATTCACTTAAAGTTTTATGGAAACAAACCACTTGACATTACCAAGACACAATCCTCAAACATACTAAAGTACTAGCTATAGTACTAGGCAAGTAAACAGATGCACATTCCTAAGTGAGAAAAAACAAAACAAAACAAAACAAACAAAACAAGACAAAACAACAACAACAAAAAAGGCAAAAAACAAACAATATTTTCTGTTGAGACTTTAATTACAAACCAAATGACAAGGAAAATAAAATGTTGAAAAAGTGAATGAAAAGTAAGACTATTACTTGAATACCATTTTTTTTTTTTCATACATTCATTCATTTTTTCATTTATATTTGAAACTTAAACCTTGAATTTCTACATAGAACAAAGCAAAATTTCAGTCCAATAATGCAGTCATGGAAGAGATTTATTACATGTTTAGGTAGCTATTCTAAGCTCATTTCCATCATACCACCCTTACTGTATGGGTAACAAAGTAAAAAAGCTGATAAAAACCTTACCAATCTGTGTCTACACTTCCATGTAAGAATTCCTCCCTTATCATCACCTTTCTATCTCTCTCATTTACATCCTCAGAGTATACTAATTAATTCCAATAAAAAACTTTTTAGAAATTCTTAAGCTTAAATCAGCAGCACCAAGTCAACAAGTTTTAACTTTATTGTCTGGGACTTGGAGAAACATGGAGAGAATCGCAGTTTTCCTTTGCTCTCTTTTCCTCCAGAGTGCTTATTATTTTACTCTAAACAAATATTTGTTAACATGTAGGGATTCCTCCAGTTTTTGTGTAGTTCTTACAGCTGGGTAGTTGCCATAGGAGTTGCATTCCCATTGCAAAGCAAGCTTTCACTCCAAAAGCCTTGGTCAACAGAAAAGCAGCTGACACTATGGCTGTGGGCTACTGCATGGTGGTCTAATTGCCTGCATGCCACTGATGTTGAGTGACATAAGATTTTCTGATTGCAAGCTCTATTTCTAGAACTGTCATGAAAACAGATTATGTTTTTAATCATCACAAAGGCTACACCTTAAAAAAACAAAAAACAACAAACAAACAAACAAACAAACAAAAACAAAACAAAACAAAACAAAAACAAAAAAAAAAAAACAAAAAAAAAAAAACAAACAAACAACAAAAAAACCAGAAATGTACTAATGATATGCGAATTTGAAGTTCAGTTCTGTCAGCACTACAATTTCAAGTATAGGAAAGTTTGGTATTTAATACTTGTAAGCTTCTGCTGTTAAATGTCTAAGGAAAGTCACTGATCAGCACATTGTGAAGAAAAGTATTGAACACCATTTCCTTGATTCCTTGCTTCTCAAATAACTTCAACATTCAGATTACTATTTTCCTCTCTAAAATTCAACTTGTTGATCAGAATGAGAACTGTGATGAATGCATGTCTATCTACTGTCTATTTGACAGGAATTGGTAGCCTGCCATGCTGTAATTTAGCATTTTAAACCTCAATATGCACTAAAGTATTTCTTTATCTTTATTATTATTATTAGTGGCAGTGGAAGGGGTGCACAGAGGTAGGTAGTTTGGCAATAGGAAGTAATGGTACATTTTTGAAACAGCTGGGAAGATGATGTATCCAAAAAATCCCACATATATATAATTGCTTAAATATGTACTTATGGCAAATGACTTCTGGGAAATTAGTATAAACTCACATCAAAGAGTTATAATCCTTATTTTCATAACTTAATCTGCAAATGTTGCCATTGGAAACAAAAACACCCAAAGAGCAAGATAAGATTTCCACAATGAAAGTTGCCCACTATTGTTTGCAGTCTGGTTCTTGAGGTGTTGTTTAATATATTAAAAAAAACATCTCCAACAAACAGAAATGCACACGTTAAAAATACAAACTCCTGCTTCTTTATCACAGCAATGCCTGTTGCCCCCCTCCCTGCCAACCCCCAAAAGAAAAGGACTGTTATATTTTGTCCTTCAGTTCATGCAACTGTACCTCTGACAGCCCTTTGGGAATGGGCATCCATAATCATGGATTACTTAACCTTCTAGAAGTATCTATAGGATTTTGAAGAATGATATTAAAAGGGTTGTATGGAAGCAAAAATGCATTATTTGTATACATTAACAAATCATTGAAATTCTATTGAATATCTTAAGAGGAAGATAAACTTTTTTTTTTCTTTTTTCTTTTTTTTCAAATAAATTGGTTATATTATCCTATAAAAAATAAAGCTTTATCTGAAAATACTTTTCTTTCACTACTAATGGCTTAATCATGACTCATGGGAAAATATTGCCATATCTACTTGTATTGATTAACTTCAGTTATATTACAGTGAGCACAAACAATGCAACCTTTGAGGGAGAGAGAGGTCACAGTATATTTAAGAGTTAACGTATTATTAAAAAAAAATAAATCTGTAATTCTTTCTAGGTTTTAAAGATTTTAGAGGATGTTCATTTCAGTAACAAGTGTATCACACTTCTTCAGTGACTTGTGATAGTCAAGCAGTTACAGATAAATTTCATAGACTTAAGGTTATGATATTTTGGTGTAAAACAGGCATTATTTATACCAAATTCACTATTGTGAAAGGATAGACTTTATTTTTTTTTTAATTAACATTTTTCTTGTGTGCATTTTTTTTTTTTCTATAAAGTCTTTGTCTGTCCTTACAGTTGAAAAAGACTTGTTTACTTTTTAGCTTCATATTTTTATCACTGTAGCAAAGACGGGAAATGCATTCATCTTAGATTATCCTAACTCTTCTTTCCAGAACTTCTGAGCTGCATATTCTTGTTTCCCTTCAGAGCTCAGGATAGTACCAGGGTTTTCTTTTTTTCTCACTTTCTCCTACCTGCTGCCAATATGGTGGCATTGTGGAGGCAAAACTGCCACAGTCCTCTGAGGGACACCATGTTACAGCTGGAGCCATGTTTGAAGGAACCAAGAGAGGAGAAAAGATTCCCCTTTTGCTTTCTTACTTTTCAGCATTTTGGATCAACAAGATCCAAAGACAAGAATTACTTCCTTCATAAAGGATTCCCTGATGATTCCCTGACTCCAGGGATACAGCATTTCTGCCCAATGCCATTCTCCAAGAATAGTATTGCACATACAACAGCCATATTCTAACTGCATTGCGTAATATCACATACACCTAAAAATGTATTATATTTTCTCTCAGAAGACCATCTTCTGAGACCTACACCAGCATCCCAGCTTAACTTGCTTTCTTTTAAACAACATACTGCTGAAGTGTTATCATTTTTTTTCTTTTTTTCTTTTTTTCTTTTTTTTTTCTTTTTTGAAGGGCTATTACTATTACACTTCTGTTGACTTGAGGGCTCAGCAATTTCAGAGTTAGAGGACATAAAGAAAAAAGGCTATGCAGAAAAAGCAAACAAACAAACATACAACAACAAAAACTTCCTGTTTCACCTGCCATCTTTTCTAGATTCAAAACACTTTTACATACTCTGTCCCTCTCCTTGTGTTCTCTGTGCTCTTTGAATTTCCCCTCTTCCTGATTTTCTCATTCCTGCATTATTTTGTGTGCTCTGGATTTGTTTATCTTCTTTTTACATGTTTATTATTTCTTGGTTTGCAGTTAATGTTAAAGCTTTCTTTACAACCAGTACCTTCCCACTGGTAAGCTCACGAAGTCATTTGTGAATTATCAGGCAAAAGAGATAGAAGGAGCAAAAAACGTCACCCAGCCTAACATTGGCAAAGGTGGTTGAGACAATCGTTTATCAAATGCACAAAGCTAAACAATTTCAAACAACCAAAAAGATGCAAAGAACCAGTTTTTCTTAATCACAGAGATATATTTCATTATTATTACATTCAGAAACTGCTACTTTGTTCTGAATACTCGACTGATAAAACCTCTGCCCTTACCTCTTGGTCTCAGATTAGAAGCAACAGCCAAAAAACGTTCATCTTTCTCCTAACAAGAGATACTTACCATTGCACTCTGTGCCATCAAGTATTAAAATGTTTTTAAACATTTTTTTTGACAACCTGGTCTATGTTAATGCATGAAGAATTGTTGACTGTTTTGGAAAATAATGTTATGGATGTTTTGAATTACATTATTCTGTCAGTACAGGGGAATCAAGTGTTTCTGGAACAAAACTCTGTAAAATATTCTACATTCTCTTTTTGCTCTAGCATTATGACATGTTTACTTAAGGTATAACTGTTCTTTGTTAGCCTTTTTATTACATATAGATCATATATATATAAACAGCTATTCTTATAAGAGGTTGCAAAGGCAGAGATGGTAATGAAATGTATAGTCATGCTACAGTTTTACAGTTCCCGTGCTGAAGTCAGCACACAACAGCTCATACAGTGGAGAATTCTAGGATGCCAACTTGTCAAAGACTAAATCACGGATTATCTTAGTGATGCTTCTGTTTCTTTGAACAAGACTCTCTTGGTACTTTGCCAAGTAGTTGTTTTGTTACATATTTCTATGTCTATCTGTTGGATAGAAAATAATGCACTATGGAGTTTAGTGAGATTTTGAGGACTATGTTTTTTGCATCTTTCCCTACATATTAGGGAGACCATAATTATATCCTTAGATGAGGTACACAGCCTGTGCTTTTTGCTAGTATTTTATTTTAGTAGTTGTCATAAATGCTACAGAATGAAACATTAATTAATTATTCCTTTCTGCTTTGCCCACCAGGAATTTTAATTCTGCAGTGCTTAACAACTGCAGAGTTTCATCTGCAGTACACTTCACATCAATAAACATTGTCAGAATAAAGCTTAATAATATAAGCGGTGTCTCCTGAGCATGTGAAGGAATAGGTTTGCAAATGAAATGGCATTATTCTTCACTCAGTCTGCACCCAGGAAAGTTTCCTTCCAACTCTGACTTGCACCTTCACATAAAGCCACACCTTCCTCTGATAATCACACTCTGTAAATACACATTATATATGATTTTCAAAGTCATTTCCTTCTGCATGTATTGTTTGTTTTCATAGAAAAAAGAAACACATTTCCTTCACAGAAGTACAATCCAGTGACTTTCCTAAGCCACACAGGATCAATGTTATTATTCTTACTTATGCACTATATAGATATTTCAAATGCACACGGATCCAGATGACATTCCACTATCAAAACTGTAATCATGTGGCTTTCAGTATTTTTTGGTTTGAATTTGGTTAGAATTCACCTTGCCACTGAATGCTATGCTTTAGTAGACAAAATGTCATCTAAGTACATTGGAGAATAAATCATATCAGCATATCTTTCTGAAGAGTAGATGGAAAGTCAGTGGATTTAACAATGCATTGATTAAAATGTCTTTCTGATGGAAAAGGTGTAATATAATACATCACAAAAACACACCAAATTTTCACATTCTCTGATATCTCAGAAAAAGCTTGGTTTCCATCACCTTTTATTTTATTATTATTTTATTATTTTATTTTATCTTATTATTTTATTTTTTATTTATTTTTTATATTTATTCTATTTTATTATTTTATTTTGTCTATTTTATTATTGTATCTTTACTTTATCTTATTTTTATTCCATTCTATTCTATTATTTATTTATTTATTTTGGTGTGGGGGGGAAGATATTGAAAAAATCTTATTCTGTAAATGACCTAAATGACCAATAGACTACATTCTATCCACTTAACCTTCATTTTACTGTTGTTCCAAGGTAGGGGAATAAAAAGAAAGAAACAAACAAAAATCCTAATTTTTCAATTTATATTTTAAATGCAAACAAGGAAATTAAGAGTCTTATTTTTTATTATTTATTTTTTCCAACTTAATTCAGATAAAAAATTTCCACGGATAATTAAGCACTGGACAAAGTTGTCCAGAAAGACTGTGGAATAAACCTCCTTGGAGGTTTCCATGACAAAGCTCTGACTGAGCTGGTCTGAATTCTGTGCTGTCATTGTTTTGAACAGGGGGTTGGGCTAGAGATTCCTGGGGTTTCTTCTGATCTGAGTAATCCTAAAAACAGTCAATAAAGTAAGATGTTCAAATCACGATTCTTATGCCTATGTGCCAAGCAGTTAGTAGGTCAACGTGGCATCAGAGATGAGCTATGGTAAGGCTGGACTGCAAGAAATAAATCTTTTACATATTTTCACACTTTTTTTCATTCTGCATTTGTAAATTCTTGTTGCATTTTCCTACTGTTTTTATTCCAGCTTCACTTTCACCAGTAAATTCAGTATGAAAAATGGACCTTAAAACCATAAAAAATGTAAAACCATCTCTGTGGACCAGACAATTACTTGTCTATGTGCACATGGCTTTCTAACTCATAAAGTGTATACCCATGTTTTTAAAGCATTGTGAGGCCCCACTTGGAGTATTGTGTCTGGAGCCCTCAGCACAAGAAGGATGTTGCTTTGTCAGAGTGGATCCAGAGGAGGTTCACAAAGATGATCAAGGAGCTGGAGAACCTTTCCTATGAAGAAAGGCTGAGAGAGCTGGAGCTGTTCAGCCTATAGAAGAGGAGGCTCTGGGGTGGCCTTTTTACAACTTTTCAGTACTTGAAGGGGACTTATAAAAAAGATCAACTCATTGCTCAGTCAGATATTGACAGGACAAGGAGGAATGGTTTTAAAATAAAAGAGGGGAGATTTAGATTGGAGGTTAGGAGGAAATTCTTCACTCAGAGCGTGGTGATTCACTCAAAGAGGTTGCCCAGAGGGGTTGTAGATGCCCCATCCCTGGAGGTGTTCAAGACCAGGTTAGATGAGGCCCTGAGCAATGGGATCTATTGGGTGGTGTCCCAGTCTATGGCAAGGGGGTTGGAACTAGAGGATCTTTGGGGTTCCTTCCAAGCCAAGCCATTCTATGATTCTGTGATTCTATAACTCTGAGTCCATGAAAACAACAACAACAAAACCTGAAACCTTCAAAAAGGAAATAAAATAACAGAAATATGGTAGGTACTTACGTAGTATTATGTTTGTCATAAAGATTTAAAATAAGTTGTAAAATTCCCTGAGACCTGAAGGTCATATTTTTGCAGAGACTTGGATGATTGTAACAAAGTTAGATACTGGGCAGTTTTCCAAAGTGTCTGATTACTAAAATTTAATAGGATTGCTCACCCTATTTCAGCTCTCCTGAAAAATACAGCTATATACTTTAGCTTCATTTTAATGTAAGTATATATATTTTGTATTAGCCTGAAAGTAACTAGTGTTTGAATTAAGGGTTTAAACTTTTTTATTACTCAACCTAAAATACTTTTAAAAAGATCTAATTAAAAAAAAAAATCTGCTGAGGTAAAATACCCTTCAAAAAGAAAGGCTAAAGAAATAATAATTAAAAAAAGCCTTTATTCTTTCTTATAATCACTGTTTTATGAACAACAACAACAAAAACAACTGCTACTTACTTAAAAAAAAAAAAAAAAAAGAAAAAAAAAGAAATTCTTAGCCTTATCATTTAAAATTTTCCTGAAATACAAGTTGCCAAGGGCCATTATTTATCATTATTTTATTGTCTTATACTAGACAGGTAATAGAATTTTCTAAAACAGCAAATTTCTTTAGCACTGTCTTGTGTATATCTTGTTATCACAAGAAACAAGGATGAATCTGAAGGGTGGGGTTCAGCCGCTTACTCACAGATTAAGTATGTCTAATATTGATTAGATTTGCTAAGGTACCTCTATTGGGCTTCTGTTGAGAAGGCCTGGGAGAAGGGGGCCTTCAGGGATGGCCTCTGTGAGCAGTGCCCGGCTGCTGCCCCATACCAGATTAGAGCTAGCTCCAAAAGGGAACTGCTGCTGGCCAGAGCAGGGCCAATAGGTGATGTTGGTTGCACCTCTGTGACACTGTACTTAAGAAAGGATAAATAAGTAAGTAAGTAAGTAAGTAAATAAATAAATAAATAAATAAGACAACTGCTGCACCACAGCAGCTGGGAGAGAGGAGTGAGAAACAACCCTGCAGGCACCAAGGTCAATACAGAAGGTTAGTAGGAGGTGCTGCAGGTGCTGGAGCAGAAGTTCCCTTGCAGTCCATGGAGAGGCCCATGGTGGAACAGGCTGCCCCCCTGCAGCCCATGGAGGAGCCCACATGCAGCAGGTGGATGTGGCCTGAAGGAGGCTGTGGCCCATAGAGAGCCCCCACAGGAGCAGGCCACGGGCTGGACCTGCAGTCCATGGAGAGGAGCCCATGCAGGAGCCTATAATCTTCATGTAATCTGTGAGTAACTGCCACCTGTGGGGGACCCATGTTGGAACTGTTTGCTCCTGATGGATTTTCCCTGGGATATGAACCCATATTTGGAGCAGTTCTTGAAGAGCTACTTTCTGTGGGCAGCCCACAAAGGATCAGTTCAGGAACAATGGCATCCTGTGGGAGGAACCCTGTCTTGGAGCAGGGGCAGAAAGTGACTGTGAAGGAGCAGTGGAGACAAAGTATTATGGACTGACCACAACCCCCAATCCTCATTACCCTGTGCTGCTCAGGGAGAGGTGGTAGAAAGGGATGGGGGGTGGAGGATGGAGGATTGGGAGGGGAGGGGGGGTCTCCAAACACTGAGTTTGATTTGACCATGATGATAACTGGTGATATCCCTTTCCTTATCTCAACCCATGAACCCTTTCCATTGTATTTTCTTCCCATTTTGCCTTTGAGGAGGGGGAGTGAGATAGTGGTTGTGGTGGAGTTCAGCTGCATAGTAGGGTAAAACCACCACAACCTGGCAAACAAAACACTGTGGTAGGAGTACCTCACCTTCTGGACAGGAAAATGGAGACCAGAAAAAGTACTGCTGAGTGTCTAATACAATTATAAATGCTTAAGTTAAGGCAAAATAGCAGCTTATCAGTAGTGCTTATGAAAGAATAACTCATTAACTCTTGTGTAAAATTAGTGAAACATTAGTTGACAGACCTTGTCTGTGACTTCAGAACTACTTTATTTAAACCATGGAAAAAACATCTGGCTTCTGATATCATCTGTGCATGTTCACTACAATAATTAAATAAATAAATAACATGATGCCACTAGAAAATAATTATCACGAGTTTGTATCATTGTATTGATAAAATATATATTAAACAGAAAATAATGAGACTCTAGAAAGTTACTCAATGACCCTCAAATCAACATTAGATGTTCCACCTATTAATCCCCCCTATAGGCCACCTTGTATAACTCAGATGGTTTTATAAGTGATTGATTTTAGATGGCCTACTAAAGACTACATTTATTTCAAAATTCCTGTGATTACACAGCGTTACATAACAGTCCACAATCTTTCCATGGAATTATTACATTTAATTGTGTCAATTTTATCATATACTTCATTTTTATAACAGAAAAAAAAAATCACTAAATTCAATTACTGTGGGCTCATCCAGTTGTGAATATATCAAGTGCCATCTTTTCTGAGTTCAAAGATACAACAGAGTGTTTTTTTCATTAATAATTCCTTCACTGCCTCATGGGCTTGTAGCATATGAACAGCAGTGGATGATTTGTTCTGTAGTACAGTTTGGAAACAAAACATATTTTTTTTTCAACATGTATTAACACAGAACATAGTATATATCTACTTTGCATACCTATTAAAATTTACATCACACATTTGTGTGCGTACACTACATAGAACAGAATATCACATACAATTAAATGTACTATTCTCAAAGCACACAGAGATACTGGGTGAGGTTTATTACTTGAAGGGGGACTTCATGTAAGCCTTCCAGGTCTGAGCTTTTTACAGTAATTAAAGAGGTGGAGAAAAACAGTCAGCAACTCAGCTAACCTCCTGTAGCTTTCCATCCACTTGAGGTGTTTTGAAGTGCTGCCTTCACCATCGACTATGCAGACAACATCAGTTAGCTACATCATATGATTAAGTTTGGCCAAATGAAACTTACCAATACCTTCCATGCTACATGGAAGACATAAATATGGCTAAGGACCAAACTTAGTTGTATCATCAGACCTTTGACTTCACTGAGTAGGTTCTTGGAAACCTATATTGAGGCAGAAACAAAATATCAAACACAGTAAGCCTAGGTGTAAATGAATTCAAACTTGAATATGTTTTTGTTGTTGTTGTTGTTGTTGTTGTTGTTTTTTTTTGTCCCTGTCTTGAACTGTTTGCTGTGGTTGACTCCACTGGAATATACTGCAGATTAATTGTTTATCATCATTTCAACTTACTAGGACCATTAATGGCAAGGGAAAAAAAATAAATAAATAAATAAAAAGAGAGAGAAGAAAAAAATAAAAGAAAAATAGAAGAAAAAATAATAATAGTAAAAAAACCCTAGCTGTTACAGAGAGTGCACACTCTTTACACACGTAATTGATATATGTATGTGCATATTGCTCTGATTCAGGTATGTAAACAATGATGGAGTCATTTCCGAATATGAAGTCAACAACTTTGTGGAAAAAAAAAAAAAAAATTCACATGCTATTATTCTCAGCTAAAACATCTCATGGCAACAATGCAAAATTTTAAAATGCTTTCTCTGTTCAATGAACATATAATAGATAAAGTTGTCTCAGGAAAATTCAGCTTCTGCTATCAACAGGGAAGATATATCTGAACAAAATTTTATCAACTTAATAAATAAATTGTAGCTAATGTCTTTGCTATTATAAAACAGCAAAAGAAAACTCCAACAAACTAAAGAAGACATTTGGATTGCTTAATTATCTCTATTCTGATTCAGATTTTTTTTAATTATTCTTAATTATTTTCTTAATTATTCTCTAAGGAAATATATATATTTTTTAATTATATAAGCTACCTGTTTTTTTGTTTACTTGTTTGTTTTTATGTTTGTTTGTTTGTTTGTTTTCCCTATAAAAGCAATATGACATTTCTTCTAAATGGTGATCTTTACATCGCATTCTTTAAATCAGAGAAACACTGATTTTTTTTTTTTCAGTTATGTCCTTTTGTATTGTATTTCAGATGATTTTACTTTCCCTTAAATAAATAAATTATATTCACTTTAAATTTAATCTTCATGAAAAAATATCTCTCAAAAAAAAAAGTCTTATATGTCAGAGGCTTTATTTATATCAACACTGTCTGGCCTTTAGTCTACTTTGGGCTGGAAATGTTTGCTTGTAACAAAATGTTAAAAGGAAAGTTTCCCAAGAAGAAACATGCACTGCTTACAAAAATGTGGCCTTGAAAAATTAATGCTTACTACATTGAAGAATGAGGTCAAATGTTTTTGTTGATCAGTTTATCTAAAATTATTATTTTTATTAATAATCATGAATTGTTTAAACCTACACATTTGAAACTGAATATTTCATTTAAGCTTTAGAGAATATCCAAAACTAAAATAAAATGAAAAATAATGTTAATTAACAATTCAACCCATGTTAATGTTAATTAACAATTCAAGCCAATAATTATTAATTCAAACCATACCAAGAAAAAAAAAATCGGCTTAGAGTGAAGAATTTCTGTATTTAATACAATAATAACATTTTAAAAACAATTTTAACAAAATCCTTAATGAAGAGGATTTGATTTTCTTGTAGCCAGCAAATTATTCATTTCATTTGCTACCATTGGTTTCTGAAAGCACCCAGGCCCTGTTGCCTCACTGGGAAAACAATAGCCATAATGTTACTACATATTTCTAAAATGTACGAACTGCTCATTCAACAAAGAATTTGCAAAGTGCAAGAGTACAGAGAAACCATTTTATCAGAGAAAGACTGATTCCTGAAATTGTTTCAATGGAGACAGAACTACATCTATACATATAAATCCCAACACCACCCACTGCAGCAAACTGCACAGAACCTGTGAGTGGTCATTCTGTTTCTTAACTGTTTCTTCTGGAAAAAAAAATACATGTATATAATATACAAGCAGGATGATTTGGAAACAATGTTGTAATTAGAAACATGTGACCTGATTGTTATCACAGAAATGTGGTGGGATGGATCACTGGAATAGAGGGTTACGAGCTTTTCAGAAGAGAGGCAGTGAAGAAGGGGAAGGAGTGTTGCCTCATGTCAGGGAATGGATTGATTATGAAGAGACACCTGTGAGAAACAGCCACTGACAGATTGAGAGTGGGTAAAGGTTAAGGACCAGATCAGTAAAGGACACTTTGTGGTTGGGGTCTACTACAGGCCACCTGATCAAGGGGAGCCTGTAGATGAGGCCTTCTTGCTTCAACTACAAGAAATGTTGCACTTGCACACACATCCTGATGGGGGACTTCAACGACCTGGATCTCTGCTGCAGAAGCAATACAGCAGGATGCAAGCAAACAAGGAGGCTTCTAGAATGTATTGAGGACAACTTTCTGGTCCAGGTATTTGACAAACCAGCCAGAGGAGAAGCATTACTGGACCTGGTGCTCACCAGTGCAGATGAATTCATTAAAGAAGTTAAGATCGGAGACAGTCTGGACTGCAGTGGCCATGCCGTGGTTGAGTTTGTGATCTTGAGGAATATGGGTCTGGAGAACAGCAAAGTTAGGACCCTGAACTTCCAAAAAGTGCACTTCAAGCTATTTAAAGACCTAATGGACTAGATCCCCTGGAACACTGTCCTTAGGGACAAAGGAGCTGAACAGAGCTGGCAACTCTTTAAGGATGCTTTTCTTAGAGCGCAAGTACTGTTTAATATCTTTATGAACGACATAGACAGTGGGATCGAGTGCATCCTCAGCAAGTTTGAAATTGACACCAAGACAAGTGGTGCAGTCAATACAATAGAAGGAAGGGATGATATCCAGAGGAACCTGGAAAAGATAGAATAGTGAACCTAATGAGGTTCAACAAGTCTAAGTGCAAGGTGCTGTACCTGTGTCAAGATATTCCCAGATACGAGTACAGGTTGGGTGAAGAACTCATTCAGAGCAGCCCTGCAAAATGGGGGGTTCCGGTTAGAGAAAAGAGAAGGGAAAGGGAAAGGGAAAGGGAAAGGGAAAGGGAAAGGGAAAGGGAAAGGGAAAGGGAAAGGGAAAGGGAAAGGGAAAGGGAAAGGGAAAGGGAAAGGGAAAGGGAAAGGGAAAGGGAAAGGGAAAGGGAAAGGGAGAGGAAGAGAGAGAGAGAGAAAAAGAGAGAGAGAGAGAGAAAGAGAGAGAAAGAGAGAGAAAGAGAAAGAGAAAGAGAAAGAGAAAGAGAAAGAGAAAGAGAAAGAGAAAGAGAAAGAGAAAGAGAAAGAGAAAGAGAAAGAGAAAGAGAAAGAGAAAGAGAAAGAGAAAGAGAAAGAGAAAGAGAAAGAGAAAGAGAAAGAGAAAGAGAAAGAGAAAGAGAAAGAAAGGAGGGGAGGGGAGGGGACAGGAGGGGAGGGGAGGGGAGGGGAGCTTGGGACCTGGAGTGCCACAGCTGTTCATCATCAGATTGTTGTGTTCATGCCTCTTTGCCCAGTTTTAACCTCAACTCACAGACATGCTGACATGTTGTTTCTGGTTGTGTAACCCATAGTCCCTCTGAATATTTCTTTTACCCTTTCTTGGTCTGTGAGTTTAGTTAGCAGTTTAGGAAATGTTGCATCTGACCTTTTCAAAAGGGCAAAGCTACAGCTTTGTTTACGCCACAGATATCACAGAACTCAGAAAACATGTCCACCGCTTTTTCAACACAGCTAGAAATAAATAACTTGCAAACTTTATCAACATTTTTCTCACAGCTAACAATTAAATTGTTAATGGCTGTCAGACTTTTTTCTTATCAGAAATAGTACATGCTTTACACAAATTATCATCCGGACATCTGTTGGGTAAGCAACTCAGCCAGGCACACGCAGTCCAAACAGGTCCTACAATGTGTTGAAGATAATATTCTGATGCAGGTAGTGGAGGAGCCCATGAGGTGGGGGGTGCTTCTGGACCTTGTTCTTGCCAACAGGGATGGGCTTGTTAGGTTGTGAAAGCTGGGGGAAGATTGGAATGCAGCAATCATGAGATGGTGGAGTTCAAGATCTGGAGGGGAAGAAGTAAGGCAAAAAGTAGGATTGCTACCCTGGACTTTCAGAGCGCCAACTTTGACCTCTTCTGGGACTTAATTGGGGGTATTTCATGGGCTAGATTTGTAGAAGGTAAAGGTGCTTGAGAGAGCTGGGTAACATTTAAACAGCACTTCTTCCAAGCTCAGGATCAGTGCATCCCTAAAAGTAGGAAATCGGGAAAGGCAGGCAGGAGATCTGAGTGGATGAGCAAGGAGCTCATCAAAAACATCAAAAGGAAGAAGAAGATCTATGAAATATGGAAAAAGGGCCTGTCCTCTTGGGAGGAGTATAGGAGTGTTGTCAGGACCAGCAGGGATGCGATGACAGAGGCTAAAGCCCACCTGGTGATGAAGCTGGCAAGGTAGATAAAGGATAATAAGTGTATTCTTTATTATTTTATTTATTTATTTGTTTGTTTGTTTGTTTGTTTAATAACTAAGTATGTAAACAGTAAAAGGAAGACTAGGGATAATGTGGGTCCCTTGCTGAATGAGGAGGGTGTCCTGGTAACTGAGGGCACTGAGAAGGCAGAGATACTGAATGCCATCTTTGCTTCAGTTTTTGCTTCAAAGACCCCCTTTAGACTCCTGGACCCTGGAGGGAGGAGAGCTCCTCCTCTGTTTGAGGAGGAAGTGGTCCAGGAATGTCTGGGTGGGATCAACGCACACAAATTTATAGTCACTGATGGGATGCATCCACATGTGCTGAGAGAGCTAGCAGAGGATTGCTGAACCACACTATCGTCGTTGATAGGGCTTGGAGAACAGGAGAGGTGCCTGAAGATTGGAGGATAACCAGTGTCATTCTGGTCTTCAAGAAGGACAAGGAGGAGGATCTGGGAAACTACAGGCCAGTCAGTCTCACCTCTGTCCCTGGAAAGGTGTTGGAACAGCTTGTTCTGGATGCCATCTCCAAGCAATTGGAAGAGAAGGTTATGACGAGTAGTGTGCAAGGATTCACCAAGGAGAAGTCATGCTTGACCAATATTATTGCCTTCTGTGATGGCATCACCATGGGGGATAGATGGGGGGAGAGAAGTGGATGTCATCTACCTTGATTTTAGCAAGGCTTTTGATACTGTCTCCCATGATGTCCTGATAGCAAAGCTGAGAAAATGTGGGATAGAGGAGCAGACAGTAAGGTGGGTTGAGAACTAGCTGACTGGCCGAGCTCAGAGGATGCTGATCAGCAGTGCAGAATCTAGCTGGAGACCTGACTAGCGGTGTTCCCCAGGGGTCAGTGCTGGGTCTGGTCTTGTTTAACATCGTCATCGACAACCTTTATGAGGAAATAGTGTCCACTGTCAGCAAGTATGCCAATGATACAAACTGGGAGGAGTGGCCAACATGACAGAAGGCTGTGCTGCCATTCAGCAAGACCTGGACAGGCTAGAGAGCTGGGCAGGAAGAAACCAGATGAGCTTTGACAAAAGCAAGTGTAGAGTCCTGCACCTGGGAAGGAACAACTGCATGTATCAGTACAGGCCGGAGGGTAACCTACTGGAGAGGAGCTCTGAGGAGAAGGACCTGGAGGTCCTGGTGGACAACAGGTTGACCATGAGCCAGCAGTGTGCTCTGGTGGCCAAGAAGGTCAATGGGATCCTGGCGTGCATTACAGAATCACATAATCATCTAGGTTGGAAGAGACCTCCAAGATCATCTAGTCCAACCTCTGACCTAACACTAACAAGTCCTCCACTAAACCATATCACTACGCTCTAAATCTAAACATCTTTTAAAGACCTCCAAGGATGGTGACTTAAAGGGGCGTGGCCAGCAGGTCAAGGGAGGTGATTCTCCCCCCCCTACTCTGCCCTGATCAGGCCTCACCTGGAGTACTGTGTCCAGTTCTGGGTTCACTGGTACAAAAAAGACAGGGATCTCCTGGAAAGAGTCCAGCAGAGGGCCACAAAGATGATATGGGGCCTGGAGCATCTCCCCTATGAGGAAAGGCTGAGAGATGTGGGTCTATTCAGCCTTGAGAAAAGAAGATTGAGAGGAGATCTTATCAATGTTTATAAATAAAGTATTATATGTTTATGTTTATAAATAAGGTATTATATAAGGTATTATATATATTATATTATGTATATATATTATACAGTATTATTATAAGGTATTAATATTTATAAATAAGGAATTATAAATAAGGTGGGAGACAAAGGGATATGGCCAACCTCTTTTCAGTGGTCTGTGGGGACAGGACAAGGGGAATGGCCATAAAATGGAGCATAGATATTGGTGGAAACACCAATATGCAAAATAACTTCTTCAGGGTGAGGGTGACGGAGCGCTGAAACAGGCTGCCCAGGGAGGTTGTGGAGTCTCCTTCACAGGATAGATTAAATACCTGTCTGAACACCTACCTGAGTAACCTGCTCTAGCTGGACATGATGGTCTCTGGAGGCCCCTTCCAACCCCTACAGTTCCGTGATTCTGTGTTGTCCTTCCAGAGCACAAGATCTTCAACTTTATAAACTAAATTCTAACCTGCAGTTCTTCCAGTTATTTTTGCAATTGTTACTGCTTTAAAAATTTGTTTGTATTGTATCCACATGAATTCTGTATTTGCATTTTCAAAGCATATGAATTTTACATCCTGTGCTTTTATCTAAATAAGAATTTCAGTGGAAAACCAATAGTGTGGTAGATAAATCAGCACCTTCTCTTCAATCTTCCTTTCCCTAAATCTCCAGAGACCCAAGCATTACTTGTCATGTTTATTCTTTTATGTCCTTTCTCTGTTGAAGGTGACAATTCAAGATTTGAAAGTCCTTCTCACATTTCAACTCCAGTTGAAATATAATTGTGTGTGTGTTCACATGTGCATTCCTGTGCATACATATGTGTCAGTTGAGATGTATGTGTATCAATTGAGGGAATAAACCCCAATATTTATCTCCATAGTTGGTTGAAGCTAAGTAGATACTAACAAAGTTGAGGAAGGAGTCAGGTCAGAAACACATGAACTGTAGGGTTAGGTGATAAATATTATATTAATTTAGAGTCTTATCTAATCTTGTTGGTTGAGAATTCAGTAGGTAATCATCCTCTCTCTTCATCCTCTCTCTCTCTCGCCCTTTTTTTTTTTTTTTAACTTTTTTTTTTTCTCAATTTATTTATAGTTTTAAATACAAAATGGAAAAAGTCTCCCACCCCAAAACATTCCAACTGATATTCAAGTACATTAGTAATCGTATTTTGGCTTGCTTACGTAATTCATTATATATTAATAATGCAGTTTAAAATATAGTACAATACTGTATAGTAAAAACAAACTAACAAACAAACAAAAACAACAAACCACCCTCCAACAAATTTTACAAGAACTACTAGTATAAAGTCTCTTCTGGAACAGTGAATTACTAAAACAGACTTTCATGATAGATATGCATGGTGATCCTACCTGGAGGACATTATGGAGTTAGTGATCCAAATAGCAATTGACCAGAGCAGGCATTGACCACAGGACAAACTTAGCTGACTAACTGTAAAGGAGATGCCTGTACATGTTGCCTGATGGCACCTGCAATGATGCCACCATTATATACTTTTTTTTTTTTTTTTTTTTTTTTTTTTTTTTTTTTTATCTCAGATATGAAAGAAAATACTATAAAAGCTCTGAAGTCCACAGTGCTGCTGAATGTCTTCCTTGATCGTATATGTGCAGTGTGACATGTCCTGACCTTAGGTTTATGCAATTTTGCCCAGTTCAGTGTTCCCAGTATCTGGAATTATCTTTCTCATGATGGCTCCAATACACAGTATTTTAATCAGTACCTTACAGAGTCTGATTTCTGTTCTTACTGAACCCACAAGGAAAACTAGCAGTGTCACAGTACAGCATTAGACCTGACCTCACTGAAGAAGGAATAATTTTCAAATATCCAGTAGAGAATGTGTGTGTTTGCTTGTGCATTACCAGCTCACTTGTATGTTAAATAAGATCCTTTCCTATGTATTGTGTATAATTTATATCATGTGTGTTTTATTAACTGAAGAAATGGGGCAATCAATATGTCTGATTTAGATAAAGTAAAAGACAATCAAAATAGAATTAAAAAAAAAGCATTGAATGAGGTTAATGTTGGCTGTGGGCCGTAAGACATGTCTGCAGGATGTGCTCATGCCATTGAGCCAGTAATAACTGAAATGAGGAAATTCCAAGAAAAAAGGTTATCACATCCTACAGTATCCAAAAATTATATTTTTATGCATTTCAGTATATATTGCTACCTTTATAATGAGGCATAGTACACCCTTCAATAAAGTGTAGAAAATAGTGATTAATAAGACGATTAAACTTTAAAATAAAGCATTTACATTTTCATATATAATTAAATAACTTGCTCACCTACCCAAAATTCTTAAATCTGAAAACAAACAAACAAACAAACAAAAAGGTTAGCTATATGTTATATCCAATAAGCTGTTCTTTTTGTTAAATAGTAAATATATATATATATACAGATATAGAGAAACACTGTATTTCCCAGATTCCTTGGGCAGCTCCAATGTTTTTTAACGCAGAATAACCACGAAACTCCTCCAGATTGTTTCCTAGTAATTGTCTCATGAGGGCTTACATTGCCCTCATCTACCAAATAATGTAGAAGATCAGGTGTAATGTTTTAATTATAGCATTACTACTGTGTGACTTTTAAGAAATTTTTAGTCTTCCTATTTAGGAAGAGTCTTGATGTGCCATTAAAGTTTTATATAATTTTGGTCAATGTACTGTAATTTCTCTTTTAAATTTTAATTTAATTTCTACTTGTGAAAATGAAAATAGGGTAAAGGAAAAAATATAGGGTAAAAACAAAAACAAAAACACTAATTCTTCTGTTTCACACTGAGCAGTATCCTTTAGAATGTAACCTTTCCTAATATACTTAAAAACATCCTTGTTTTATCTGATCTTTCAGTAGAAAGCATGTTGTATACAACACCAAATTTTAAATGAGATTACATCAAATTAAATTACTTTGATTGTAGATATTTTAAAACTATATTTATTTTTACTTAAAAGGAAGTATTTGTCAAAAAGTTCAATACATACTTAGGAAAAGCATCCAGTGCATGCAGTTATTTTAAGCCTGGATTAATTTAGCCCACAGGCAATTATAGAGCATATTTAGAGAAATGATTCTTAGCCAAGTTCCAGAGTGTGTTTCATAGTAAGGTACACCTAGGTAGTTACACATTATTTGTGAGACTCAGTTCAAGTTCTTAAGAAAGATTCTCTGTATGAGCTACAGGGCTGAGAGTGGGCTGTAAGTGTGTACATATATATATGTATATATGGGCAGGTGCTCCGGGGCAGGTGCGTTCTGCAGTGGAGCAGGGGATCAGGACAGTCGGGACAGGTCGGGCTTTTTTTTTTTTGGTGTCGAGGCCACTCGAGGCAGCCAAAGGAGCCGTCAGGGCCTGGCAGCCCTCAGGAGGGAGGCTGACTACTGGCGTAGGCCGAGACATCAGCGCCCCCTAGGCTGACATTCAAAAGCAGCCCTTAGGGAGCGCAAGCAACCAGGATGGGCAAACAGGGCGTGGCATGGCAGTTTGTGTGGCAGTTCGTGCAGTCAGGGCGAGCAGGGAGGGCCCCCCACCCATAAGAACAAATCCTCTAACGGCTGTCTTCCACTAGCTAGGCCAAAAATGGTCTACACCACGCAGAGAGCTCTCCCTGGGAAGTCTGTATCCACCCAGGCTGACTGCTAACTCAAAAGTGCGGCAGTTCAGGTCTCCAGATGCAGGGAGTGCCTGAGCTTCTGAGGGCAGCGGAGACACACGTGTGTGAGGTGCAAGCAGGTGGATGACCTGGTAAGCCTGGTGGCAGAGCTCAAGGAGGAGGTGGAGAGGTTGAGGGCCATCAGGGGGTTTGAGCGGGAGATAGACTGGTGGAGCAACTCCCTGCCAGGCCTGAAAGAGAGGTACCAAGGTGAGACACCCCAAATGGGGTGTACCCCTTGCCCTGTCACTGTCACAGTCAGGCAGAGAGGGGACATGGGAGTTGAGGAGGAATGGAGGCAGTTCCCTGCTCAAGCTCACAAGCAACGCCCCCCCACCAGCCCCACCTTCCTGTGGCCCTTACATAACAGATTTGAGGCCCTGGATCTTGAGAGACCGGTGGGTGAGGTTGAGGTAAAAAGTGTACCCAGGAGGATGCCTAGGGCGAGGAAGTTGACTCCACGCCTCAAGACCACCTCCACGAAGAAAGATAGAAGGGTAATTGTTCTAGGTGACTCCCATTTCAGGGGAACAGAGGGCCATATTTGTCAGCCTGACCCTACCTGTAGGGAAGTCTGCTGCCTCCCTGGGGCCAGGGTCAGGGACATTGCCAGAAAGCTTCCCAACCTGGTTTGCCCCTCTGATTACTATCCTCTTTTGATAGTCCAGGCTGCCAGTGATAATATTGAAGAGAGAAGCCTGAACTATCAAACGGGACTTAAGAGGACTGGGACGGGTAGTGGATGGAGCGGGAGTACAGGTGGTGTTTTCGTCCATCCCTACGGTGGCAGGGAGGGGTACAGAGAGGACACGGAAAGCCCACCTTATAAACATGTGGCTCAGAGGCTGGTGCCAGCACAGAAATTTTGTGTGGGTGTTTTTTTTTTTTTTTTTTTGACCATGGGGCTCTTTACTCAGCACCCGGCCTGATGGCTGCAGATGGGTCCCACCTATCTCTAAGGGGAAAAAGGATCCTAGCCCAGGAGCTGGCAGGACTCATTGAGAGGGCTTTAAACTAGGTAAGAAGGGGGACGGGGCTGAAATAAGGCTTCTTGGAGGTGTGCCAGGGGAAATAATAGCTAGGCTAGAGGAGAAGGTAATGGCCTAACTGAAGTGCATCTACACTAATGCACGCACCATGGGTAACAAACAAGAGGAGCTGGAAGCCATTGTGCAGCAGGCAGGCTATGACTTGGTTGCCATCATGGAAATGTGCTGGGACCACTCTCATGACTGGAGTGCTGCAATATCTGGCTATAGACTCTTCAGAAGGGATAGGCAGGACAGAAGGGGTGGTGGTGTGGCTCTCTATGTCAGAGTGTTTTGATGTCATGGAACTTGAGGCTGGGAATGATAAAGTTGAGTCCCTTTGGGTTAGGATCAGCAGGAAGACCAAAAAGGCAAGCATCTTGGTGGGGATCTGTTATAGACTGCCAAACCTGGATGAGGAGATGGATGAGGAATTCAACAGGCTGCTGGCAGAAGTTGCAAAATCATCAGCGCTTGTTCTCATGGGGGACTTCAACTTCCCAGACATATCCTGGAAGCACAAAACAACCCAGAGAAAGCAGTCTAGGAGGTTTCTGGAGAGTGCGGAAGATAACTTCCTGATGCAGCTGGTTAGTGAGCCTACCCAGGGGGGTGACCCACTAGATCTTCTGTTCACAAACAGAGAAGGACTAGTGGGAGATGTGGTCAGGAGCTATCTTGGGCAGAGTGACCACGAAATGGTAGAGTTCTCTATTCTTAGCAAAGTCAGGAGGCGGATCAGTAAAACCACAATCTTGGACTTCTGTAAGGCTGACTTTGAGCTGTTCAGGACACTGCTTGGTAGAGTCCCTTGGGAGGCGGTTCTGAAGGGCAGAGGAGTCCAGGAAGGCTGGGCACTCTTCAAGATGGAAATCTTAATGACTCAGGAGCGATCTGTCCTCACTTGCCCAAAGATGAGCTGGCGCGGAAGAAGACCGGCCTGAACAGAGTTGTGGCTTGAGTTTAGGAGAAAAAAAGAGGGTTTATAATCTTTGTAAAAGAGGGTGGACCACTCGGGAGGACTATAAGGATCACAGAATCACAGAATTTTCTAGGTTGGAAGAGACCTCAAGGTCATCGAGTCCAACCTCCAACCTAACGCTAACAGCCCTCCACTAAACCATATCCCTAAGCTCTACATCTAAACGTCTTTTGAAGACTTCCAAGGATGGTGACTCCACCACTTCCCTGGGCAGCCTGTTCCAATAATGTTGCAAGGCTGTGCAGGGACAAAATTAGAAAGGCCAAAGCTCATCTGGAGCTCAGTCTGGCTACTGCCATCAAACACAACAAAAATGTTTTTACAAATACATTAATGCAAAACAGAGGACTAAGGAGAATCTCCATCGTTTACTGAATGTGGGCAGGAACTTAGTTACAAGAGATGAGGAAAAGGCTGAGGTGCTTAATGCCTTCTTTACCTCAGTCTTTAGCAGCAATACCAGTTGTTCTCTGGATACCAAGCACCTTGAACTGGTGGAAGGGGATGGGGAGCAGAACGTGGCCCTCATAATCCACCAGGAAATGGTTGATGACCTGCTACGGCACTTGGATGTATGCAAGTCGATGGGGCCAGATGAGATCCACCTGAGGGTACTGAGAGAACAGGTGGAGGAGCTGGCCAAGCTGCTTACCATCATTTATCAGCAGTCCTGGCTATCAGGGGAGATCCCAGTTGACTGGCGGCTGGCAAACATGATGCCCATCTGCAAGAAGGGCCAGAGGGTAGACCCGGGGAACTATAGGCCTGTCAGTTTGACCTCAATGCCAGAGAAGCTCAGGGAGCAGATTTTCCTGAGTGTCATCTTGGTGGATGAGGAAAAGGCTGTGGATGTGGTCTACCGTGACTTCAGTAAGGCCTTTGATACTGTTCCCCACAACATTCTCCTCAAGAAACTGGCTGGATAGCCAAGCCCAAAGAGTTGTGGTAAATGGAGTCAAATCAAGCTGGAGGCCAGTCACTAGTGATGTTCCCCAGGGCTCAGTACTGGGGCCAGTTCTCTTTAATATCTTTATTGATGACCTGGATGAGGGGATTGAGTGCACCCTCAGTAAGTTCGCAGATGACACCAAGTTAGGTGCATGTGTTGATCTGCTCGAGGGTAGGAAGGCTCTGCAGGAGGATCTGGAAAGGCTGGACCGATGGGCTGAGGCCAACTGTATGAAGTTCAACAAGGCCAAGTGCTGGGTCCTACACCTGGGGCGCAATAACCCCAAGCAGAGCTATAGGCTAGGAGATGAGTGGTTGGAAAGCTGCCTGGCGGAGAAGGACCTGGGAGTATTGGTGGATAGTCAGCTTAATATGAGCCAGCAGTGTGCTCAGGTGGCCAAGAAGGCCAGCAGCATCCTGGCTTGTATAAGAAGCAGTGTGGCCAGCAGGGCTAGGGAAGTGGTCGTCCCCCTGTACTCAGCTCTGGTGAGGCCACACCTTTTTTGGGTTTTGGGCCCCTTGCTACAAGAAGGACATGGAGGTGCTCAAGAGAATCCAGAGAAGGGCGACGAAGCTGGTGAGGGGTCTGGAGAACAAGTCTTACAAGGAGTGGCTGAGGGAGCTGGAATTGTTCAGCCTGGAAAAGAGGAGGCTCAGAGGCGACCATATTGCTCTCTTTAGGTACATTAAAGGAGGCTGTAGCGAGGTGGGGATTGGTCTATTCTCCCATGTGCCTGGTGGCAGGATGAGGGGCAATGTCCTAAAGCTGCGCCAGGGGAGGTTAGGTTGGATATTAGGAAAAACTTCTTTACCGAAAGCGTTGTTAGGCATTGGAATGGGCTGCCCAGGGAAGTGGTGGAGTCACCATCCCTGACTGTCTTTAAAAGACATTTAGATATAAAGCTTAGTGATACGGTTTAGTGGAGGACTGGTCAGTGTTAGGTTGGACTAGGTGATCTTGGAGGTCAATTCCAACTTAGATAATTCTGTGATTCTTTGATGTATTAAAGGGACAGCTATGGATTGATACAGTTGTCTTGATATCCAAATATAGGTAATGCAGAGACATTTCTGATGGACTCTTGTATCTCACTTCAGTTCAGCCTTACTTCAGGAAGAGTGTAGGTCTCACATTGTGTCTACCAAACTGCCTTGACCATGCCAATATGTCTCAAATACCACTGTACTTATGCTTAGACAACAAAAACAAATAATTGCGTTTTTTACACAAAGACTTTATATACAGATCCTGTATACAGATAGACAAATTATGGTATCTCAGTCCTGAACTAAGTCCCACTGAAGAAGCTATAGATAAGGCTGACTGCTAAAGCTCTGATCTTCAAACTCTGTAGTCCCTTGTCTTCTCAAGGGATCCTGAACCCTCTGAGCGAAACACAAAAAATGACAACTTTCATTTTAAGTACAATGCAGAAAGTAGTGATATCACCAATATGTGTACTAAGCCTGCTGTATAAGATCTATATGCAGTTCCAAGAACTGCATATATCCCTGGATCAAAACTCACTTCTAATATGACAGCTCTAAATCTTGGCCTAGATTGGCCTTCCTTGCGCCTCTTCTCTTTAACATATTACATGTGCATTCTTGTCTTAAAAATTCACTCATTTTGTACTGCAGATGGCAGAGTCCACATTTCCCATGTTGTGAGTTAAAGTAACGCACCAAGAAGCTTTCAGGTGATAACACAGGGAAAGAGGATTAAAGAAAAAAAAAATAATATTAAATCTCCAATGTGGTTTAGAAGGAAAACAATCTCTATTCCATTTTTTAAAGAAGTAATTTAGCTGTCTACATAGAGACAAATATTTAAACTGCAAATCCTAACAGCACATGGTATTTCTACACTCACAAATTCTATGCCAAAGATCCTCAAAGAGTAACAAGTATTAAGATGTAGCTCTGTATATGGCATTTGCTATTTATTATGCTGAAAAATTAGTATACAAGCTGTTGCATCTTATTTTCTGAAATGGTATTTTCTAGACTCAACACAAGAAAGAGCCTAATTAGCCTAGTCCATGGATGTGCATTCCCATCTTTTTGTGATCTGGAAACAGACAGTCCAAACATTCCCAGAAGCTGTCTTTTTGAGTCAGGAGGGGTTATTGAATTTGCAGGGCAAGTGCAGGTCTGCTAACTATCCCACAAACTGTGGACATGTCGGGCCCATATATCTCCGCTTCCTTTCCCTAAAAACAAGGGCAAAAAGAATGCACACAATCCAGTCTCAGTTTCATGGGGATGGAATGACACTTGGACACTGTTACAAGGGGTGTGTGTGTGTGTGTGTGTGTGTGTCCCTCTGCTATGACCTGAAAGCTTCCTGGTAACAGCTCTAATACACATAACTGAAACGTAACCTTAGAGCATCAGATTTAAATAATTAATATAATAATAATAATAATTATGATAATAATAATAATATGGCTTTATTAACAGAATATGATAATAACATTTCAGCAATGAGAATTACCAGGTAAAACTTCAGAATTTCAGTTTGCTTGAAAATTCTTCTTATTCGGTTTAAAATAATTCTAAAACAAATATATTGCAGATTAAAAGCTAGAAATTGGTTCATATGCTATCTTATGCTATCTGTTAAATATATATATATATTTATATATATATATAAATATATATATATATATATATAAATTTTAACCTTTTACCCTACATTTTAGCCCCAGATTATGAAATTAGAGTTCTCCTAAGAAATCTGTGTTATCTAATACATAATGAGAAGCAGAGAGAGAGGAGTAGGACCAGTCATGCTGATGATTAGGTCATCCAGATATACAGCATGTTAACCTTCTGCTGGAGAAGGCAAATGTTACTTCTTTTGCTTTTTTTTTTTTTTTTTTTTTTTTTTTCCTTTGGTGTCAATTTAAATATGAAAGCATTCCCTTTTTACATGGAATGTCCCTCATTTTTGGCTCAAATTGCAATAATTCAGAATACGTTTCTTGTTTTCATTATGTTATTGCTTCAGGTTGCTACATCTGAGAATAAGAATTTGTGATCAGTGGAAAATATTATAAAACAGTAATCATTCACTACAAATGCTCCACGTTTTAATTAGTTTAGTTATGCAGCATACAAAGTTTACTTCCTTGGATAATTTATTAGCACCTGAAAAAGTGCTCTGTACAAATAGGCAATTATTATTCTGAATTACAATTGATATTATACAAAAAGTAGACATTGCAATAACAAATTTTGTGTAAGTCACTACAGAAGTATGAAGGACCATTTATAGTCCTTCAGGAACTACAAGAGGAAATACAAGTGTTGCACACTTCTAATTGTGCTGAAAACTAGCCTTACAATTTACACAATTTGTAAGTAAATACCTAACAATATACCTAACAATTTGAAGTAAATTTTTCAGCTGTATAGAGAATATATATTGAAAAAAAATATCACAGAATCACAGAATTGTAGAGGTTGGAAGGGACCTCAAGAGATCATTGGGTCCAATCCCTATGCCAAAGCAGGTTCCCTAGAGCAGGTTGCCTTGGTAGGCATCCAGATGGGCCTTGAATATCTCCAGAGAAGGAGACTACACAAACATCCCTGTAATCTATTTTGTCCTTAGGCTTCAACTTCTGATTCTTTCCAGGATCATTTTCTCCATTTGAAGACATAGGTGCAGCACTGAGAACAGATTATCCTCTGTTTAAGAAATAGTATGTCTGTGAAATACTGTCCAAGTTTTATTTTATTTAGGTATTTATTTTATTTATTGTGTACAGACCTTATCATTTAAGATTTTCTGTGTAGACCATTTTCTTGATGCCTTTCTAGATGAATAATCCTATTAAAGATAACAGGGAGCTAAATGAGATTGATCCACACACAAAAGTGAATAATGCTTTCCTACTAGAGTTTGACCTGAAAGGTCCATTATTCTTAGAAACCTAGTATCTCTGGAAACTTGGAACTCTTTTATTTTGACCATTTCTATGATTTTTAATATGTAATCCGTATACTCCATGAAATAGAAAATGTAAAAAAAGTTGCTTTTCATTAATTTTATTTTATTGATGTTATTTGAGATTCTTTATGTATTCACCTACACATATGTATATATATCTTAACACACTTGCTTTCATGGACACCCATGAAGATCATTTGGAATGATCTGGACACTGTCCTGCCTGGACACTCTCATGTAGAATTAAAAAGGCTTGCATTTGCTTAATTTAACTTATTCAGGATGTGAATCCCCTAATGTACTATAATTATGATGGTCTGAATTCACAATTTCAGTCAATTCAGGTTAACTTTCCTGTAGACAAGTCCTAATGCAATTTCTTACCTAAAGCAATATTACCTTACATCCCATTTACATATTATCATTGTACATCCAAATCTAGACAAGTTTTGTGGCTTCCTGGATGAACTTCAAGGGCATGTGCAGTCAGAATGGATGGCATGCAGTCTAAATTCAGAGAAGGCATAGCATTTCTCTCAAGTCCACACCAAAATAGTTCAAAAAAACTACGTGGAGCTAAATGGTTCTATCTGGAAGCTAGGTGTGATGGACACTTTAAATATTTGTGTCACTAAATATCAAAGTATTTTTGACAGGATTAAGAGTGTCGTTTTTGAGATATCCTGAAAAATTACCGTCTATCCTCTTAGATCCCCTTGTAATCTGAATTGGATGCAGTACTCTGCTCAGAAGTACAAGAAAGGAACTACCACTATGCACTCCTGAGCAGAAGACACTTTGTATTTCAGTGGTGCATAGAGTGATCTTTATAATAATTGAAATATAGTTAGCAACCTCAGAAACATTTTTGAATGAGAGATGAAATAAAAAACAAAACAACAACAACAAAAAAACACATATGATTATTTATAAACAAATACATTATTTTATTGCATTTGTTATGTTTCCTGAACTGAGGAGCACTACATGTTGGAGCTCCAGTAGCAGAAAGATTTGACAGGGTTTCTTATTTTAAGGTGTATCAACTATTGATCTAGATATGAAAAGATGTCTTAATAGGCATTAAGGAAGTCACTATTAAAATTAGATTAATTAATTTAGTATTGAATAAAATTTAACTATATAAGTATCAATTAATTTAATTAAATACACACTATAAGAAATGTCAAATCTGGTGCAAAACAACTAAATATATCCCTTGTGAGAGATCGAGGTGAGAGATATGTCCATGAACATAGTGCAGAGATAACTGAGGATTTGTAAATGGATCTCTGTGAAGTATTATGGACTTTCAAAAATATTGCTTTAGATCTAGGGTCTATGTGCACGTCTCACTGAAGAAGCCAGTGAGACATAACTAAATTTAAGATCTGATTTTTGGGGTCTAAATTCCCCAGATAGGTAGTATTTTTAAAAATAGCAAGAGCCCTCTCTTCCCCAGTCTTGCCTACTTACCACTTATTTACCATTTTCAGTAACATTTGAACGGTTTACAAAATTTATTTTGAACACTTTTTTTTTTTTTTTTTTTTTTTGTCAGTCTCGAGTTTCTGAGTTCTGCAATATCTTTTGGGAACTGTCTGGTGTTTGATTAGTTGTCTGATCCAAATGTTCAGAGGAAGATAAAATCCCATGAAGTATAGCTGTAACTATTAGGCAGTGAACAGGGCTTCTTAGGAGTGGTAGGTAGGATTTTTCTGAATCCAAGCCCAAGAGGGGCTACATCTATACTTCATAGATTTTAAGATATATGGGACTTATTTGAAATAATTTTAATTTATTAATTTATTTTAATTGCAACAGTGTAGGACCTTGATCATAGCAGGTCTATTATATCCTGAGGACAGAGACTATTTTTTCTCCTCTTGGTATAATAATCAACAAGAATGAGGTATCAAGACTATAGAATCTTTGGATGCTTCTGTATTAATTATTCACCTAAGCAGCCATAACTACTGCAAGTAATCAAAGTAAAAGATAAGGAAGTAAACACACTGACATTGAAATAAATTCCTTGCTGTTTTTGTTGTTTGTTTATTTGCTTGGTTGGTTGCTTTTACTTCCAAATATTAATGATATAAACCTACTGTAGCTAAATACATATTCACATATTTCTTTACAAGTATTGTATCTCTGAGACATCTATGCATATTTGGCAGGCAAGTAATTAACATACAAGAAAATAAAATTAATGATTATGCCACTGTATTAAAAAACTTTTTTTTTTAATTATTTTAATTTTCACAAATAGACTTATTTTTTTTTCCTGCTGTGCTATTGATTAAGACACACAAAAGCAAACAAAGAGAGAGAGAAAAATAAGAACTATCTGGCATGATGCCCTGATTTATGTTGTCAGGAAAGCTTATATTTGTCCTTTTGTCCACCTATTTTAGAAATTGTTCTTCAAGGCAGAACAGATCTTCAAAATATTCATATACGAAACAATTTTAAAATAAGGAATAGTGTGAAAATCAAAATTATTACTTCCAGGATATGGAAAAAAAAATAAATTGCTTGCCCTATACAATAGCCAGAATGCTTATTTTTTGTTTGCTTGGTGCTTTTTGGAGAAAGTCCATGAAGAGCTGGAAATGTTTGTGAGGTGAAAGTATCTTAAACTGTAAGAATAGGGAAATACACTTCTATAACAATCACATCTTTGTAGTGGCTCTCCAGATAATGCATTGAGAATGTACTGTAAATTCACATATATGTACGTACAGTAGTCAAGCAACGCATTTCCGATCTTGAAACAGCAAAACTAATTCTGAAGATAAAAATTAAGGACACTCAATTTTATTTTTGTGTGCATCAAAATTACCAAGAGGCAGAATGAAGTGAGTTTCTTGAATCCTTATTTCAGATATCTCAATGGAATTGTTAAAGTGCTAATTTTAACACAGTGCCATGAATTATTCTTTAAAAAGGCTATGAATAAAGCCCTCCTAGACTGACCACAAGGACTTCTCAGGGGAAATTTAATTCCATGTAGCACTAGTAAATGCACGCTTTATCAGAGCAGAAGGCAGGATGAACAGGTTGCTTAGCAATAGTAATATTGCTATATCTATACATATATATCCTGTGTTGAAATCTGTGTGGTATTTACATTTATTTTATAAGAGAGGTGATTAATGGAAAAAAAAACACACAAACAAATAAATACATAAAAAGCCTTAGTTTACATAAGGTTTAAACATAATTTTCCTAAGTAAAAAATTATCTTCGATAACATAAAAAGGGATTTTTTTTTCTTAAATAATTCATTTTTTTTTTAATATTTACTTGTTTATTTGTTTTTCATTTTCAAGCTTTAAAACTATTTTTGACGTACAAAGATGAGGACTTGGATTTTACTTATTCATTATTTTCTTTCCTCTTCAAAATAGTAACAATAATAATAGTAATAATAATAGTAATAATAATAATAGGTACAAAATATACATTCTGTGATATCTGTGATATACCCACACAATACTGGCTTTTAAAAAACTGAAATTTCAAAATACAAGCAACTTAAAAGGTTAGTGTTTGAGTAGCCTCAGATTAAAATATTATTTATTTATTTATTTTGCAAAATGTCTTTGCCTAGTCAGCATCTGTATTTAACTTTACCTTTACTTAGCATTTCACTCATTCTCAGTCAATACAGAGGGCTAGACATAATGCTGCTGCTTAATTTCATAGGTTTTATATCAAACTGATAAATGTTTACGTGATTGTAAACAGGTCTGAAGATAGCAGACATTAAAGATTAGTTCCCTAAATCTAGACCTGAAAAGTCTTAAGTCTGCAAAGGATTTCCAGGTCCTTCATCTTCACCTGGCTTGTAACAAATGTTTTTTGCTGTTTTGTGTTTATTTTCTTTTGTGACCATGAGTGCACAATCTTAAAACAGTTGCTGAAGAACAATCTTTTTAAAAACAAACAAACAAACAAAACCTAACATCCATCTAATGCCCTATGACTCAATTAGGTTCAGAAAATTGTTTGAGATTGAATAAACAGTCTGGTGCATCCTTTCAGTTTGTGTAAACATACTGGTCAATGGACAGTTCTTTAACCAAAAAACTTTCCAGGGAATACAGGAAGACCAAGACCTAGAGAATGCTCTAGCAGCAGAGCACATTCTATTGTCATTACGTGTGGGTTTCATCTTGACTGGAAAGCACGTGATTTAATATAAGGCAATTGGCACTGTATGCGGAAAGCAGTTTATATTATAAAGGATGTGCATATAGCTTTCGCAGTATAAAACAGAATTTGAAACTGTAATGTAAACAGATTCCTAAAGTTATTATGCTGAATTAATATGATTCTTCATAATATTAATAAATATAAGTATACAGAGCATCTTGTTCTTTGCAAGCACAGAGAAAAGTGTTAATGAGTATTATAGAATCATAGAATGGTTTGGGTTGGAAGGGACCTTAAAGATCGCCTAGTTCCAACACCCCTGCCATGGGCAGGAACACCTCCCACTAGACCAGTTTGCTCAAAGCCCCATCCAACCTGACCTTAAACACTTCCAGGGATGGTGCATCCACAACTTCTGTGGGCAAATTTTTCCAGTGTCTCCTCACCCTCTGAGTAAAGAATTTCTTCCTTATATCTAATCTAAATCTACTGTCTTGTAGTTCACTTTCTTGTAGTTCACCTTCACTCCTTGTCCTATCACTACACACCCTGACAAAGAGCCCCCATCCAGCTGTCCTCTAAGCCCCCTTTAAATAGTGTAAGACTGCTAAATGGTCTCTCAAGAGCTTCTCCAGGCTGAACAGCCCCAACTCTCTCAGCCTTCATAGGAGAGGTGCTCCAGCCCTTTGATCATCCTTGTGGCCCTTCTCTGTACACACTCTAATATGTCCTTGTTGTTGTGCTGGAGGCCCCAGAGCTGAATGCAGTACTCTATGTGGGGTCTTGTGAGAGCAGAGCAGAACAGGAGAATCACCTCCCTCAAGCTGTTGGCCATGCTTCTTTTGATGCAGATTGGGATATGGTTGGCTTTCTGGGCTGCAAGCACACATTACCAGGTGTACTATGTCTGGCTGAGATGGAGTTAACTTTCCCTGCAGCAGCCCATACAGTTCTGTGCTTTGCACCTGTAATTAGAACAGCATTGTTATCACCATAGTGTTTTGTCTACTACTGAGCAATACTGGTACAGCATCAAGACTCCCTCCAACACATCCACCCCCTCCCTCCCCTTTTCCTCCTCTCCCCAGGGGCCAGCAGTTCGGGGGGTGAGCAAGAGGTGGGGAGGTGACATCACCAGGGAAGCTGACTTAAACCAGCCAAAGGGATATTCCATACCATATGATGTCACATTCAGCAAAAAAAGGTAGGAAAAGGGGAAAAGTGGGGGTGAGGGGTGGGGGGTGGGAGAGGGGGAGAGTGATGCTGTCATTATAACAGCATCACTCTCTGCTTCCTGGGATGTGGCTACACATAGATGGGAAGTAGAAAGTAATTTATTTTCAATCTCTCTGCTTCTGTGAAGATTTTGCTTTCTTTTTTTTTTTTTTTTTTTTTTTTTTTTTTTCTCTTATTTTCCCTATAATTAAATATACTTTCTTCTCCCCTTCTTCTAAGGAGGGCAAGTAACAGAGCAGTTGTGGTGGAGTTCAGCTGCCCAGCAACATGAAACCAATAAAACCACCACACCAGGTCATGTTGAACTTCTCACCAACCAACACCCCCAAGTCCTCCCCAGAGCTTCTCACAAACCATTCTCCTATATTTGCCTGTATTGGTGCTTAGGATTGCTCCAGCCCAGATGCAGGACCTTGTTCTAGGCCTTGTTTAACTTAATGAGGTTCACACAGGCCCACCTCTCAAGACTGTCCAGGTCCTTTTCCCTCCATCATGTCAACTGTGTCAGTTTGGTGTCATCAGAAAACTTCCTGTGAGTGCATTTGATCCCACTGTCAATGTCACTGACAAAGATGTTAAACAGTGACAGTCCCAATACCAACCCCTGAGAAACACCACTCATTACTGATTGCCTCTTGGACATCAAGTCATTGACTGCAACTCTTTAAGTGTGATCATCTAGCCAATTCTTTACCACCAAGTGGTCCATACGTCAAATCCACATCTCCAATTTAGAGACAAGAATATCAGTGGGACACTGTCAAATGCTTTGCACAAGTCCAGGTAGATGACTATCTGGAGAACACTTAATACTACTTCTTTGCTGTCTTCTTAGCCAATTCTTTATCTCCATATATATATATATATATATATATTTCTTTATTTCCATCAACTATGTCTTAGGCCATAAACTCTACTAGAGACATTATATTTGTATATAGAATATAGAATTAGAATACATTTATTATACTATATAAAAAGGAAATACAAAAGTTACTTTTGGAGGTTCTTAAATAGCTCATAAATGACATGATTAATTGGACATGAGATAATATGACCAATAGGAACTGAAGCCTAGTTTTCAGCTCTTCCACTGACTATAATTATTGCAGTAGCCTATGACATTTGCAAGTTTTTTTTTGTTTTGTTTTGTTTTTTTTCCAAAGTTACAGAGACTGAGCTGAGGAGTTGCACAAGGGCTTGCAGGAGCAGAAAAATATTTTTATGCATTGTTGCCTTTGCGTAAGACTTTATATTCAAACACTGATCAAAGTAAATTGAATGTCAAGTAATAAACCTTAATTACATATCCAGAGAGCTAATAATAAAGAGTGAAGTAAAACAAACTCTAATCCAATCACAAAGGCAAAGCATGCAAATGAAACAATCAGGTTAAAGATGCTGAATTGGCAGTGTTAATAAAGATTTATAGAGAAAGAACATAATTTAGCATAGCAGAAAAAAGAAATCTTTTTGCAAATATAATCTCCATGATGCACTTCCTCTTTGGTGCATGTTAATTCTTCTAATAACAAATCCCCAATGGTTTTGCAGGGAATATTCAAGGGAACTGAATCAATATTGGAGAATCATATTTTACTCTGCCAGATAGGATAGAATTCATTACAGCTATTGAGAATTTATTTCAATATCTGAAAATAAAAATTGTCAAGACACTGTATCAAGTGGTAGAGGATCCAAGTGCCTGAGATCTTAGGAGTTCTCATCGTAACACCTACCCTCAAGTCCAGGCCATATCCTCTTTAATCTGGAAGCAGTCTACCTCATTGATCCTGTCTTTCTTAAATTAGATTTTGGTTTGTTATATTCAGATATTATGTTACAAAGTACAGGCAAGCTTTACATGTACAATCCAATAGATCAATATATTACATATCATATCCTAATGAAGAACTACTTCAGACAATTGCTGTCCTTAGGGGAGTACTTTGTGCAGTGATTTTATTCAGCTGAGCAGCTGAACTCCATCACAACCACTCTCTCACTCCTGTTCCTCAAAGAAAGGGGAAGAAAATATGAGGAAAAGGGCTCAAGGGTTGAGATAAGGACAAGGAGACCACTGAACAATTATTGTCATGGGCAAACAGACTCAGCATAGGGAGATTAATAATAAAATTTATTACCTACTACTAACAAGCTAGAGAAGTGTGAAAAAAATAAAAATAAAATAAAAACACCTTCCACCCTCTTCTTCATCCTCTCCCTGAGTGGTGCAGGGGAATGGAAATGGGTATTGTTGTCAGTCCTTAAGACTTCATCTCTGCTGCTCCTTCATGGTCACTCTCTGCCCCTGCTCCACATGAGGTCCCTCCCATGGGATGCCGTCCTTCCCAAACTGATCCTATGTGGTCTTTCCACAGGCAGCAGTTCTTCCAGAACGACTTTCACATGGCTCTGTACCATGGGGTTTCAGGAGAAAACTGCTCCAGCACGGGTCCCCCATGGGTGGCAGCTCCCCCCAGACCCCCTGCTCCTGTGTAGGCTCCTCTCCACAGGCTGCAGCTCCGGCCCGGGGCCTGCTCCTGCGGGGGCTCTCCATGGGCTGCAGCCTCCTCCAGGCCACATCCATCTGCTCTGCGTGGGCTCCTCCACAAGCTGCAGCATGGAGATCTGCTCCATGTGGGACCCATGGGCTGCAGGGGGACAGCCTGCTCCACCAGGGGCCTCTCCACAGGCTGCAGTTTATCTTCTGCTCTGACAGAGAACCTCTGTCCTCCTTCTGCACTGACCTTGTGCCTGCAGGGCTGTTCCTCATTTCCCTCTCTCCCAGCTGCTGTTGCACAGCAGTTTTTCTCCCCTTTCTTTAGGACAATGTTGGTCCCTTTGGAGCTGGAGGAAACTAGCCCTCATCTAACATGAGGAAGGAGCTGGACTACTCTCACAGAAGTCATCCCTGCATCCCCCTCCTACAAAACCCTTGCCACATAAACCCAATACACTGTGATATATTCCTGGTCCGGAAAACAAACAAACAAACAAAAACTAATAATAATAATAATAAAAAATAAATAAAAAAAAAACTAAAGCAGTTTGTTGGAAAAAGTCTGAGTGATTGGTTGTCTTTGTGCATAGATAAGATGAATTTAAGTTAACTTTTGTATTTAAGAAAAGACAAATATAAGATTTCAATGCACATCTATAGACTATCCGTAATTTAGATTTTCTTGCAGAAAATGCCTTCTCTTTATTGCATGTCTTTGTGACTAGATTTTGATTCACTGCACAGAAAACCTACCTGAATAACATCACCTAGAATAGAACTGAGATAATTTGGTTTATAATTGTCAAAAATGACTCGACAATAACGTGTATTTAGATTGTACAGTGATGTCTAGAATTATTTGTACAAGCTGCAGTATGTTTCTCACAGTTGACTATTTCTAGCATTAATTACATTCTAAGAATGTTTATCATACAGCTATTGATATTCTCCCTTAACAAGTGATACACAGGGTCTACTCCTTCAAAAATATCAGTCAGTCTGAGTTAGTTAAGAAGTCTGCTCCTGGAATTTTGAGGTCCCAGCTAATAACCAGGAATGACTTACAAAATATGATTTGCTAATATCACTTATGTCATTGTTACAGAGGAAATATAATTTTAGTTAGAATTTAGGTGCTTGAATCTGGAACACAAACTGGCTTATAGTTGGCACATATCGGTAGGCATTTAGTCTTCCAGAGGGACCAGAAATCATACTAGCTTTTTACATCATGTCCAATGCTGTCAGACTGCAGTTGCTACAGAAAACCTCAGCAGACGCTCTGAGTCCCTTGCCCCAGGGCTCCGCCACTCCCCAGATGAGATTCTGCCCAGTCATTCTGCCCATCTTTCCAACACGTTCTCTCCTTCCATCTCCTCCTCTACACCTACACAATGAGAGCATTTGCTTTAGCCCTTAAAAACTAAGGGCTAAGGGCTAAGGGGCAGGTGAGAAGTGAAACACATAACTGATAATTTTTATAGCTCTAATGAAATTAGATAAGTCTAACTTAACTATTAGATAAGTTCTAACTTACCTATTCAAAAACTTTCCCCCAGTAGCCTTGTTCAGAAAAGTACTTAAATATTCAAGGTGTCTCCCTGAAATCTGTGGTGTTCACACTTCAAAGCTAAATGTTTTGTTGGATAAGTGTCTTAATATATAAAAAAATAAATAAATTGCTTTTCCCGTTCCCATGCAGCAGCTCAGCAAATTTCCATCTTTTTTTTTTTTTTTTTTTCCCTCTTTTTGAAAACCTTTTAACTAAAACAATTTAAAAAAATGACATAAAGCTTGGGTTTCTGTTTTCATTTAAAAAGTTAAGCATTTCATCATAAAATTGACCACCAAACACAAAATAATGTCATTAGGTGCCTGTTTCTCACACATTAAAGAAATATGTTGTGTTTTCTGTGTGTTTTTTGTTTGTTTGTTTGTTTGTTTACTTGTTTGTTTTATATACAGCCGAAATTTTCCTTTCATGCTAAAAAAGTAACAAAATCATCTGTAGAGATCTACTTTAATGAATTAGAAATTGGTGAAAGTGGTTTTGTGCTTTGAGAAAGAAATCTGTCTTAGAAGGTTTCTGGAGGATTTTTCATACCATTGGTTTTGTTACGTCAACAGCCTTAGCTCCTGAGAGTCATTTTATTTATATTATGGTGCATGTGTATGAGTACCTGCACATGCTTTCTGCTTTTCTTTCTTGGTGGGAGAACTGAAGCTTCTGTGCTATGACAGCTCAACTATTTACAGTCATCCTGTAATCACACACAGAGAAACAGTGCACTTAGCAATGTCAAGAACAACATGCTTCTCTAGTAACTGTTGAGTTGCTAAAACCAGAGCAGTAATGTGGAATCATAGAGGTAGAGGATTGGTAAAAGATATTTTGACATAAAGTCATTTTTTATACTGCTAGAATGGTAAATACATTCCATTCCTTCATAGGTGGCAGATCTTAATTGTCAAATTGTGTTTGTGTGCTCACGGGGCTTTTAAAAATGCTTCTCACTTGAACATGTGCACTACTGCAAGTTTCATTAAAAGCATAATTTAAGACATGCCATATTGGGTTCTTGGTCAATAAAATGTATTTGTCCATTGCATATTTATCTGGGCAGCCAGGTAATCAAATCCAATGAAAAATGATACAGCAATGCTTACTAGGTAGACAAAGGTATGATTTTTTTTTTTAGGATTAATAAAGTTCACATAATACTGACTACTGTCAGCATTAACCAGTGATCCCACCAAAATTCAGACCTTCTTAATGCTGTGGATTTTTATTCACATATGGGAATAAATGTTATTTTAAAATATTGTTTTACTTTTTATTGATTTAATTAATTTAATTAAATCAAGTTAAATGTTATTTAATAGAATCATAGAATATCCCGAGTTAGAAGGGACCCACTAAGATCATCAAATCCAACTCTTGGCACCACAAAGGTCTACCCAAAATTCAGACTATATGACTAAGAGAACAGTCCAAACATTTCTTAAACTCCGACAGGCATGACTATGCCATGACTATGCCCCTGGGGAACCAGTTCCAGTGCGTGACAAGTGAAAAACCTCTTCCTGATATCCCGCCTGAACCTCCCCTGTCGCAGCTTTACACCATTCCGTCAGGTCCTATCACTGGTCACTGAAGAGAATAGATTGATGCCTACCCCTCCACTCTGCCTCGTGAGGAAGCTGTAGACCACAATGAGGTCTCCCCTCAGCCTCCTCTTTTCCAGGCTGAGCAGGCCAAGTGACCTCAGCCGCTCCTCATACATCTTCCCCTCTAGGCCCTTCGCCATCTTTGTAGCCCTATTTAATTATTTATTTATTTTAATTTAATTTATTTTTTATTTTAATAAATTATATTCACACAATATCCTGAGTTGGAAGGGAGCCACAATGATCATTGAGTCCAACCAGTTTTGAATAACTTAAGCTGTCATGCATTTCTTAGATGTATGAACTTCTTCAACAAAACCACTGTGAACAGATGATTTTCCAGGTGTACTTCATGAAAATTTTTAATACTTCTGCAAATAGAGATGAATATCCAGGATGCTATATTCTTTGCATTGTTCAATGCTGCAGTAGTTATTAATAGTACTGTAGTAGAGTGCACTGTAGTGTTATATCTACATACTGCCTCGGAACAAGATAATGTAAAGTTAATCAACAAAAGAGAATTATTTTCCTAAGCCAAAAACCATAAAATCATGAAAAAAAAAATAAAAAAAAAGAAAGAAAAAGAAAAAGAAAAACAAAACAAAACAAATAATAATAGTAATAATAATAATAGTAATAGTAATAATAATAATAATGATAATAATAATAATACAGTATACTTCACATCCACAGCTATTAACAGACTTTGAGCTGGTATTCAAACAGTTACATGTGAACAAACCTTCATAGTATGCACTCCCCAGATTCAGAGTTAGAAAAGAAAATGCAGATGCAATTTCATGTATGTTTTGGAGGCAACTGGAGACTAACTGTAGGACAGATTTCAAACCAATTAATTTTGAGGCAAATCAAAGCAGAGAGAAATAATTTACTGCCTCTTTGACAGGGACACAAGCTATGAACAGAGCACAGTCAGATTCTGCCTGGAAAGTGTAACAGCTGCAGCAAACATATGGAGCTGTCATGGAAGAAAAGCTGTTCGATTTGTAGAGTGAGACCTTAAATAAAGTGATTGATGCTGGATATGATACAGAAATGCATCAGATATCCCTTTTTCAGGAAGATCTCTAGAGAGAAATACAAAATGCTCTAATAAATGGGACAGGCTGAAACACATGTAATACCCCTGAAATAAATGTTAAAATCACTTAGAGTTATATTGGTAATGAGTCAATAAAACTGAACACAAAATATAGAAAATACAAAGTAAAAATGAATCTCTGATCACAACTACCATTCTATCTTCCTACTGTGCATATCTGTTAAGCTATTATTTTATTATTTTGTGATAGTTAAAATTGTTATATTACTTACGCATTGGAAAAAGGTGTAATACAGTAATTTGCTTTCAATAAGTCACAAAAACTCTCAGTGAATTTGATGTTAAAGGCTAGATTTCTGTAAGCTTGCTAACATTGAATAATGCCATCAAAGAATAAATGTGTTAAATCCATAGGACTTTTGCTAAAGACATTGTGGGAACCAACTTTTTTAGTAACTAGAGGTGGAATCTGAAGAGAGAAGGCAAGAGTTGTTCCCCATGAATGAACTATACATGTGTATGAACAACCACTATACTTTTCTTCTTCCTTAAATATACAGTAGGTTGAGAAACTGCATTTATGCCTTCAGAAGTTCCTTAGAGACTAAAAGAAGAGCTGAGAAAGGTATTAAGGATATCTTATTTTCATGAAGGATTGATAAACTACTCCAAACATACATGAACTATTATAAAGGGAATAAATAAATAAATGGTAATGATAACTTATTTTGTTGTTGCTATTGTTTGATTGTTTGGTTTTGGTTCTGATAATGCCTGTTCTTGTATTCTAAAACAGTTCTGACTTTTTCCCTGCTTTTTTTTTTTTTTTGCCTTACATCTTTTCTTCATTATAATGTGTAATAAAAATGATAATTAACCCTTGTTAGAGGTTTGTTCAACTGGAAAGGATGCTATTTAAAACAATATTTGGGAAATTCAAATTCAGCCAATGCTTTTACATGATTATCAATATTATTTAAAATAATAATAGACCACTAAACCTTAATCTAACTATAAAGAAAATTATGTCAGTTGAGGTAAATGATTAAATAAACTCCCAAGTGCACTGAAAGTATAATACCGTATCTTCAGTTCTCGTAGTGTAGAGGCCTACAGATAGATCTAGATTTGTGGAGATAGTGTTCTGGGCATCTTCATATTCCAGAAAGTGAGATTTTGAGTTTTTGAGATTGTTGATCTGCTAACAATCAGGCAATAGGTGAAAAAAAGGTATTTAGAAACTACTATGAAACTGGCTAAGCATTGCAGGGAATGTGTCTATATGTATAAGAGTATGCCACAAAATCCAGAGAAGTGTTGCATTAAATTGGGCTGGAAATTTTTTTTTATATTCCAGGCAGGAAAAAATAACATGACTACCAGTAAAAGTTAATTAATCAGTATTAAAGTTTCATGGCAAAACTTCCCTCTGTGATAAAAACAAAACTGTTCTGTTACTCTATTTTCTTTATCTAACTTCTGATCCTTGTTTTAGTGCAATAAGGTATGGAAATAAACTTTTTTTGTTGTTGTTTGTTTGGTTGGTTGGTTGTTTTGTTTTGTTTTGGTTTGGTTTTGTTTTTGCTTTTTCCTCCTAAAAATCTCCTTAAGCTTTATTCATATGTGCTAGATCATGAATATGCTCTGAGCCACAAAATACAACAAGCAGATAAATACAAAAAATACTGGTAATTATGGAAATTTTAAAGAATGTGTTCTTAGTAATCCTGAGTGCACTTATATCTTGTTGATATAATTCTCAAGATCAGTATGATTAGGGCCAGTAAATATAGGGCTCCATAATTACTATTTAGTTAACTCTTTTCTCTTTTAAATAAGCTTTAACTTTAATAATAATAATAATAATAATAATAATACTTTCATAATTATTCTAATCACATGGCAAACATACAGATATAAAGACATCTTCATATTCTGGAGCAGCAACAGGTTTTTTTGGCAAAAAGCAAAGGCTTCAGTTGTCCCTTGCTATACTGTTCTTCAATACTTGTACTTGTACTTGTACTATGTGCTTCAAGCAATTATATACAATTTAACTCATATTACGTTCTGAAAAGAAAATCAGTATCTTGCCTACCTTTGGAACCTTTAAAATCTGATGGAAAATATCCATGACAGTGCCTACAATCCTGTATTTGGCTAACCATATATTGAGGGATGAGACTACAAAAAGGTGTATATTATAATTTTCCTCCACCATCCCCTTACAGAGAAGGAATTATTTACTTAGGGATCTGCAATTTCTAATCATGCCCTGCCTGCGCACTCTCTCTTCTCAGAGAATAGCTTCCACACAACACTTCCCTTGACAATTCTAGCAGCAAAGAGAGCCTAAGTTCTGCAACTGACTCAGTACTGTGGGAGCTTCTTGATGGTGTCCTTTAACAAACAAAAAGGCAAAAATGAACTAGCAAATCGTATCTAATTTTTGAAGTACTATTAAAAATAAATAAATAAATAAATAGGTAGATAAATAAATAAAAATCAACTGAAGGGTAGTTTTTCCAGTGATTTATCCTCTCTTGCATGTAACCTCTCACTTTCAAACACTGTGAAGAGATTCTTACTGATGAATACTATGTCTTCCATATACTAATTCTACTATAGAAAAGACTAGACTTTAGATATATTCAAGGCTCTTGCAATACTGACTGCAGTATAGTCTCGTGCCATGGGAGTGGAGTTGCCTTTTGGATCACTGGATCCCAGGTTCTTTATATTAAAAAAAAAAAAGTTTTTCAACTGCTGAACCTCTAAGGACAAAGAATGCATCAGAAATCACAATAACCTCATGAACAAAATGATATTTTGAATGAATACCTACTGGGATCAATAAAGGCACAGCATATCTGCTACAGATCATCAGATATTTTTATAAACTGTTATAAGTGCAACAGTTTTAGAATAAATGGACAGAATTAAAGAAGTGACATGAATTCCAGGAGGTAGATTCAAATATTTGTTTTCATTTCACCTAAAACTGGCCACTTTCTTCACCAATATTTAACACATAAATGTTTTTCTCAATTTTTTTAGGAAAAAAAAAAAAAGAAAAAGATAAAAAAAAATATGAAAAAGTGATCCCCAAAACTTCCATGCACTGGGTCTGAATCAATCTAAAAGAAAGAAAAGAAAAGCAGCCACTACTAATTAAATAAAGTATAATATTCACAGCTTGATCTAGCTTGATAGTCCCTAAGAACATTAATTAGGTTTACAGTAAAAAAAAAAAATTAAATACTGAGACACATCTGAAAACTTTTATGTAATTTCATGTTCATGAAACATACTATCAAGTATGTTTCAGTTCATGAAACATACTATCAAGTGACAGAAGGAGCAAGATTCTTCATTTTATTCTGAATGAATACTTATGACAAGAATCGTGAATTTGTAAACTGATAACTATGCAGGTGCTGGACATGATTTTGAAATGATAAATGTATACTTGGTTGTCAAAGGAAAAGAAATAGCATCACCCTAAGAGAGAATGTTTCAACAAGATGTTGCTCAAAGAAAAGACAGTTTTTTATTTATAGAATTTAGATTTTGGAGACGGCATGTGTATGAACTAAATGCAAATAGTAGAAGTTCTAGTATTAACAGAAAGGATAACTGGTGATTGGTATTCGTTGTATAAAAGATAAATATTTGTAGTACTCACAGGGTAATAAAATCTTCTTTAATATTTCTTTCCAAATAAAGTTATTTTTTTGTCTTTTTTATATAAGTAGTAGTGGTTACTAATCTCAATTTCTCAGAACTGTCTTATTTTCAGTATCTGAATATATTATTTAACACCTAAAAGTCCCCTAATATGCTGTCTAATAGTATTGAATGTTTAACAAAGGGTGGTTTTTTTTTGTTTGTTTGTTTGTTTTGTTTGTTTTTGTTTGTTTGTTTAGTTCATTTATGGTTTTGTTTGTTTTTCAATATATATTTTGTTTAATTCCAGCAAATACAAGAGAAGTACTGTATTTTAGATTTAGTCAAATGTATGAATTAGCCAAGGCCTTCTGCAACAACAGGAAGGAAAGACAGTCTCACCCTCAGATATCTAACTTAACATTTAGAAGTACTTATTGCTTTTGAATAATATGTCTGCAATAGGATGTAAAAGACAAATTAATTTTTAAAGAGCTGAATCAAATTCACTGGAAGGCAGAGATTACACTGATAACTCTATCTAAAGCCTTATCCCTTCCTTCAGTCAGTTCCTTCAGTCGGTTCCTCTCTATCTTTCAGATACTTATATTTATACTTATATATATATACTTATATACTATACTCCTGTAGCTTGCGTTGGATTGATTTCTTAGGTCCAAGGTTTCCCAGTCTTGCAGCACTCCCCCCATACCTCCACCCTCCCACCCTCCCCCCAAAATTCCTGGATTTTTACCATCTCGACCTTCCTAAACTCCTTAAGTGCCATAGGAAGGTTCCTATCTTCAGTCAGATTTTCATTTCCTTCAGATTTTACCTACCTCTGTCAGATATTATTTAATCTCCCAAATCAAAACAGTTTAAAAAATAAGAGATTTTCTTCCCTGCACGGTCTTCTTCTCTCTGTCATGACTGTTCTTCGGATCATTGTCCTACAAGGTTTTATGAAGCTTAATGATAGCTAAACTCAGACTTACAGAAGCCTGAAGTACTGATTTCAGCTAAAACCAAGTATTTAAAAAATACTTTTACTGGCATATGTTAAATATAGTTTACAGGTGTGTGTTAATATCAAAGCTTGACAATATTTTGGAGCTAAAAATACTGCTATATTTTTAGCACCAATGTATTAAAATGTGCTAGGACTCGTTGAGTGATGGCTGAATATGGCTGATACTTGTAAATCTTTGATTCTCCTTTATTGTTTGTTTATGAGAGATGTAAATTAACAGAAAATTCTGAACATGGAGTTAGAGTCTTTTTTTCCTCTATATATTTTATATATTTCAGCAGCCTCTCATTCAATCACTTTCAGCTTAATACTTACATATTTATACTTACACACACATATATATGTTAAATAGGGTTTTGCTATGTGAATAGTGTCAAACATATTTCAAATATGTCAAACATGATTGCACCTTCAAGTTAACATATGTTTTCTCCCAGGACTCATTTGGGTTCCAGAAAAATAGAAAGCTGATGAATTACACAAAGTAGTGAACTGTATTATCTCTAGCTAAGGTAATGTGTCTCTAGCTAATAATGTGTTCTCAGAATCACAAAATCGTAGAATGTCTCAGGTTGGAAGGGACCTTAAAGATCATCTAACTCCAATCCCCCTGCCATAGTCAGGGATGCTGTCTACTAGATCAGGTTGGCCAAGTCCCCATCCAGCCTGGCCTTGAACACCTCCAAGGATGAAGCATCCACAACTTCTCTTGGCAACCTGTTCCAGTGCCTCACTACCCTTACAGTGAAGAATTTCCTCCTAATATCTAGTCAAAATTAAACACTTTTATTTTAAGACCCAACCCATTTATCCTATCATTATCTACCTGAATAAAGAGCCCTTTTCCATCATACACAGTTTTATGTATGTTGTTTATGTATGATTATTATGCACAGTTATAAAAAAAAAAAAAAAAAAAAAAACTTTTTATATATAAAAACCTTTTTATATACAAAAACCTTTGAGTTCACTGTATAATATATATATATTGTAATTATCTCTTGCTTATACTCCTGTAGAAAACAGAAGCTATTACTAGTTAATTTTCAAAGTTATCATTAACTGAAGTGAAACCTATATCCAGCAAATTAAACAAGGAAGTCAATATTAATTTTAGCAGGAGTAGAGGTGGACCTAAATTTGATGAAATAGTAAATACAAGATAAGACTGTATAGAGGGTTCTAAAAGAGCATTGAGGTTGAGTGTCTTACATATGAAAATAGCCAAACATGTTTGGAACCATGCTTCTGCACATAAAAGTGAGAGGATAATCACTTATGTGAGAATCACAGCTGTATTTATTTGTCCTTACAGATTTTGCATAAGTGAGATTTTACATTCATAACAATTTTTGACAATGTGTTATCTGTATTGTAACACTACACAGATTAGCATTCATTTTTAGCCACAAACAAAAGTCATACTGCTCAATATTTCAAAACTTATAAAGCCTATTAATTAGTAACACTGGCTGTTATGTGATATGTTATTGTCATTCATCTAACAGATTTATTTTGGTTTTAAATGATGTAACTGAAGGGCTTTTTTCCTCTGTCATTTACAATCCCATACAGGGACAAACCCACACAGACAGAAACCCACACATAATATGGCCTTATTAACTGAAAGCAAATGCATCTGAAACAAACAATCTCTGCTCATAGAATAACATTTTGGAAGTTTCTGACAACAAAATATATAAACTGTTAATTCAGTAACTCAGGATGATGTATATGCTAGAAATAAGTGACTTTAGCTGATGACATTGAAAATCCTATTTTTTTTAAAGTAAAATTTTCTGTAGTTATTATTTGTACATAAACCCAGGTAATATATTCTGACTGAATGGTTACAGTAATAGAATCAGACGTTTCCTTCTGTATCCATTAGAAAAAGTTTCCATCTGTTTTATTTACTTGGCTTCATTAGCAATTCATCATCTTACATTTTGAAACAGAAAGCAAAATCAAAGTATAAAATCTTCTAAAGCTAGTAAAATGACTCAGTGTCAAAGAAGAAAACACAGATATGTTGTAAAGTCAGTCTCTTGGTTTTAACATGAAGTTGGGGATATAAAACCATGCAAATTAAGAAATCAACGTTTATGGATGCAGTACATGTTTCTCGTAAGATCTCAACTCATACTAAAATCACAAACCTCTTTCTCTTGGAGAGGAATTATTTTGTTTAACTGAAATGGTAGAAGCTTCTAGCACAAAACAGTCATATACCATTAAAAAGATATTGTTAGGTATCAATATTAACTAGTGAATTAAGTATTGTGTTAGGAGTCAGGAAATCCTGGAAGGAAATCTTTTTTCCAATAAGTAGAAGCACATAAAGATAATTTGATACGAATCTGAATGTTGGATTTTTAGCTAAACTTCATTTTTTACACAACTACAAGTCATTTGAAGAGAACATACCAACACCTAAAACAGGAATCTCTATATTGAGATATAGTTTGTAAGAGCTCTCCCACAGTGCTAAGAAAAATAAAAATATTATGAAATGCTTTCTGCTAGAAATTTTGTATTTGTGCTTATCCAGTGGTTGAAAGGATCCAGTAGAAAGAGTCTGACATTATACAAAATATGTCATTATGCATGGAAAAACAAAAAACAACAACAACAACAAAAGCTCTGCCAGTATTTATGATTATTCAGTAAACCACGAGGCCAAAATCTGTTTACTCTCAGATAGTGGTTGTATTTCACAAAATATAATAAATTAACTAATTAATGCCTTGTGAATCTCTATTAGATCACATTTGGCATAGTCACTAATTTTCTTATGCCCTCTTAAATTTCACTCTCAGTTCAGAAAAACTGAAAACACAGTTGCTATGACAAAGATTGACTGTGGAGTACCCTACTTTCTACATAAGATTTGCCACTGTGTGTAATATTTAGCATTTTACTGGGAGCTGTCATAGAAAAAGATTGAACATGAGATCCTGTACATTGGCATTATACTGGGGTATTTTCAAAGATGAATATCTTGAATTTTATTTAAAATGAGATGATGTTCCCTGGCAATATATAACAGCCACTCTACTGAACAGGTGGAGCAAAACAAATGCATCCATCACAAAGAGATCTAATGCTTAAAGAGGTAAAAGAAACGCCACACTGATACATAGATTTATGTCCACTGGTCCAAAAAGAAGCAGCAGTTTTGCTCCAGTCACAGGCTTTGAATTTGACCTATTCCTAAAATGAAACAATGATGTGGAATCATGATCCACTGCTCTGTAAGCCTGATGTACTTCACCGTTCCCCCCAAAATCTGCATTTTTTCAGGAATTGCTCTGCTGTTATTTGTATTTTTATTTTTGAGAGAGGAGAGTGGAAGAGAGGAGAGAATATAATTATCTTTACAAGAGTTAATCTTTTCCTTTCTATCTGAAACCATAGAAATATTTTTCATAATTAGAAATTATGAAAATTCAAGAAAGGCAGAGTAAGACTGTATTCTGCTGAATCTTTACAATGTAAAAAAACTAGTGAAGAAGAGGAGAGGCACAGTCATGATACTACAGCATGAATTCAGAATTTACTTTCTTTACTTTCTGAACAAGAACACATTTTTGTACAAAGCTCTGTTCATGTCCCATAGCTATTTAGGGGATGTAGGAGGAAACGTTGACAGTGTCTCTCTTAAGCCCCCTTGTAGCTACTACTGCAGCCACTGCCAACTTGGCATTGCTACGATCCTATCAGACTCTATGTGGGATTTGTAAAGCCTAACAAATCAAGAAAAATTTTGCTTCACCACAAATACAGGATTTTCTATTAGGAGGTAAGTATTATGAAAGGTATGTTGTTTTAAAGATTAAAATTTTCTAGAAGTTAGGTGGCCCAAACAGCTATTGACTTAGAGTGATTAAAATCTATATTTAAAAGTATATCTTTGTGTTGGAAAAATCAACTTAATATCTTTTAATATCTCTGCGGTGAAAATATAAAACTAAAAATTGTGAAGATTTGCAGTGATTCTCAAAGAAGAAGAAACAGGTACCATTTCTTGATGATAAATTATAAATTGTTTTAATTAAATATACAATAAACATTATAGTCCAGTTTGTGGAGGTTTAACTTTTTTCACTTTTCAGCAATACTGCCTAAATGGGCCCTTGAGACACAGACTACTTAATTCTAGATCATTTTAGATGGTTTTACCATACAACTAAATGAGAAGTACAATTTCCAGGTATTTCCAGTATAAGTCAGTGTGCTGCACACATTGTTAAGCTCCAGAATGGTCAGGTATAATACATCTTGAATAGGGTCAAAGTTCACAAAGAAGCAGAAACTGGTGGAATATTATTGATATTTTTGTATTTTTGCTGCAGAACGTTATTAGGAACACATTTTTTAATTATTATTATTTTTCCCTTTTTTTTTTTTTTGAATCAAAAATGCTGTTATTTCAGGATTCTCTTAAGTCTCATGAATGATAATGACGAAAGATCTGCTCATACTGTACTTAACACATTTTCTGAAGGTATATAAGAACATAGGAATGGTTGTGCTGAGTCATATTAAAAGTCCATTGAGCCCATTGAGCCCATTTTCTTTCCACAGTGGCCAGTAGTAGAAGTCTAAATAAGAGAAAGGCATGCCAACATTCTTCTAGCCCCTCAGCTCTGCCCTTCTGCAAAGAAGCCTTCGGTTCAGATTTCATGAGAAGTGAATGAATGTCCAAGGTGAGTCTCTGAAGTATTCGCTGTCACAAAGCATTTTTGGCCTCCTTTAACTAACACCAAGCTGGAACTGAACACCACCAGATGATAAGAGCATTGTAAAGGGGAAGGAAAGTAGGGAGTATAAAAGCTGCCTCTTGATTATGAATGTTGGGGTTGTGCCTAGAGGCTTTCGCTGATCTTGTAAAAGTCTTGTGGAGACTTGCAGCATCAAAGGTAGGAGAAAGCTTGAGCTGGTGGCAGGGCTAACTGTGGCTTTCAGAGTGCCGAGTGTTTATTTAGGTGAACTTTTAATGCAATCCCATACTCCATACTACTTTAGAATGGGCTTAAATCAAACCACTGAAATTAGCGGTATTTGTTTAGGCAGTTAATTAGGCTGGTATTTCAGTGAATACTAGATTACAAATCTAATCCTATGCTGTATTATCTATTATTATCTATCTATTATTATTATTATGCTGTATTATCATAGCACAAAGCTATTTTCTGAAATCCTTACCACATAAATATTTTGTGTTATATTATATTCAAGGATTTTTCAGATCGTAAGATCCTTAGCTCTTGATTCTCCTCATAGTCCTACCCTTTTTTCTTCTTCTTGCTGTTATGAAAACAAGATCAATGATAGGGACATTGGGACCTGTATTTTGTACAGAAAAATCTGCAGAAGCTTCTATATGACCTTGTCTCTTTGTTCAAAGTGAACACTATTAGCAGCAAAAATTTATCTTGATGTGCACCTCTATTTTCTCAGCAATATAGTTTAAAAATTTAAAATGGCAATAATCTTTGAACAGTAAAAAAAGTGGAATTGATAATGAAACTACCTCCTCCAGGATATCTCTAACCATTACTGTCTCTCTGTGTATATTCTCTAGACTTCCAGGTGTTATATGAATATTTCACATTTGTAGCATTTGAGGAGGTGGGGAGGGGGAAGGAAGAAGACAGCTTATCATCACCCTAAACTAGGCGTGTGAATGAACAGCCTAACTAAGTAGTCTGAATCATCCACTGGATGTGATTCTTTTTTCATTTTCCATAGAAAGATTGAAGGGACATTAGATCATAATTCAGTTACCAGGAGTTGGATGCTGTAAATATTTGACCCACACAAAAATGCTTAAATAACCATGATGATACTGAATAGATCCTGTAAAGTTCCTTGCATTTTAGGTTCCATTAATGTTTCTAAGCACCCAGTAACATTGTTCAGTTGTACATAATACATGTTTATAGAGGGTTACAGCCATAAAACAAAAAGAAAAGCAAAAACAGGAAGGAGAGCTTTAGTTTCTGCAGCATTCTAAACTGGAAAGCATGACTCTATTTATATGGTGCATGCAAACTGTAATTCTATGTGTGGTGTAAATGCCTGAAGTAACTAGGAAAATGAAACTAACATTCCCATTTTTAAGGAGAAGGTACAGCATTGAAGAGGCTTTCAGGGTAGGGCATAACTGCATTATCTGAGCGTTCCCTAGGCTCCCAACCTTAGATGCTATCGCGCTGGGGAAACTTGGTGTGCTAGCTCTAAGGAACAGCACGGAGCGTAGAGTGGAGTGGAGACACCACAGCTAGGCTCTGTAATCAGGTGGGGCCTCGATTGTTCTTGTGCACAAAGCTGCACTTTTTGCCACCCTGAGTCAAAGACCTGTCATGTTTTGACAAATGATGTACCCTAGTGTACTTTTTGCTCATTATAATATCATTATAATACCAAAACACACCTCCATCCCAAAAGCTACCCGCCTCCAAGGTGCGACCACCCCTCACTGAGCATGCGCCCTGAATTTCTCGGAGCCTATTACTTTAAAAGGAGACAGGAAAACTTTACACCAATCATGACTAAGATATGCTTGACTAGAGCCACTCAAGCTCCACCTAAAAGATAGAAAATAATATAAATTGGCCCAAGAGAAAGGGGATGTTAGGGAAGATACCACTGTCAGGGGAGATACCGTCCCGAGGACAACATCCTTAGGACCTCCTGACTCCTGGGATCAGTCGATGGGCTGAGCCTCTCTTCCCCACCCATTGGGACACCTTTGGGTGAGATCTGAATACTTGCTTATAAATCTCTATAGAGTCTTTGATCCTTTTAACGCGTTTATTTCTAGGCTGCGCACCTGTGACACCTGTACCTACAACTACAACAACACCTATAACACCTGTAACATCTGTAACACCTATAACACCTGTGTATTTCATGCATACTAGCTTGCTTTTGCAGACAGTCCCTATCACCGGCAATCCAAAAGAACCTGATTATCTGTTGCTGTAATAAACCATATTTGATTGCATTTTGATAACTCTCATTAAGTGCAATGAGGGTGAGGGTGGTTATCCGTGATAGTTCAGTGTTCTGAATCTAACCAGACCCCCAGACGGTTAATGCGTTTTTGGTGAATGTCTGAATGGACCCCCAGACGGTTAACGTGTTTTTGGTGAATGTCCAACTGGTTCAGTACTCTGAATCCGACCGGGCCCGTAACGGTTAATCAGCTACACCTCTTAACGCGACACTATGTTAGATAGTAGATGTGACATAAAAGTAAAAACTTAAAAAATACTTAAAAAATCCACGTGATACTTATGTTCAGACACACCTAAAAAAAAAAAAAAAAAAAAAAAAGAAAGAAAAAATCCAATGGAACAGTCACTTCAATGTATCTAATCCAAGATTTCATGTGAAATCTGTTTTCAGAGAGACTGTTCTGATATTATAGAAGGTTTGTTTCATCACTTTGTCTAATAACTAAAATTAATTTAAAAATTCATAAGTAACAAATACCTTGTAGACTGTTAATAATATATCAGAGAGTCTTGTTAATGCTATCTACCTAATGGAATAATTTCATTTATTCCTTTATTGTTTGTGTGGGCAGGAACAGATTTAACTGTAAAATCACAAAAGATAGAGTTCTTAGCAAATTGCTAGTTTCACTCATTAAATAAAAATAAAATAAAATAAAATTTGGGCCAAACACCCTTGAAATCACAAAACCTTGGCTTCTTAACACTACAACAAATACCCAGTATTTGTAACAGAAATTGATGCATACAGCAAAAAAGATGGTGTTGAGCACCTGACATCTATGCTATACATGTTTTTGAAGGTTTTAGTTTATACTGGTTCTAGTCTAGCTCCACAGCCTGAACACACAATTGTAACTGGAGATTTCAGTTTAATTCCATACAAAAAAAAAAAAAAAAAAAAAAAAAAAAAAAAAAAGTTGAGTTTTACTTGTAATTCAGACTTTTGCCTGAATCATGTAAACATGACACCAATCATCTAAACATGACAATAAATAAAAACAGTAAATAAAATGATTAATTTTTGGCTCACAATTTAAGTAAAGGAAATTTTTAATTTCTTAAATGAATTTCTGAAAACAAGCTAGGAAACTGATTATCTATTTTCATATGTGTATATATAAATATATAAATATACCAATGAATTTTCTGGAACAGTCTCTTCTAGTTAAACATACATCCCAAGACCTGGAGCATGATGCACCTTTCCCCAAGGTACACCCAGTCAGGGTGCAGTCAATTGTGCATGTAAATGTGTAGGTATGTCTTTACAACTGGAAGAATAATCAGATGTTCCATTGCCAAAATAAATAAATAAATAAATAAAAATACTCAAAATCCAAGCAAACAAGCAAAGACAATAAAAGACATATACTTTTACTAAGCAAAAGGTCTACTCAGGCTAAATGAGATCATATAAATGTCCGGTTCAAAAGGGGGAAAAAAATAAATTAATGTCCAAAATTTCAGTGAAATGTCACCATTGTCTTCGCTGCATGTTAGCTCATGTCAAAGACTGAATAAATCATTTACATGTATACTTTCATTTCATTATCTATTTTCTACAAAGGTTAGGATATGGTCATATAAGTACAATTTTAGCACAATCTAATATAACCAAATGTGTGTGAGTTTGGGCATGGGATCAAAAACCGAACTTCTTTCCTATGTGGCTAACAGTCCTCTGACATACTGATAATGTGGTAGGGTCATGATTTTTCTCCATGACCAGGAGACTCTTAGTAGTGCGTAGTTAAATGGTGGTTCTAGGAGACTCTTAGTGGCATGTAGCTAAATGGAGATTGAGAGGAATGGAGAACTGATATCAGCTATTTTTATTTGACCTTGAAACATTTTAATTAATTGAATTAAAGTCAGCATATAATTTAGAATAACTGATTCAGAGAAAAAGGAAAAGTTTTTTACAATAGTAATTTTCATGGTGCTGTAAAAGTGTACATCTTAGAGTGATAGGGGACTTTCTGATGAAAACAGATCTCACTAAACCCAGAGGCTGGGAGCTACAGAATCCCCAGTGAAACAGAAGCCTTGACACAGTATTTTTAGGGTATCTACCATGGAGCCAGGTGCTCAGCCAAGCCTCTAGAATTTTAATATTTTACTTGTTATTCCAACACACCCTGATGTGCAGCCATTGTGGCCTTCCAAACTATACCATAAGCAATATATGTATGTATATAAGCACATATATACATATATCTAATATATAACTATCTAATATCTAATATATTATGTATTAGATATAATATAATATATAATATATAATAATATATATATATTTTTTTTTCCTTAGAGAATCTAAGACATTAAAGCCAATATTCCAAAAGGCTTAAATATATTTTCCACAGCTCTTGGGATGCCTTGCCATGCCTGATCTCTTGGAATTTTAGACTTATAGTACAGGTGATGGCTTGTTCTATCCTTTCTTTCTCCACTTCTGCTGCAGCAAAATAAATAAATAAATAAATAAATAAATAAAAATACAATGGATATTTTCATTACCAATTTCCCATTCCAGCATAAGGACAGTCAGAATCACAGAATCACAAAATGGTTGAGGTTGGAAGGGACCTCTGGAGATCATCTGGTCCAATCCCTCTGCCAATTGGGGCCACCTAACACACGTTGCACAGGATTACATCTAGGTGCATTTTGAATATCTCCAAAGAAGAAGGATCCACAACATCACTGGGCAACCTGTTTTGGTGCTCTGTCACCTTTACATAAAGAAATGTTTTCTCATATTCAGTCAGAACTTTCAGTTTGTGCCTTCTGCCTCTTGTCCTGTGGCTGGGCACTACTGAAAAGGATCCAGCCCCATCCTCTTAACACCCTCCCTTCAGATATTTGTACACATTGATAAAATTCTCTCTCAGTCTTCTCTTCTCCAAGCTAAACAGGCCCAGTTCTCTCAGTCTGTCTTCATACCACAGGTATTCCAGTCCCCTAATCATCTTAGTAGCCCTCCACTGAACTCCCTCCAGTAGCTCCATGTCCCTATTGTACTGGGGAGCCCAGAACTGGACACAGTACTCCAGGTGAGGCCTCAACAGGGCTGAGCAGAGTGGGAACATAACCTCTCTTGACTTGCTGGCAACACTTCCTAATGCACCCCAAGATACTGTCAGTCTTCTTGGCCACAAGAGCACAATTCTTGGTAATGTTAACCTTCTGTGCACCAGGACTCCTGAGTTCTTCTCCACAGGGCTGCTTTCCAGAAGGTCAGCTCCAAACCTGTACTGGTGCATGAGGTCACTCCACCCTAGGTACAGGACCCTTCATTTGCTTAACTTCATGAGTTTCCTCACCACCCAATGCTCTACCCTGTCCAGGTTCCTCTGAATGGCAGCACAGCCCTCTGGCATATCAGTCACTCCTCCCAGTTTTGTGTCATCCACAAACTTGCTGAGGGTGCACTCTATTCCATCATCCAGGTCACTGATGAGTAAGTTGAACAATGGATCCAGTATGGACACCTGGAGGACACTGCTACCTACAAGGATCCAGCTAGACTCGGTGCTGCTGATCATAACACTCTGAGCTGTGCCATCCATTCAGTTCTCAAAATACCTCACTGTCCACTCATCCATCCCACAATTCCTGAGTTGCCTATGAGGATGTTATGGGAGACAGTGTCAAAAGCCATACTGAAATCAAGATAGACAACATTCACTGCTCTCCCCTCATCCACACAGCTACTCATTCCATCATAGAACGCTATCAAGTTGTTCAAGCATGATTTCCCCTTGGTGAACCCATGCTGACTACTCCTGAGCACCTTGTTTTCCTCCACTTTCTTGGAGATGACCTCCAGGATGAGTGATTCCATCACCTTTCCAGAGATGGACATGAAGCTGATGACCAGAACGTTCAAACAAAGTAGAAAAGGTTGCTTAAAACTAGTTTTGAACAACTAACTAAAAGATTGCCTGTTTGTTGTTTCTCCTAAATTAGTATAGATTGCATTTTTTTTTCTGTCTGCAGCTTTACAGTACAATATATTATGATATGAAGCATCTGTTTTTGTTGCTTTTTAAAATATATATATAATTATTATTTTCCTGATGGAAGTACTAGTAGTATTATACTACCAAGATAAAATGTAATAAATAACCATAAGAGCATAAAGTAGTGCACATGCTGTAAAGCATACATAAATAACTAGTAGTTATATTTTCCTTCAAAGTTAGATGTTCCAGTTCATAGTACAATATAAATCTAAATCCAAAACAACAGTTTCTTCTGGGAATATAAGTACACTATTAACAAACACACACACATTTTAATAATGTTGACATCTATTTATTCAAACAACTTTCCTGGCAGTAGTACACTTATATTTGTGACTCAATTTGAATTGTTCAGGACACTGGTAGGGAGGGTCCCTTGGGAGTCAGTTGTGAAGGGCAGAGGGGTCCAGGACGGCTGGACACTCCTCAAGAAGGAAGTCTTAAAGGCACAGGAGCAGACTGTCCCTGTGTGCTGTAAAATGAGCTGGTGGGGAAGAAGACCGGCATGGCTGAACAGAAAACTTTTGCTGAGTGTCTGGGAGAAAAAGAGTTTATGTCCAGTGGAAGAAGGGGCAGGCAACTCAGGGAGAGTACAAGGAAGTTGCCAGCATATGCAGAGAAAAAATTAGGAAGTCCAAAGCCCAGAATGAGCTCAACCTCACCACTGTGGTTAAGGATAATAAAAAATGTTTTTATAAAAATATTAATGGCAAGAGGAGGGCCAAGGACAATCTCCATCCTTTACTGGATGCAGGGGAGAACATGACTACTGAGGATAAAGAAAATGCTGAGGTTCTTAATGCCTTCTTTTCATTTGTCTTTACTAGCCAGACCACTTATCCTCAGAGTACTCAGACTCAAGACCAGGAAGTCTGGGATGGGAAGCAGAGGAAACACTTCCACAATTCAGGTGGCAACAGTTAGAGACTTGCTGCTCTACCTGGGCTTTCACTAGTCCATGGGGCCAGATGGGATCCACCTGAGGGTGCTGAGGGAGTTGTCAGATGTGAGTCCTGGGCTGCTTTGCATCATCTATTAGTAATCATGGTCATCCAGAGAGGTCCCAAATGACTGAAGACTTGTAAATGAGATGCCCTTCTATAAGAAAGGTCGTAAGGAGGACCCAGGGAACTACAGGCCTGTCATCCTGACCTCAGTGCTAGGAAAGGTGATGGAACAATCTTGAATGCAATCATGCAGCATATGCTGGACAATCGGGGGATCAGGCCCGGTCAGCATGGGTTCACGAAAGCCAAGTCATGCCTGGCCAACCTCATCTCCTTCTATGACTGGGTGACCCACCTGGTAGATGAGGGAAAGCCTGTTGACGTAGTCTCCCTAGACTTCAGCAAGGCCTTTGACATGGTCTCCCACAGTAATCTGCTGGAGAAGCTGGCATCCCATGGCTTGGACAGGTACACTCTTTGCTGGATTAAAAACTGGCTGGATGGCCAGGGCCAGAGAGTGGTGGTGGACAGAGTGAAATCCAGCTGGTGACCAGTCACCAGTGGTGTTCCCAGGGGTTGGTGTTGGGACCAATCCATTTTAATATCTTTATTGATGATTTGGATGAGGGAATTGAGTGTACCCTCTGTAAATCTGCAGATGACATCAAGTTGGGGGCAACTGTTGATCTGCCAGAGGGTAGAAAGGCTGGAAAGCTGTGCAGAGGAAAAGAACCTGGGGGTGCTGAGTGTTGCTTGCCTGAACATGAGCTGGCAGTGTGCCCAGGTGGCCAGGACAGCCAATGGCATCCTGGCTTGTATCAGGAATAGTGTAGCCAGCAGGACCAGGGAGGTGATCGTTCTCCTGTACTCTACTCTGGTGAAGCTGCATCTTGAGTATAATGTTCAGTTTTGGACCCTTCAGTACAAGAAAGATATCAAGGCCCTGGAGTATGTGCAGAGAAGGGCTATGAAACTGATGAAAGACCTGGAACACAAGTCCTTTGAGGAGTGGTTGAGGGAACTGGGGTTGTTTAGTCTGAAAAAGGGGAGGCTCAGGATATTGCTCTCTACAACTACCTTTTCCTTTTCTTTCCCTTTCTTTTTCTTTCCTTTCCTTCTTTTCTTTCCATTATAATTTAAGTTTCTTTGAATTTGTATGATATGATCTAAAAGCCCCAAACTCATAGTTAATAACACTTTTTGACTCTATGAATTCTGAAGAGTCAAGTCTACAATAAGTATTAACGATCACATTTTGCAATACTTTGTTACATACCACCAAAAAACAACTTATAAGTAGGAAATGTGTAGGAAAGGAACTCTTTTTTTTTTTTTTTTTTTTTTTGTGGGATGGTACTTGTCTTTATAGTACCTGGCTACCTTTGGTATTTTGTTTTGAAATAGGTAATTGCCATAAAGCTTATTCTTGCCTTTAAACTCAATCACCTTATGTGATGACAGCAACTAATATGAATTCTAATGATACTGTTCCATTCTAGTCAGTAGAATTATCATTAGTGACTTGAATTGGAAATGGATTGAATCACAAATAAACATGCCATAGAAAGAGATTTTATATGCACCACTGAAATTTATATAATGCTCTCCTCCCACACAGTCATTAATACAGAAGTTTACAGAACATTAGAATCCAGTGATTTGTGCCACATTTTAAAAACTGATATGGATAATTAAAAAAAAATAATAATCTTTTTTTTTTCTTAAGATGCATAGATGCATAATACAAATATCCTACATGATATCCCCTTTTTTTTTACAGATTTTACTCTGCTCTAAGTACCTAATAAAAATCATACCGCTTTGAAGATGTTAAATGAAGACATTCAGTACTTCAGTTTTTATTTGTGTAGAAAGAATTAAGAGCTTGATGTTCTAGTTCTTTTCATTTGCAGATGCATAAAGCAGTCACTTTAGAAAATGAACCCTGTTCAATTTATAGCTAGTGTGTTCTCATTTAGTCTAATCTCTGCTGGGTCAGCATAACATTTTGCATTTACAGTGCCTACTAACACTACTCCCAAACATATTTTGCACCCTAACAAATTTTGTAATCACTAAGTAAGAGAAGGAAAATCTTTCGCTTAAGTGTTAGTACATTTTATACAATCATAATGATATAATATTTGCATAATAGAAGTACTATAAATAAAATAAATAAAATTATAGAGCATCTTTTAACTTAGTAGTTCAGCACCTGGACACATAATTGCTTATTTTATAGCAAACTGTTGATAAGCTTGCCTTTTTATATTAACAAGGACATCATAAATATACTGTTATTAATCTCTTGTTCTCATATACAATAAACTGCAAGTTAGCATCAGTTGTAATACTTGGAAACTCCTTTTGCAGTTCTAGATTGCAACTCTGGGAATTTATCTTTATGAGTTGATTTAACTATCTGTATGCTAGATAGCACCGGTTAATCTGGAAAACAGTTTTTCTTTCAGCTTCAGAATATCAAGAAAGCTTACAGTCTAAGTGGTTTTCTTTGGTAGGTACTGAACACCTCTGAAAAACCGTTGTATTTTAGTTAATTTTTGCATATTTGAACACTCACCTTTCTACAATGCACGTTCTAAAAAACTCATCAGCCAGCAACAATATTTCAAAATAATGTCACAGGTTGGATCAAAAGCAGATATTAGCACAAATTACCTTAGAATACTGTTGCATGGAGATAAAAAGAACCGCAAATGTTAAGTATGCAATTGGCTTGAACTTCAAAGTTTTTTGAATGTGTGTTTCAGGCTGTACAACTAAGGACTCACATTGCTGCAAATCCTTTTGTCATATAAGTCATTATGAGTATCCTGGACTGGAGCCCTAGCTAAAATTATATTTCCTTTTTTAAGGCCCAAGCACTCTGAACGTTATTGGAATCTTCCTCCATGAATAAAACTTTAAGATCTGATGATGACAGCAGGTTTGATGAGGTGCAGATCTCATTACTAATTAAAATTTAAATCAGAGGAAAATTTGACCCTCAGTGTGTGAACAGATTATTCATTTCAGCATTAATAACATACAGTTCTGCTGATTCACTTACATGAATCAGAAAATGTATTTTAACTTAATTATTTACTTTGTAATTGTGTATGTATATACACATGTATATTTTTGATTATACACACACATGTAAAGAAGAAAATTAAGTCTGTTTATATGAATTAATCTCAGCTATAAAAACAATAGCAAAGGAATAAAGAAAAAGATATTACTTAAACTAGAAAGTGAAATGGTGAATTTTTATCTTAGAGGACCCAGACAATGAAATGCATCCTCTTCTTTATACTCGTATTTTGTAAGATTGCTCTTTTTTTGTAAGATTCCTCTTCTTTATACTCATATTTTGTGAGATTGCTGGTCTAGAATATAACCATAGGCAAGTGATAAAGTTAAGCAAGCTACCTTTATCATCAAGAGATTCACCTGATTTTGCTCTCTCTCTCTCTCTTTTTTTTTTTTTTTTTTTTTTTTTATTGGAAGTAAAACCCACTTTTCTAACCTACAGAATTTCAGCCTTATAACCAAAAACATTCTCAGACATGCTTTCCCAATCCTCTCCAGATTTCTATATCTAACCTACCTACTAAGAACACGATACATTTTTGTAAACTTATGAAAGGAATGCCTAACTGGGAACAAGAATATTCTAATATTTAAAATAGAGTATTAGTAGCAATCTCATACAGCAAGAATGTGTTTGGATTTATGTTTTGAACTTCTCTGTTTAACTGTTTTTGTGAGATGGGTTGAAATAAATACTACAGCATTTTAGAGATCAGAGAATTAGCCTTTTTAACAGAAGTTGTCATTGAAGGGTTACAGACAGTTTCAAAAGATAAAGATCTTATTTCACTTTTGTATTTTTTTGTAGTTTATGTTTTATGAAGAATTTCATTGGTCTCAGGAAGTTTGAGAACAAAAGCAGTACCACATATCCTTCTTGGGAAAAAATAAAATAAATAAAATAAAATAAAATATCTCCACCTCCCCAGCAACACACCTTCTCTAGCAACACTAGAAGCTCTGAGAAACAAACTCTCAACACTCAAAGTTTTATAATTATGATTATTTTGTATAATTTTTTCCATTCCTTTCTATGGACCTTTTTGCTGTAATAACTAAGTTGAATTATGGTCATGATTAAAGAAAAAAAACAAACAATCTTCTAATGTTGGCGACTATTCACAGTAACCACAAACAATTTATGAACATTTATGCTTTTTTTTTCTCCTCCTAATTTGTATATTAGGAGGAGAAAATATAAATATATGTTTTAAAATTTGTACGAATCAGACAATGCTAGATTAAAAATACAGTATTTAACAGATGCATTGTCATTAGGTCTTTGCTCTTACATAATCACAATTATTTAAGCACAGGAAAAATGCATGAAAAATGGTAGTCTACTATGCATATATGAAATATTGACAAATATATATATATAACTTGATTTTCAGTGGAGTGTGATAAACTTAGTGAAAAATGTATATAGTTCCAGAAAACTGAGCACGATGACTCATTTGGAAGAGGATACATAACAGTCCTTACACTTGTCCTTATGTCCCTCTCCTTAACAGATTTAAAAATACTATTAAGAAAGAAAATAAGAAATGAAAAAGAAAAAAAAAAAAAGAAAAGAAAAAAAGAAAGAAAAAGAAAAAGAAAAAGAAAAAGAAAAAGAAAAAGAAAAAGAAAAAGAAAAAGAAAAAGAAAAAGAAAAAGAAAAAGAAAAAGAAAAAGAAAAAGAAAAAGAAAAAGAGAGAAAGAGAAAGAGAAAGAGAAAGGAAAAGGAAAAGGAAAAGGAAAAGGAAAAGGAAAAGGAAAAGGAAAAGGAAAAGGAAAAGGAAAAGGAAAAGGAAAAAGAAAAAAAAGGAAGAAAAGGAAAAGGGAAAGGGAAAAGGGAAAGGGAAAGGGAAAGGGAAAGGGAAAGGGAAAGGGAAAGGGAAAGGGAAAGGGAAAGGGAAAGGGAAAGGGAAAGGGGAAGGGGAAGGGGAAGGGGAAGGGAAAGGGAAAGAGAAAATGAAAAGGGAAAGGGAAAGGGAAAGGGAAAAGGAAAATAGTAGAGTTATTAGTGATATCAAGAGACATATCAAGCACACTGGAAAATTTACATTTAAACCCTTAAAATTTTATATTTCTTCTAAGCAGGACCTAATTAAATTTTGTTTCATTAGATTTTTGAGAACATATAATTTTTCTAGTTTGTACAACAGCCTTATGGCTTAAAAATGAGCAAATAAATGAAAGAAAAATAAAGCAAATTAAAGAAAAATAAGCAAACATATTAAAGAAAAAAAAAAAGAACGTCAAACAAACATAAACCAAGCACATGAAGATAGATGAATTTTCAGCTATGTTTATCATTTCCTTTTATAATTTGTCTATTATGAGGAATGCATAGTATACTTTCTATTACCTTGCCTCTGACAGAGAGATAAACAAAATTGAAAAAAATCTGAATTCTGCTATGCTTTATATAAACATAAGAAGAGATATGGTCTCCCAACATTTATATATTTTTATTTTTTAAGAGAAGCACAATTGTTGTCGGGGTTAGAGGTTTAGAGACAGGTAAGTTCTACCACTTTTAAAAAGACGGGTTTTGAATTTAACTGATACAGGAAGACAGTCTCACCCTTGTCATAGTCAGGAAGGATGAACTTTAGCAATTTTAGCTAAATGAATAGCATCATGAATAGCTTCTAAAATAAAAATGTCTCAAACAAATAATTCAGGAAATCATTTGACATTTGACATTTTACACCACTTAGATGGATAATCTGGTGAGATTGTACCAAGACAGAATTGAATAATATTACAAATTACTTTCTTTTTAAAAATGAAAAAAAAAAAAAAAAAAAAAAGAGCCATGTACCATGTTGTTACATCACATTCCAGTCCCTTGAAAATACTAATAATTGTTAGGGAATGTTTCATTTCCACAAATGTAGTAAGACATCCCGTTACAGATAAATTTTCAGCTTAAAAAGTTAGAGTGAATCTTTTGAGGTATCTAAACTGCCTGACAACTTATTAGGTACCTTATTAGTGTATTTTTTTTTTTCTTATCTACTAAATATGAATTAGAAAGAAGAAAAGGAAGAAAGAGAAGCAAGAAGATTGGAAGAAGAAAAAGCTTTAAGAGATGGAAAATATCTCCTTATCTCAATAACCTATCTTCAAATATAATTATACCTCTAGTCAATGTTTTGTTAGGGTCTGCCTACCAATGTATTATGCCTTGTTTTTTTTTTTTTTTTTTTTTTTCCTCTTGGCCTAGTTACTGATATAGTCATTTGTGTTGTGCACTGGGAATTGTTTCCATGCTGTCTATGCATTATTTCTTTTCATACTACCTTATTTAAATTCATAGTTGAAACTAAATTTTAAGAGTAAATATATCCAATAGCAGACACATGAAATGCTATTTTTATTCAGAAGAGGTGTTACCTTATTTACCTGAATTAGATTAAATATCTTTTGAATCTGAAGTACTGAGTTATAAAACTAAGTTTCAGAACTGATTATAATCTCAGCTCAAATAATTAGATTGGTAAAATTATTAAGAAGACTGTATAGCAGTAAAGAAAAGAAAAGCATGGTTTTGGTCAGCACACTTTACAATGTAATAAATCTAGGAATATTTCTGCAAATAACAGTCACCAACATGTTATTATCATTTACCACATCTGTGGTATTTTGTGAGATAAATTTACTGATTTATAAATCTAGAAGAAATACTGAAGCGACACCATTGATTTAAGAACTGCAGTCTGCAAAGATTACCCTTCCTCTCAATTTATAATTATATTAAAACACTAAACTGTTTAGGGAGAAACTTTTCCGTTCCATAATCACTTGTGTCTCCAGTTTCCTGGGTATAACTGATGATGACCACCAGGCAATCTCCAAACAGTCAAATAAATTATTAATAGCGGATAACCAAAACTTACTGTAAAATTGGTTTAGGTCATGTATGACCTAAAGCATGGCTTCATCACGCCTGACCAATCTGGTGGCCTTCTGTGATGTATGCATCAGTTAGCAAGGGAAGACCAACTGATGCCCTCTGGCTGGAATTTTGTAAGACTTTTGGTATAGTCCTGCACTACATCCTTACCTCTAAATTGGAGACAGATGGATTTGATTAGTGGACTATTCAGTAGAGAAGGAATTGGATGGCCACAGACAGAGAGTTGTGGTCAAGAGTTCTATGTCCAGGTGGAGGCTAGTGACAAGTGGTGTCCATCAGGTATCTAGGTACCGGTGTTTAATATCTTTATCATAGACAATATGATCAAGAGCACTCTCAGCAAGTTGGCAGATGACACCAAGCTGAGTGGTGCAGTTGATACAATAGAAGGTATGCCTTCCAAGGGGACCTAGACAAACTAGAGAAGTGGGCCTGTGAGAACTTAATGAGGTTCAACAAGTCCAATTGCAAGGTATTGCACCTGGGTCAGAGCAATCCCAGAGAGGAGTACAGATTTGGTGAAGAACTCAGTGACAGTGGACTTGTGAACAAAGACTTCAGAATTCTGGTGGATGAGATGGTGGATGATTCTTCTGGTCTTGCAGCCCAGAAGACCAACTGGGTTGCATCAACAGAGATCTGGTCAGTAGGTTGAGGGAAGTGATTGCCCTCTACTCTGTCCTTGTGAGGCCCCATTTGGAGTTCTGCATGCAGATCTGGAGCCCCCAGCACAAGAAAGATGTGGACCTGTTAGGAGCAAGTCCAGAGGAGGTCCATGAAGATGATCAGGGGACTGGACGATTTCTCCTATGACAAAAGGCTGAGAGAGCTGGGCTTATTCAGCCTGGAGAAGGCTAAGGGGAGACCTTAGCCTTAGGTCTCCTAAGGCTAACCTTTAGGTTTTCCAGGACCTAAAAAGGGGTTTATGGAGAACTACTTTTTACATGGCCAGATAATGATAGGACAAATGGGAACTGTTTTAAACTGAATAAGGAGAGATTTAGGTTAGATGTTAGGAGGAAATTCTTTACTCAGAAGGTGGTAAGGTACTTGAACATCTTGCTCAGAGAAGCTGTGGATGCCCCATCCCTGGTGGTATTCAAGGTCAGGTTAGATGGAGTTCTAGACAACCTAATCTAGTGGGTTGCATCGCATGCCCATGGCAGGGGGGATGGAACTGGAAGATCTTTAAGGTCCCTTTCAACACAAGCCATTGTATGATTCTGTGATTCTAAGAGTTTATGATTCTATGACTCATTCAGTCTCTTAATAGCTTACTAAACATAAAAGAATTAACAAAATAATGTGTTTAAATTTAAATACCTAAGTCAGAATAGTCTTGTTTAGGTCTCAGTACTTTTTACAGTAGTTTTGGTTCGTAATATATAAGCATTTGTGCCATAATTGGACTGGCAAATAAAATGTAACATGAAACATTTTTTTCACTTTTAGAAATAAATAAATAAAATCTGTAACTTCATTATTAATGTCTGCATTCATAACTTACAGACAGTAACAAATACTGTATGATCCTTTAGAAGTTAAAGTTAGAAGAAAATAAGTAGGTTTAGAAAAAGTGTATTATTTTTGTGGCAAAGTTAATTAAATAAAAGCCTATTCTTTATAAGTTCACAGTGGGATATTCACCAAAAGACAGAGCTCTCAAAAACACTGTGCTCTTTAAAAACACTGATCAAAGCCTCTTGCTTTTGAAGAAAGAAATAGAATGCATAACTTCATTATTTTATTTTATTTTATTTTATTTTATTTTATTTTATTTTATTTTATTTTATTTTATTTTATTTTATTTTATTTTATTTTATTTTATTTTATTTTATTTTATTTTATTTTAATTTTATTTTATTTTAATTTTATTTTATTTTATTTTATTTTATTGTGTTTTGTTTTGTTTTGTTTTGTTTTATTTTATTTTATTTTATTGTGTTTTGTTTTGTTTTGTTTTGTTTTGTTTGTTTCTCCTGCAAGACAAGCAGGTCTTGACCTCAAATGGTGACATATTGAAATACCTATTTAGTTCTTAGCCTGCATTTCTGGAAGTCATTTATTTAAATATTCAAGGAGAAATTGTATATGAAATTGTACTTGTGGTGCTCATGGCAGCAACATAAAAACTGTATTTGTGGAGATGTTAAGAATCAAGACTACATGTTTTTGTTCTTAGTTTTGACTTCTGTATGTCACTGAGCAAGTACTTTTATGTTTGTAATAGGTGAAATAATAGAAATCTGTTCAGTTGACAGAATATGGGATTCTGAGACAGATGAAATTATTCAGCTTATATTTCCAAACTATCCCAGTGGGGACAGAAATCAGGACAGAAATCAATACAGAAATAATGTTTTAGATTTAAAGTAAATTGTGAAGAAAAAACAAAATTCTGTTAACTAACATCAGTTATGAACTCTGTGTAAAGCCTATGGTATGGATTCTGAGGCATTCTGAGGGGGCTAATTCTATTGAAGCTGGTATTAAGTGTGGCCCAGGATTTGCAAGACATTTGCAGACATGAGAGACCTGCATTTTTCTGAAAAAAGACACTAGAATTCTTATGGGAAAGCCTAGGTCATCTGCTCTGACATTAGACACTGCCTAGGGCCTCTCTTTTTAAGTTAATATTTACTATGCTGCTTTAAAAATCTTCACTTCACACATCTTGTATGTCAGTTTAGCAAACAAGCAGGATAAACACTCCTAAAAAAATAAAATAAAATCTGTTTTCTTGGACAATTTTCATAGTCAAAAGTCCCCATGCAGCAGGCTATGACAATGCACAATGAGAGTACATGCAACAAATATTTAACATCATGAAACGAGATCATTTTTTTCAAGGCAGACAAAAATAATTATAAATAAATATAATAAAAATAAAACTACCACAATAAAATATACATATAGCTGTGACCAAGAAGAACCACTGATATACCTCATTTACATGCAGCAGCTAGAGGTTAGTGGATATGACTTCTTTTGTAGAATGTGTGTTAGAGCTGAGGAAATTATCAGAAGAAAAACTGTAAACATGACCTAGGACTTTGAAATTAATACATTCATTACTTATCCCGTGCTTTTTGTGTTGATTTTTCCCATTGATAGTACTGGACTGAGAGAGGTATTGTAAGAAGGAAGAAACTATCTAAATACAATGAGGCCTTCAAATACAATGAGGTCATCAAAAATTAAAAATAATATTAGGAATAAACATGTATTACTGCATCCATATTTTAATACCATATATGTGTGAGGGAAAGCTTAGATCTAACTTAAATGATGGAATGATTCTTTTAATCTGATTGCAAAACTTGGAATCATTCTTGGAATTATTCTTGGAATCCAAATTTCTGAGAACTGCGTTGTTCAGTATTGCCAAAAGTGGTCTCAATATTAATATTTTACTCCACTTCTACCTGTTTATGATGTATATGATTTGGAGGAAGTTATTCAGCATCCATCAGCAAGCATACTTCTGGAGCTATTTTGATGTGAACTTTCATTATCTAAATCTCATTCTTTAAAAATTTAGAAATCATTATTTAAATTGAAGTCAATACAATACATATAGTCACATTTAGAAATTTACTTCTAAAATGTTACAAAAATCAGATCTTTTCATTATGGTGGCAGTACAGAAATGTCTTCTCTTTAAGCATCTTGTTTTTTTTTCACCTGCAGGCTTGCTGATAGCTTCTATGAGGTGGAACGGTTACAGGAACAGGAAGAATTTAAGGCTTAATGTTCTGCTCTGCAACAGCTTCTTTCCTTAGGGGTTGGTGTAAAAGAAACAGAACCAGATGACTTATGAATCCAGGATATTATGGCTGCCATAACAGGATTTTTTAATTATTATTATTATTTATTTGTTAGTTTTTGTTGTTGTGGTTGGTTTTGTTTTGTTTTGTTTTTCAACATTGGCCTTGCTGCAGGAATGATTTACTTGTGTCACATTTACTTGGAAGGAGATGTTTGGCTCCAGGAACTTAAGAAATATAGAGACAGAAATATATGAACTCCTTGGAATATGTTGGGTGAACACAACTTACACAAGTGTTTAGATGTTACACTTCTTTGGGAACCTACTATCAGTTTAAGCTATACAAATATTAAATCTAGCAAAATCAGAGAGTACTTCAACAATCAGAGAATCAATTTAGCATTAAATAACACTAATTATTATTATTATTATTATTAGAGTTTAATTATTAATTATAATGCCCAACAATTATTAATTATATTAATAAATTAATAATTAATACTCTAATTATTAATTAGAGTATAATAATTATTATTAGAGTTTCTAGAAAGTAACTTTGTTCTCAAGCAAATGTCATGACAGCATGATCCCTGAAAAATAGGAGTAAGAATATAGGTGTAAGAATTTTTTCATTTTGAAACATGAAAATCTATCAAATCGTATACTGAGGTATTATAATGATTCCAACTCTCTCCTCTGTACACAGCACACAAGAACTGTACTACTAACATAGCTAAAAGTTCATGAACAGATGTGCCACTGAAGGTGAAGCATGTAGTACGGTCTATGGCACTTAAAGATCTGGGAAAAGAAAGTCATGTTCTGATAACCATATCATGAGAATAATCTGTGGTACCTTTTGTGAGGCACGCCTTAAAACAAAAAGTATGATTTTTAGAACTTCTGCTTATCTTATGTGTAATCCCAAATTACTTCACAGCATTTTTAGTATTGTTACTATAACCTCAGAATCTTTGTAGCAGTTTCTCCATTCTGATAGTCCTTCTACTTTTGATCTTGTTCAGAAATACTTTGGTCCAAGAAGAGGAAAAGAATTTCAACATCATGTAAGAAAAAGAAAAAAAAAAATCAGTGCTCTATCTATTTCTTTTCTTTTCTTTTCTTTTCTTTTCTTTTCTTTTCTTTTCTTTTCTTTTCTTTTCTTTTCTTTTCTTTTCTTTTCTTTTATTTTTATCTTATGCAATATGATATCATATCATATCTTAGGGAATATCTGTGGTGGTTTTACCGTGCTGGGCAGCTAAACCCCACAACCGCTCTCTCACTCCCCCTCCTTTAGATGAGGAGGGGGAGAAGTAAAGCAAAGAACAACTCACGGGTTGAGATAAGGATAATTTAATTAAAGGGAAATAATTATAATAATCAAATAAAGACTACCATGAACTAAACAATTTAACTAAGGCGAAATAAAAAGGGAAAGGGGAAAAGGGAGGGGAAAAGGAAAAATAAAAAGAAGGGACGAAAACAAACAAACAAAATAAATGAAGGCTATATGGAAGTGCAGAGGAAAGAAATTACTCTCTACTTCCCACAAATGAGCGATGATTGACCACGTCCTTGAAGCAAGACCTCAACGCACGCAGCCGGTGTTTGACAGGACGACCGATGTTTTCCCAACAAGAGCCCACCCCTCCCCTCTTCTTCCTGTTTCCACCTTTTATTGCTGAGTGTGACACCACATGGTATGGAATATCCCTTTGATTGGTTTAGGTCAGCTGCCCTAGTGATGTTTCTCTCCTCACTTTTTGCCCACCCCCTAGGAGGGTTAGAGAAAGGCCCAATGCTGTGCCACTGCTGCTCGGCAGTAGACACAACACTGGTGTGATAACACTGCTGTTTCAGCTACAAGTACAGAGTATGGCACCGTATGGGCTGCTGCTGGGAAAGTTAACATTCCAGCCAGACCCAGTACAGTATCTTAGGATATCTTAGGGAATATGATATGATACTGCAGGTATTATTACAAACTGTAGTATCAGCTATGGCTGGAATTTAAGTAAGGCTATGAGAAATGCTTGCAACTATTAGAATTGTCCTGTAGATGAAATCTATATCACTCCTCTAAATTAAAGGCAGATCACCTTGCCAAAAGTAACTCAAGTTTCAGAGTTACAAATAGTGGTGAAGGAGGAATTTGACTTTGCTACCTAATGGTAAGTCATTTTATCTCGGAAAAGGGAGACATGGGAGCTGATTCCTGGCCTATTGGAATAGTTTCAAATTAAATGACTATAAATTTGTATAAATATACCAATGTCCTTGGGAGCAAGGAGTAGAAATGATAACTCCTCTAATCACCTGAATGATCTAACCATTACACTACTGGGAAAATGGCTGTCTTTAATATTTTCTCCCAAGCCTAATGAACCTTTCCTTCTTTTCCAGGTTAGGACAGCAACACAGAGGAGGTGCAAAGTGCCCCATTTGGGGCATGTATGAGATGAAATATTTCCAGAAAAGTTTAGATGTAATCTGAGCTTAATAGAGGAAATATAAATGGAGAAAAAACATAAATAAATAAATTACAGAAACACCTATCATGTTTGTGTCTTAATTAACAGTTCTAATAAGCACATTAATTTTGGACAGATCTTGGTTAGCATTTTGTTCACCCCTTTAGGATCTTGCTTCAACATATTCAACCATTCATTTGCAATGTGTGGCACAGTTCTGTAAAACAGAGCTCTGAATTTTGTTCTAATGATTAGATGGTACATATAATATCACTATCATTCAAGGACGCGGAATCCATCTTTAATGGATGCATCCCTAATTATTCCTGTACCAAATGGCATCAGATGCTGTCTTACCAAAATAGCAGTGGTCCAACAATGGTTCAGTTAACAGCCACCAGGTTCCTCAGCCCAAAGGGAAAAGAGGCCATCCATTGTATTATTGTTTCACTAGAGGACAGAAAGGATTGGAAATCCAACAGCTGAATATCTCTCATTGTGCCCAATATTTATCACTGTACTCATGAAGCTCTAGGCTGGGATCTGGCCCTTCTTGCTGAACGGTTTGGATTTCACATTGGTTTGCTAAAGGGTGATGATGTCCCTTCTGAAGGTACTGATTCTTTCTCAAAAACAAAACAAAACAAAACAAACAAACAGAAAACACCACCAACAACACCACAAAAAAAAAAAAAACTTTATTTTTGTATGATTGTGTTCCTGATTCTTGATGCATTGTAGGTAGAAATACAATAAAAGTTGAAAATATACAGGTTATTTTAATTATTTACTTGCTTAGTGTATTAAAAAATTTCATAAGACATTCCCCATACACATAAGTGTAAAACCATGAATTCATGAGAAGGCTGTAAATTTCTTTTCTGGTCTTAATGTTCTTTTAACCTGTTTAGGTGCATTGAAGATAATTCCCAAATCTACAGACTGTTGTTAAAAGAGTACTTGGAATAGTGCAAGCTTTGACTTCTACTCTGTAAATCTTTACAGTGCAGAACTCCTCATGTTTCACACACAACGTAAAAGATACATCACAGTCATTAACCTTCCCTTTAGTTGCTGGTAAAGTTGGTCCTTTCTTTACAGTAACAGTAATGCATCTGTTCAGATAACTATACCTCTTGTTGAAATAAAGTATAAAGCTGTATTTTACAGCTGCATAGCTTTTTTACAAAAAATAAAGTAGCAATTAAAATTGAGTATGAACAGAATGCTTAGAGAAACTTTGAAGGCAAAGGGGATGAAAGAGTTTTACCCCAAACTTCCCTCAAGTTCAACATATAAATCAACCAATGTTTGTTTATATGATTTTTGAATCTAAAACAAAGTTATAACATTAAATGAATTCCTGGTAATCCATTTCTGAAGGCTGTTTAATTGATTTAGTTAAACATCAAACGTTTTTTGTGCCTGTTATTTATTTATTTATTTATATTTGTTGTCAGTTAAACAGGAGGCTATAACTGAATGACTGGTATAAGTGAAAGTTTAGGTAACTGTTTTGTAATTTTATAAACGTAACTATACCTAATTATATTAATAATTTAATTAATGTATTATGATTTAATAATTGTTTATAATTTTAAGTCTACCAAGGGATGAATTCAAGAGCTGTAGGTTTGTCTTTTTTACCATGTAGCTTTGTGCAAATCACTAAGAACTTAACTAGATCTCCCACAACAAGATGTATTTAGCATCTCCAAAACAAGAAGCATATTTAGATCAGATTGTAAGGATAGAGTAATAAGGATTACTCATTGTAAGGATCAGCACACCACACCCCTGCAAGAGTTAGTCTAAGACAATGAGATCCACTAGGTTGCAGATAACTTCACATTTACTTGTACAAGACACATTCATACATGACTGAGCCCAGGTAAAAACTTGCAGTGTGACCATGGGTAAAAGCTTGTAATGATGTAATATCTGAGAAGATATGCAGGATTTGCACTATATAGTAATATTAATACTCCTGAAAAATATCAGTTTGTGATATGACATCATATGACAATCTTATTGTCATATGGATTTTCTACTGGGTAAGTCATGAAAATGGCAACACTATTTGTGTATTTTCCTCATGACTATAACACAGAAGGACTTATTTACTTATTTACTTAAACTGAAAGTTGAAGGAGATTCTACAAAAATAAAACACTTCACAAACAAAGTAGTATAAAGACACATGCCAAAACACCTGTGCATGAAACTGCTGAGAAATAAATATTCAAACACTGTTTTCAGATACTTTTCTATTTGGAATTTGCACAGTCAGTATTCTTTTTATCTCGTGTATCAAACTCTACTTCAATCAGCCAGATGATCTTTCAAAATGGTAATTCATCATAAATTACATGATCAACAAAGTAAGATTTTTTAATTTTTTTTTTTTTGTGTCTCTCTTGCTGTCTATCATACACAGCTACAGACCTAATGTCACATAGAATCTCATAGCAAAGCATTTTACCTAAATGCATAAACCAAGAAAAATTAATAGTATTAGAGCTTAACAGTTCAACTATTTTTGAAAATAATCAAAGATCCTGCACCAAGAAATTATTTCACAGACATTTCTCTTTAATTGTACAAACATGAGATGCTAATATTAAATAGAATCAATACAGGTAATATAACACCTTTCTCAATCCCCCAGCATCTTAAACGTGAAGATCATTTGAACTGGAATGAAAATTACCAATATTAATTATGTCATTATCAAGTGATTCAAGCAATACATATTGGGGAAAAATAAGCTACCATTTTCCCTAAAACAATATATTGATTTTTAGGTTTACAGCAATTAAAATTAAAAATAAAATCAATATAAAATTAAAATTAAAGCAATTAAAATTAAAAATAAAATACATATTGAAATATACTTCAGTCAAATGCCACCTTATGAAATAATGCAGGTGAATGAAATAACTAATTTAATATATGATAAGAAATTGTAATGTATGTGAAGGTGGACTAAAGTCTTATGTGCACACTTACAGAGACATGCAATATGACATGCACATTATACAAGTATGACACATGTACATGTGTGATAGATATGTACATGTGCGTATGCACATATATCCTATAAACATGTAATAAGTGTATGATACTTAAGTTTAGCTCACTCAGCCTGTACAGTTGACTTGTAAATTGCTCATAAGTACTGCTAAACTGATTCAGAGGTGTGTATGTAGCATAAGGTTGGAGCTACATGAAAGTGAGTAAACAGTGAATACACAATTTTTTTGTAATTATAGAGAATAGCATACACAGCAGAATTTAAGGACTGGATTACTCTAGTTTACTAGAGTCCATATAAAATTTCCAGGCACTGTTGCAGACATTATAAAACTGTAGATCTTTAAACACCCAAAGTACTTGAAGTACTTATTTGCTGTTTTACCCATGATCATTACCTGTTTTTGTTGTTGTTGTTGATTGACTGTTTTTTTTTTGTTTGTTTGTTTTGTTTTGTTTTGTTTTGTTTTTTCCCATTGCTGTACTTTCAGGTGGCTTTTTTTTTTTTTTTTTTTTTCTGTTTTACCTATAACATATATTTTTTATTAGGAAAATAAAATAGTAATAAAAAGTAAAACACCGCAACTCTTTGTTATAAAATATTAAAATAATAATGATTGCACCACTATAAAGAATAGACATCCATAGCCCTGAATACCCAAGCTTCTCACCAAGTATTATCTGTTCCTGACTTTTTTATATTGTGTGTGAGTGCCATAAGAACAATTTAGGTTTGTTTTAATTGTGACTTATTTTTTCCAGAATTATGAGTTATAAAAGTCCTATAAACTTTTATTAAACTACTGTAGTAACAGTTTTCTAGTAAGTTTCCCCAAGAAATGTCATGGAGACTGAAATGTTTACCTATTAGTTCTTGTGAATTAAACTGGAAATTAAAATGTGCCAAGAATTACAGCTGTCATTCAAAATCCCATCTTCTGGTTATGCTACACTTGTGATTTATACTATGTCCATAGTATAAATAGTATATGTAGTATAAAAATAGTATATTAGTATATACTATTATATAATAGTATATATACTTAAAAATAGTATAAAAAGAGTGATGTTTTGTTTGCAGCCAGTCAGCTGTAAGAACTTCTTCAGAGTGGCTTCCCCACTTATTATAAAATTATTATAAATTATTATATTATTAAAACTTATTGTTTTAAGGTGCTCTACACCAACAGCACTGTCAGAAATGTAGAATCTGACTTCCCTTATTCTGGCACAGACACTTGCAAACCAGCCTGCTGAGACATATTAGAAATTTGACAAAATAACAACTGATTTTTATGCTTTCCATTTCTTCTTTAGTTTCCAATTTATGGTCTATTCAATTAAAGTTAAAAACGCTGCCTAAGAATAAAAAATAAAATAAAATAAATAATAAAAAATAAAATAAAAAAAAGACTGAGCTATAAGCCTTATACTGTTTTTCTTTCATAGTTTACTGTATGCTTTATGTGTTGAACCCAAACTAAAATTGTACCCCAAGGAGCTAGAGCACTGGAACTGAAAACAAAATAGGTGTTTCTGTGGTGTACAGTACAGTACAGTATTTTTGATAAATGTTAATGGTAGCAAAAACCTCCCATCCATCCCACCTTTTTTGAGTATATGTGATTAACCTAACATTCAAGAAGAAAAAAGAAAAAGAAAAAAAGATGTATACCACAGTCAATGATTGTTTCTATTTTGAATTGACTTTATTTATTTTTTTTTTCAGAATGTATTATTTTTATATGCATCATATCATAAGCGGATAAAGATTAAAACTTACAGAAGATTCTTCACAGTCTAATTATTAAACACTGATTCAGAACCTATTGCACTGCAGTTATTTATAGCATCACTTTAGGAAAGATCAAGACAAAATGCAACTGTCAAGAACAATTTAATAGAGAGATTCCCACAGCAGGAAAGTTTTTTTCATGTGTAAAAAGTGTTAGCAATGATTTCATTTATTTATTTATTTATTCAGTCGTGATATGAAAACATTAGGAAGAAAGGAGAAAAAAAAAGAAAAAAAAAGTTTTTCTGGTTTCTTTGTATGGGATTTCCAAGAAGTGTTTTGTACAAATGGCAGCAGGTGAGGGACTTAATATCAGATTTTATATTAAATAAATGGAGGTATTAATATCAGATATCTAGGTTGGTATGGAAAGGCAAATTTGATGTTTAAGAATAATATTTATAATTATAGATTTATAATTATAATTTATAATATAATTATAATATTATAATATTTTACTCTTTAATGTAAATTAAAGAGTAACCATGTTTAATTTAAAATAAATGAAGAGAAAATTAGAAGGGTACATATAACTCTGTTCCTCAATTCCACTAACTTCTGCTTGTTGACTTGTAGAACATAGGGCATACAGCACAATTACAATGCTGTATGTAATTACTTTGGAAAAACAAAGAAACAAACAAACAAGAACATTGTTTCAAGATAGATGCCAGAATTGCATCCATTTATATGGAAGGCAGCCACTCATATGAATGAGGACTCTTTACCCTGGAATACTAAATCCTAGACTATTCAGGCATACTAAAGGCTTGATTTTTGGCTGGGTTATTGGACTTTTGATCTTGGCTAGGTTATTTGAACCTATATCGAAAATTATTTGGACCTATTTGAAATATATTATTTCAAATTTTTTTCATTGAAATATTTTTTGTTCAAGTATTGCATTCATATATTTTCATTCAAGTATTGAATGCAAGTTTATAAAAAGTTCTTTTGTTACTGAATAAGCAGGAACATCCAACCTAATATTATTTCAATGCTCAGAGAAACACAAAATTGCAGGGTATTTTAGAACTATTCTAGTTACAATAATTTTTTTCTGAAGTAAGCTTGGTAAAAGTGGTTAAATGAATCTATGAAAATATTCTAGTTTTCCATAAACAATTTAAAACATGTAACAACTTAGCCACAGTTTATTTTGTGTTATTCTGAAGGCATAAAAAGAACTGATCTAAGCCTTATGTTTAAAAGTCTGACTCTTTCTGAATCTTCACTTCTGTGGAGAAAAATCTTGTAACAAAAAAGATACTTTTACTGATAATGATTAATTTTACATGTTGTCAACAGGCAATTCAGAAAAAAAAATAGTTGAAAAGAATATTAGTTTTTAACCAAAGATTTACAAGACATGTTTAAATTACTTGTAGAGTAAATTTTAAAACATTGGTAAGCAATATTCGCAAAATCTTTTAGCAGCTTGGATGCTTACTTATTTTTCTTAAGTATTACAATTTAAGAACTGTATATAACATAATGCTAGGAGAAACTTAGAATTAGGGTCATACAGTCAAGAATAACAGATGAAGAGGATACCTGAAGGAGTAAATAATCAAGCTGATGCATTACACACTAAGGTTCTGAGGACATTGTCACTGCAAAGCAAAAGTCATATTTTGCACTTTGGAATCCAGAATTAACAAATGAAACCATGTGCAATTTTCTTGGTATTTGGAAATAATGACTTATATGGAAAAAAATACAGTATTGCTCTGAATTGTTAGAATGTCTTCAATTCATTAGAAACATAAAATGGTATGTTGATAAGAATAATGTAAGCTAAGATTGAAAATAAAAAATCCACAAATTTGAATTTTATCACCATAGGAAGCAGAAAAGAAGCAACTTCCCACCAGATTTGTGAATAATGGGAACATTTGTATTATATTTATTTTTATTGTGTCACTTTATCACTTTTACTATTGTGCTGCAGTATAGACCTTTGAAGGTCTGCCAAACCACTGCGGCTTACTCAAATGCAGTACTGAATTTTAATTACATTTAGCAAAATACTCATTGAATTTACTGGGACAGATTAGGCCAGCCGTCCTAAGGGCCCTACAGAGGGCATCTTGCTTACTCATTTTAATAGCTGACAGAGGCAATTAATAGTTTTTTGTAAAATAGTTAAATGTGAAAAATACAGGCTGTCATCACCTCTTTTCACTGAGAATCTCATCTTTTGTACACAGCATAGATTTTTTGGAAAAGAATTATGAAGTAAGAATAATTCAGTAGTAATAATTGTGAAGATTATCGCTAAAGATATGCATTTTGTTTCTCTAAACTGTTCCTCATCAAAATGTATCCAATGAAATGGGGTTTCTGTGGCCTCTAGAATAATGTTAAGCATGCATACAAGTTGAAGAATTTTTAGACTCCTTTTTACTTTTTCATGGAAATGATACCAGGACCTCTGTCTAGCCTATGCAGTTAGATCATCCCCTATATAAATCTGTATCTTCAGTCTTTCCTGCTTTCCTGTGAAGCATGACCACAGACTGCTGACATAAATATTCCTTTTTATTTATTTTCTGAGTAACAGTGAGAAGTAAATAAGTTAAAGAGCAAGCTGGGTTTTGACACAGTAGCAATGCCTTTAGGACATGGTTTACTGTTTACTGTTTTCTCCTTCCTATTCACAAAATAAGTCTAGAAGAAAAGGAGGGAGGGAAGGCTTGTTATAATAGCTGTCCAGAAAACCAATCTCTTATACCTAAAGCATTGTAAGAAAGGAATAATAGTAGATAAAAAAGGCAATGACTATGATGACTATGTATAAGTGACAGTAAGGTATTTTAGGTCCTAATTCAAGAGAAACATTAGTAGGCTACTAAGTATCCTTACTGTTTGTATGACAAAGAAGAGTACTGATGCTCATTGATTAATTTAATTCCAATAATGTTGGAACAGAAGGATGAGAAAAATAGACAAAATCAGTAGACAAAATTTGCATTCAAGGAGTCTGTGTTCAGGCTATAAATAAGAAAAAACTCCGTATTTAAATACCTTATTTAATGACTGAACATCATTGTTCAAAAAATCCCAAAGAAAACTCCATTGAATTTCAAAAGAAACAACAGTAGTAAGTAAATTACCACAAAACACAACACTTAGACTGAATTATAGGAGACCTAAGAGTTTCTTCTTACTGACTGAAAAGATGAGAAAAATGGAAGTGGGGAAGATAAAAGAAGGACAGTAAATTCATGCTTTAGTGTCTTTCAGTAAGACTGTTTGCTGTGCATATAGAAGTAAAAGGTTCTAGTGCTTGATTCAATAACAATTCTCACACTTTGTAATGTGCAAATTCTAGGCAGAGGGTACCAAAACACAGAAGTATTTGGAGAAAAAGATTACATTAATGGACTTTTTCTTATGAACAAAAGCACAGTAAATATATATATAATATTTTTTATCATGTGGCTTTACCCAGCCTCTTGTAAATAATATTCTGTACTATTAATCAATAAAACACAAGCCTATATTGTACTTACTATTATTTATTTCTTAGAATGTCTGTTTTCCTAAGCAAAGTATTTGTTTTGAATAAACATTCAATTAGACAAAAACAACACCAGAAAAATAAATCAATAAACAGATAGATTAGAAAATAAAAATAATAATAGTTAATAAACTTTTACTGATTACTTAATCTACAAATTTATAGAGGATATGTTTCAAAGAATCATGTGAATTATACAGAAAATCATTTGAAATATTAGCTGACAAATTTTTTTTGGGGGGGTAAAAGCAATGAAACTTATTTTCTGCAGTTCAATTGTTATATATATAAAAAAGGAAAAGAACACTTGAAATACTGTCCCTATCATGTTCACTGCTGATATCCATGGCATCTTTGCTTTGTTACATGTACAAGGGTCAGCCATATCCCCAGGGTGGTGTCTTAATTGGGGTGAAGTGTTTATTGTTCAAAGGACTGATGAAGCATAGAAAAAATTAGCATATTCCAAACTCCTAATTTACTGCGTTGTTTACAAGAATTTCCCTTTAAAAGCAATATCAATGATATGAAAATTTATGCCTGTGTCTCTGCTTCACTGATATTAATCCAAACTTATAACATAAAACCCACCATTGTTTATCAAAATATATAAGCTTCATTAAGCTTAATGCAGCTCATTTTTTCCATATTTCATCTCATGTCTCCTTGCCACTATTATCAACTTTTTTATTATAAAAATCCACACATTAAGATAAATACTATGTTATAGAGTTCAATAGACAGGTCAAGGTCACACAATGGATAAAGAAAGTAGAAGTAATATTTGCCTCCCCAAGAGGTTTCATACAGACTGTAATTATTTAGTAATTGTTTAATGTTTTTTTTTTGTTTTGCTTTGTTTTCAAAAATGGTCTGAAAATTACTAGATTTTTTTGGGTCTATTTCTAGAAGCATGAGGGAATTATTCAACATGTTTAGGAATCATTCAGGTAAAAATTAGATGCCTTTACTAATAATAACGCTTCACTTTTTTTTTTTTTTTTTTTTTCCACAAGTACAAATTACCATTTTTTCATTGTGAATGGATTTAGTAGGTTTTCTTTTAACATCAAAATACTGAATTCTCTCTCTCTTTTTTTTTTTTTTTTTTTTTTTCCACTAAAGCAGTATTTTTAATAATAATAATAATAATAAGCATTTTTGTGAAATTTAGGTAACTACCAGGATTTTTTTTTACAATAGGTCCCTTCCCCTCACCATCATTTTGACAGGCTTCCAACACAGTTAGCCTCCATCTGCTACTGTTTGATAGAAATGGTACCTTGAGGCCCTATTGACCTAAGATCCCTCAAACTCTCCAGCAATTTAATAACAATTTTACCACAGTCAATTTAGTGGACAAGAAATGCTATGTGGAAATAACTCTAGTTACACACTTTATAAAAGATCCCTGCAGAATTCCCCTGTTCTGGTATTTCCAGAACTTTCCTATCAAGTTTCTCAGAGCCAACTTTCAAGCCACTTTCCATTCAGACTCTATTTGTGGTCCCAGCGCCAGAAAGCCCCAACAAGAGAAGGTAAAGTTTTTCCAGAACCCTAAAATATGAATCCAAGTGTTGTAAAGCATGGGGATGTCAAGATCTAGGGCTGTGGTCTCCAATGTGAGAACCTGGAAGTGTTGAGGTGGACAAACTTAGATGGAAGTTTAGGGGTTCTGGTAGTCCTCCTTTATATCTAGAGGCTTGATCTGTTTCCCAACGTTTAACAGAGTAACTTCAAAATTAACTTTTATTAACAAACACGAATTGCAACTGAGACACGACAAGAGACTTAATATGTGACACTACAGAACATGTGTATTGCTATTGTTCTATTGTGCAAGTGCTGCTATTGTTCTATTAATAAAAAAAATAAGGATTCTGCATGCATGATAAACATTTTCTGGACTTTTTCTTTTGCATTAATAAGAAACAGAATATTTGTTGATGAACATATATTGCAGAACATTTCTGATTGTCAGAGGAATCATCATGTCCTAGGTTCACCTAAGAAACCCTAAAAGTTCACTTTTTGACATGTCCCTATGTGAGATTTCTGATTCACTAATTGTTTGATTGTGACAGCATCGTTTGTCTGTGTTCTGAATTGTTTCATTATCTAATGAACCTTGAAACTTCCAATTATTTATAGAAAAATACTATAAAGTGAAAGAGAATAGTATGAATGAAAGTTGACAATTTCATTCTTGTCTTATCTCTGCAAAACCCTAAAGGCCCAGAAAACAAGTTAGATGCAAAGTAAATATAAAGGGAAGGGAAAGAAGGGAAATAAAATAAAATTATCTAAGAAAAAAAAAAATGAACTAAGTGTTCCGTCTTAGTTGGAAAATATTCTACATTTCTACCATTAGAGACAAGTTCTGAAATAGAATGTCTATTTTTTAGCATGTCTACTTTGGGTCCCGAGAGTATCTGATGTAGCCTAGTCCCAATTATTTTAATGAAAAGTAGTTGTTGACATCATGATGCAGCTCAACATCACCACACTTCTTGCCAATCAAGCAGAATATCATTGTTATAGTCGTAAGAAACTTCAAGAAGGGAAAGATTCACACACAGATGCACACACTGATTACCTGCAGTCAGAAATTTTATTAACAGACTCTGTTTCACAAGTATTTAATGCACATCTTCATACCAGAACACATTACCTATAGGCAATTATTCTGCAAGGGAAAGCCACAAAGCTGTGAAAACAACTTTTTCTTAAAGTCACTCTACTTATAAAATCACATGGAAAGTTTAAATCATTTTAAACAAACATTTCCAAGTGTTTTTACCTAGACCAAAATATTTCTTATAAAACAACATCCATGAGTTAAGCTGAAGTACAGTTAATAAACAAAAGTTGAAATGACAATGGAGACATTTGACACTGTATATTTATATACATGTATTCTATACATGTATATAAATGTATATACATGTATATACATGTATTCTATACATGTATGGGTGTACATGTCAGTACACAGAGAGAGAGGGTGTATTGGGTCTGGCTGGAATGTTAATTTTCCCTGCAGCAGCCCATACAGTGCTGTGCTCTGCACTTGTAGCTTATCACACCAGTGCTGTGTCTACTGCTCAGAAGATTCTCTCTAGGACTCTCTCTAACCCTCCTAGGGGGTGGGCAAAAAGTGAGAAGAGAAACATCACCAGGGCAGCTGACCTAAACCAACCAAAGGCATATTCCATACCATATGATGGTCTGACTCAGCAATAGAAGGTGGAAACAGGAAGAAGAGGGGAGGGGTGGGCTCTCATAAAAAAGTCGATCCTCCTCCCAAACACTGGCTACGTGTGTTGAGGCTTCAAGGCCTCAACCTTCCTGCTTCAAGGACGTGGGAAGTAGAGAGTAATTTCTTTCCTCTGCACTTCCACATAGCCTTTATTTGTTTTGTTTGTTTGTTTTCCTCCCTTTTTCCTTTCCCCCTCCCTTTTCCCCTTTCCCTTTTTTTTTTTTTTTTTTCCCTTTAGTTAAATTGTTTAGTTCATAATTAGCTTCCTTTAATTATTATTATTATTATTTCCCTTTAATTAAATTATCTTTATCTCAACCTGTGAGTTGTTCTTTGCTTTACTTCTTCCCCTCCTCATCTACGGAGGGGGAGTGAGAGAGCAGTTTTGGTGTTTAGCCCCCTAGCATGGTAAAACCACCACAGAGGGAGAGAGGGAGACTATGCTAGAGCAAAAGCTTGTTCTGAGGAGAGATGTGGGAAATCATCATTTTGATTTTAGCAGACATTTAAGAATTGCATCTGGATCTACAAAAGATGTCTCCAAGACTAAAATGAACAGAACCTAAAATCTACTTTCCCGAGGTGTGTTTTGTTTTGTGTGTATGTGTGTGAGAGAGATTTCAAAAGTTTAAATGACAGAACAAATAAAACATATCATTTTATTTTCAAGTATACACAGGAGCTTTATTCAAAAGAGTTTACTTCTTGTAACTTACACCGCAATCTTTAGCTGTTTTATCCAAAAGTCTTGTTCATCTGGCAAACACTTTAGTCCTGTACGAAGAAGTTGAAGAGGGCAATATATTTTGATGTGGCTACCTGTTGGGGAGCTTTTTAAACACATGTATGTGTTCCTGAGATGAAATCCTGTCCTCATCAAAGGACTTCATAATGTTATGTGATTACCTTGTTACCCAGATATCACAAAAACATAACAAAAGTAATGATCAAAGGAAGAAGGCATTTGTTTACAAAACATACCTTCCTCTTTTTGCCATGCAGAACAGTTGCAACATATCTGGTTTTCTTCAGAAAGTGTCATGGACAGGAAAACTCATTACATAAAGAACATAAATCAACATGGAGGAAAGAAAGTATTTCTATACTGAATGATAGAAAACTATTTCAGTCAATGGAAAGGGCTTAATTATAGCAAAGTTATGTTCATGTTATTTTTGCAGAGCTAGACATACGTACAGGCAGGAGTGTATAAAATGTTTGTATCACATAGGAAATGATAGAATTTTATCATTTGTATCATCAGTATCATATACTGATCACTCTGATGCTTATTATTAGCTTGAAAACAAGGAAACAAAGCTCACTGTAATATTAAGGTGCCAGTGTAGGAACACTTCCTTTCCTTTCCTTTCCTTTCCTTTCCTTTCCTTTCCTTTCCTTTCCTTTCCTTTCCTTTCCTTTCCTTTCCTTTCCTTTCCTTTCCTTTCCTTTCCTTTCCTTTCCTTTCCTTTCCTTTCCTTTCCTTTCCTTTCCTTTCCTTTCCTTTCCTTTCCTTTCCTTTCCTTTCCTTTCCTTTCCTTTCCTTTCCTTTCCTTTCCTTTCCTTTCCTTTCCTTTCCTTTCCTCCTCTGAACTACTATATACTGCCCAGTTATAGAATCTTAAAAAATCGTGAGTGGGGAGGAACCCAGAATGTTCATCCAACTGCTGACTCCACACAGGACCACTTTAAAATCATTGTATATGTCTGAAAGCATTGTCCAAATACTTCTTGAACTCCAGTAGTCTTCTTGCCATTATCACTTCCCTAGAGAGCCTGTTCCAGCACCCAGCTACTATCTTGACGAAGAGCCTTTTCCGAACATCATCCTGAAATTTCGCTGTTGCAGTGTCATTCTATTTCTTCAGATCCTATTTTTCGTCACCATAGGGAAGAGATCAGTGCCTGCCCTTCCACTCCCCCTGTTGTAGAAGCTGTAGGCTTCCCCTCAGACTACAGCTGACCCCTCAGACTACAGGTATCCCCTCAGTCTCCTTTTCTCTAGGCTGATCAGTTCAAGTGAACTCAGCCATTCCTCATATGTCTTGCTTTCTAGACCCTTCACCATCTTTGTTGCCTTCTTTTGTACTCTCTAATAATGTCATGTACTTCTTATACTGTGGCACCCAAACCTGTACACAGTACTCAAAGAAAGGTCACATCAACGCAGAGCAGAGTGGGACAATCACTTCCCTTGACTAGCTAGCAATGCTATGCTTCATACACCCCAGGATACAGTTGCCTCTCCTGGCTTCCAGGGTGCCCTGTTGACTCATATTCAACTTAATGTTGATCAAACACACCAGATTCCTTTCTATGGGACTGCTCTTTAATCTCTTGTCCCCAAGCCTATACATATCTCCGGGGTTGCCCCATCCCAGATGGAGAATCTGGCACCTAGTGTTGTTAACCTTCATATTGTTGGTGATTGCCCAGCCCTCCAGTTAGTCAAGATGTCTCTGCAAGGCCTCTTTACCCTTGACAGAGTAACTGGGTACTCCCAATGTAGTATTACCACAAACTTACTTAATATGCCTTTAAGTCCTGGATCCAAGTCATTTATGAAAACGTTACATAAAGCTGTTTGCCCATCATATTATGTATTTATCTAGCTCTATGCTGGATATTCTGTCCAGAAATATACTGTGAGAAACCTTATAAAAAACTTTGTTGAAACCAAAAAGATTACATCAGCTGGTTTCCCTTGGTCAACTAGATGTGTGACCTTGTCATAAAAGGAACTTAAGTTCATTAAACAGAGCTTTTCCTTTGTGAACTTGTGTTGGCTGTGATCAATGTCCTTCAGGTGTTTTCCAGTAACTCCCAGAATAATTGTCTCCATAATTTTACCAGTCACTGACCTGAGACTGAGAGGCTTGCAGTTACCTGGGTCTTCTTTCTTGCCCTTCTTGAAAATTGAAAAAACATTTCCCTGCTTCCATTTGACTGGGACCTCCCCAGATTACAAAGACCATTGAAAAAGAATTGAAAGAAGACTCACAATAATATCAGAAAGCTCTTTAAGTACCCTGGGACAAATCCCATTAGGATAAACTTATTTTTATCCAACCAGAGCAGCAAATCCCACACAAGTTCATTAGCACAGTCATGGTCTGCCAACTCAGGGATCTGGGGGTCCTAGAGCCCATCATCGGTGTCAAAAACAGAGGCAAACATGGTATTAAAAGTCTCTTTTTTTTTGTACGTCCCTGTTTGTGAGGTAACCACCCTCAACAAGTAACAAACCAATGTCCTCCTTTTGGTGTTAACATATTAAAACAAGACAAAACAAAACAAAAACAACAACAACAAAACTTTCTATTGTCCCCGACATATTGGCCATCTGCAGCTCTTTGTACTTTGACCACACAAATTTCCTCCCTATAATGGTGAACAACATCCCTGTAGTCCTCCCATGTTGTGTGACCTCCCTTCCAGTGGCCATGTACTTTATTTTTTTGTCTAATCTAGAAGAAGATCCCTGCTCAGCCAAGATGACCTTCAGCCCCACCTGCTTGACTCCAACATTTTAGAATTGTCAGCTTCTATGATTTTAAGAGGTGGTACTTAAAATTTGACAACAGCTGATGGACTTTTGAATGTCTTCAGTTTTTTGAATGTCTCCTAGGGGACCTTATCAATTAGTTCCCAGAGGAGCCTGAAGTCTGCTCTACCTATATCTGGAGCTGAAGTTTTGGTGGTAGTTTCCATAGAATCATATAATCATAGAATGGCCTAGGTTGAAAAGGACCTTAAAGATCACCTAGTTTCAACCTCCCTGCTCTGGGCAGGGTTGCCAACCACTAGAGCAGGCTGCCCAGAGCCATATCCAGCCTGGCCTTGAATGCCTCCAGTGATGGGGCATCCACAACCTCTCTGGGCAACCTGTTCCAGTGCCTCACCACCCTCTGAGTGAAAAACTCCCTCCTAATATCTATCCTAAATCTCCCCTGTCTTAGTTTAAAACCAACTCCCCTTGTCCTATCACTATCAACACATGTAAATGGATATTCTCCCTCCTGTTTGTATGCTCCCTTCAAGTATTAGAAGGCTGCAATGAGGTCTCCATGGAGGCTTCTCTTCTCCAAGCTAAACAAGCCCAGTTTCCTCAACCTTTCTTCACAGGAGAGGTGCTCCAGCACTCTGATCATCATTTTCCTGCTATTACCAAAGACACAAAACCCTCTTAATTTATATGCAAGAAATGTATGAGGGCACCTTTTCTAGTCAGCTCCCTTAGCACTTGTACCAAGAAGTTATCACCAAGATATCAGAAAACAGGTCCAGGAGGACCTGTTATATATAAGTTGAAAGAGCCAGATATTTTAGGCCTTTCAAAATGAGTTCTGAATTTTGTTTTCACTGAAATCAGATGACAATAATTTCTCTGAAATTAATATAAACAGCACTCAGAGAAAAAAATAAAATAAAAAATTCTTGGGGTGTCTTGGGATATTAGTGTATTAGCATAGCTTTAGTGCTTCCTATTCCTAAACCATTCCTCAGATTTGATTCTACTTATGTAATAGTTTAAATTAAACATAAACCAAATAAATGACAAAGAAATTATGGTCATAACTAAAATATAGGAATAATAATGATTGATTTCAAATAGTCCTGGATATGTTTTTATCTATCATTTCCCCTTAATGTCCTTGGGATAATATATTTGAGTTTCAGGAAAATTTTTCTAGAGACTTTTTGAACAATTTCAAAAGAAGAGTTTTGAAGAAAATATTGATACTTGCACAGAAGACTAATATAGAACTTTGCAGAACTCATAGTGTCCTGAAATTCAAAACCTTAGATTTCACCATTTAGGTTTCACCATAAATGAAACTTCCGAACTTCTCATATTTTTTTTCTAATCTAAACTTGTTACTGATTTTTGAAACAAGAAACTAAAAAATATGTCTCTAACATGAGTTCTAATAATACATGTATTTCGTCTAATTTTTCTTATATAACTACTCTCTATCAAGAATCCTGTATGTATAAACAATAGGCAAACAGTAGGTAAACAATGCTAGGCAAACATATTCTAACCATTTCCGCACTAGAGTATCTGAAATACTACTGCTATTTCTTATTCTAGCTATTAAGAAATACTGCAAATACCATGCAGGGGTAATTGATAGCAAATGTTGGCATTTTCATAGCGGCTACCAAAAAAGGTAAGATTATTGCCAGAATGGATGAGCTATTCCTTCTGCACCCTAGATATAAATGACATTCCTATGACATTTGAGTAAATGTAATGCTTTTCCTGTGCTCTAAAAGTAAAGAAAAAAAGTAAAGAAAATAGAATAATAATAATAACAATAATAATACAGTACAATGACTTCCAAAAGTCTAAGGCTAGAATATTTTCATACTCTTACAAGGAAGAATGCAGAATAAGATTAAACATTATTTTTTTACAGCAGTCTAATACAGTAATTGCTTGACAACTTGATGGGGCAAAACTTTCCTTAAATTTGTTTTTCCTGAAATAATAGTTAATTAATAGATTCCATTAACTCTTCAGTAGCTGGTCTGAAAAACTCTTGACTGTTCAGTCTCAAAAACAAACAAACAAATAAATAAATATTCCTTAGACCCTTGGGGAACTTCTCAGAAGAAAAAAAAAAAAAAAAAAAAAAAAAAGCAAAGCAAAGCAAAACAAAACAAAACAAAACAAAAAAAACAATCCTACTGAAAAATTAAGAAAAAACTAATGTCAGATTTGCCTTTGGCATATTCAACTTCTCTCCTAATGTTTGCATGAATACACACTCAATGCAAGACTGTGAATGCACAGAGTAAGAATTACTTTTTCTTCCTCCCTTCAGTATTTTTGCATGCCTTGAGCTTCTGACATGATAATAAAAATAATGAAAACTAATAGCATACCTTACTCCCCTTTCTAAGAAAGCTTTACTTACGTGGTCCGTATATCAAAACAAAGGTAAATAAAAAGTAAATCCATTTTCTTCAGGCTGGGGACAATTTAGTGAAGAACTGACTGGTAATTAAGTTACATCCAAACATAATTATTTGGTTAGGTTCTATGAACATTTGAAAATCTGTGACCATTTTTTTTTCAGTGAGAATATATAGCAACAAAAATATTGCAAGAAAAACAAGCAAACAAAAAACACATAGGTATAATCTTGCAGATAATTTAGGATGGAAAAATGTACAGAAAGGAAAGTAGTGTGGAAAATTAGAAATAAACTTTTAATAAAAACAAAAATTTGTCTCAGTTTTGGTCAGTCTTTCAGAGTGTGCTATAAGCTTTATCTAAGTTCCCTGTCACAGACTCATAGTTTGGCTGAGGCTGGAAGACACCGCTGGAAATTGTCTGGTCCAACCCCTGCCCAGACCAGGATCAGTGACAGCAGGTTGCTCAGGGCCATATCCAGATGGGTTTTGAGTATCTCCAAAGATGGATAATCCACAACCTTGCTGGGCAGCTGGTACCACTATCTGACTGCACTCAGATTTAAAAAAAAATAAAAATGTTCAAATGAAATATTGTGTGTTTCATTTTGTGCCCATTGCCTCCTGTCCTGTTCTTGGGCATAACTGAGAAAAGTCCAGCTCCCTCTTTATCTCCCCCATCAAGTGTTTACACACAACAATAAGATCACTGAGCCATTTCTTCCTTAGGATGAGCAATCCCCATTATCTCAGCCTCTCCTTATACGTCAGGTGCTCTAGTGCTCTGGACTGGACTAATTCCAGTATGTCTCTCACACTAGAGACACATCATGGTGGAGCAGATTTCAATGCTGTAGCCTTTGGAAAAGCTCACGGTGGATCAGGTGGATCTAACCTGAAGGAGGCTACAGCCCTTGTAGCGGAGTCCAAGCAGGTGCAGGGGATCTGGGGGGAGCTGCTGCCTATGGGGGCCTGTGTTGGAGCAGTTTGCTCCTGAAGGATAGACCCCATGGTATGGACTCCTGTTTGGAACAGTTCTCAAAGAGAACTTTATCTTTGAGGACAGAGAATGAGAGTGGTTGTGGTAGAGCTCAGCTGCCCAGCTGAGTAAAACTACCACAGACCCCACCAGTGCTGAGCAGAGAGAAAGGATCACATCCTTTGACCTGCTATCAGCACCGTCTAGTGCAACCCATGATGGTGTGCAAAGCATTTGACACTGTCCTGCATGACATCCTTGTCTCTAAATTGGAGAGACGTGGATTTTGACAGATGAACCACACAGTGGATAAGAAATTAGCTAAATGGTCACACTCAAAGTGTTTTGGTCAACGGTGTGATGTCCAAGTGGAGACTGGTGATGAGTAGTGTCTCTGAGGGGTCAGTATTGGGTCCAGTGTTGTTTAACATTTTTGTTGGCAACATGTACAGTGATACAAGGACACATCGCAACCTCATGTCCAGTTTAGTGTCCACCAAATCATAGAATCACAGAATCATGGAATCACAGAATCACGGAATCACAGAATCACGGAATGTTAGGGATTAGAGGGGACCTTGAAAGATCATCGAGTCCAATCCCTCTGCTGGAGCAGGAACACCCAGATCAGGTCACACAGGAACGTGTCCAAGTGGGTTTTGAATATCTCCTGAGAAGAAGACTCCACAACCCCCCTGGGCAACCTGTGCCAGTGCTCTGCCACCCTCCCAGTGAAAAAGTTTCTTCTCATATTTAAGAGGAACCTCCTATGTTCCAGCTTGCACCCATTTCCCCTTGTCCTGTCATTAGATGTCAATGAGAAGAGCCTGGCTCTGTCCTCCTGAAACTCACCCTTTACATATTTATAAACATTAACAAGGTCACCCCTAAATCTTCTCTTCTATAAGCTAAAGGGACCCAGCTCCCACAGCCTTTCCTTTTAAGGGAGATGCTCCACTCCCTTAATCATCCTTGTGGTTCTGCGCTGAACTCTCTCCAGCAGTTCTCTGTTCTTGAACTGAGGAGCACAGTTGAACTGAGGGAATGCCACAGTCCTCTGCAGAGCTGCTTTCCAGTCACCCCAAGCCTGTACTTGTGGTTAGAATTGTTCCATCCCAAGGGCAGGACTTAATACTTCCTTTTGTTGATCTTTGTACCACTGTTTACAATCCCCTGTGCCCAGATGTTCAGTCAATTTTCAATACACCTCAACATCCACTTATTTAAGCCATACTTCATCAGCCTATTTCATATAATCATGGAATCACAGAATCATAGAATCATTAATTTATAGATTCATAGAATCATAGAATCATTAAGGTTGGAAAAGACCTAAAAGATCTTCTGGTCCAACCATCACCCTACTACCAATGGCATCCACTGAACTATAGCCTTAAGCACCACATCCAACTGTTCCTTAAATACCCCCAGGGATGGTGTCTCCACCACTTCCCTGGGCAACTTGTTCCAATGCCTGACTATTTTTTCTGAGAATAAATGTCTTCTAATTTCTAACCTAAACCTCCCTTGGTGCAACTTGAAGCTATTCCCTCTGGTCTTATCACTATCTGTGAGAAGAGGCTGACCCCCCGTCTCCCTACACCTTCCTTTCAGGTAGTGTAGAGAGCAATGTCTCTCCTGAGCCTCCTCTTCTCCAGATTAAACAACCCCAGTTCCCTCAGCCGCTCCTCATAGGACATGTGTTTCAGGCCCTTCAGCAGCTTTGTAACCCTTCTTTGGACATGTTCTATGGCCTCAATGTCCTTCTTGTAATGAGGGGCCCAAAACTAAACACAGTACTCCAGGTGCAGCCTCACCAGATGAGGATGTTATGAAACATAGTATCATAAACCCTATAAAAGTTGAGATAAATAATATGCATTGCTCTTGCCTCATCCACCAAGCCTGTTGAAGGCCAATTACATGAAGGCTGATGATGTAATTAAAAGGATTCTTACTGACTTGACTGAGGTTTAGTTCAGCTCTTTGGTTTCTAGGTGAAAGAAAATGAATGGCTGAGTTGAGGAAAAGAATAAGAGTAAATCAAATTGCTTATTTTGCAAGGAGAAATTTATATTTTTAGACTAATATTTTTAATTACAAAAATGGAATGGAAATAAATATTTTTGTTTTGTTTTTGTTTTATTAGTATTATTTATATTTTATTATTATTTTTGTCTTATAGCTCTTGAATAATTAATGAGGATGTTGAAATATTCAGTAAGTACAATGCCAGGAATCAGTATGTTTTTTTGTTTTTTTGTTTTTTTTTTTCAATTCAACTGTGTGTGTTATAAACAATGGAAGAAATTTTTTTCCCTATACATTTATGTTATTATAATACAGATATTTTTTTTCTCCCAATTCAATAAATGAAAATATTTGAGTAGGGGAAAAAAACAGCACTATTGTGATTTTATTTTTTTTAATAAAAACTGAAATGTTACTGCCATCTTGTTATCTTTTAATTTTAACTTAATACAATGCAAAACTGCTAGTTTTACTTGCTTTTACCAGTATTCTAAAGAAAAAAAGATTGAAGTTCATGTAGCAAGAAGATTATTTTTTCAACTATTCTATATAATCAAAAAGCCTTCTCTGAAAATATATCCACTTCAGATTATAATAAAAGACTCTTGGGTAGCAGATAGCTAGATGCAAATTTGGAAAAAGAATTGTCCAGTTATTTTAGTTCATAACTTCTCTATTGAACAATTTTGACCATGTGCTGAACTGATTTGCTGAACAAGAGAGCAATGATACTGTATTTTGCTTGTGTAATGGATGAGTTGCTTATTTGTGTTTTGTTTTGTTTTTCCTTCACTCATATCAATTGGAAATAATAATAATAATAATAAAGTTCTTTGAATTTGAAGTTCTGTTCACTATCATATCTACATACTATCTATCTTCCATGTTAAAGCAGATCATGACTTAATGTTATACCCTTATAAATTTCTCTGGTTTTCATCTGCTACATATGGATTAAAATAATGCGAATTAATGGGTATATCACTTTTCATTAAATTAGAATCTTTTGTTAATGAAAAGTATTAAAGCAGAAAAAAAAAAAAAAAAAAAAGATTTCTCTTGGTTGTTTTCTCAGTCTTAAGATCTCCATCCTACTTTGACATCAAGACCGCAAGTCTTCCTAGAACTGGAAAAAGACTTTAAGATTTGGAGACATGCTGCAGATGATAAATTTCATAATTTCATTAGGTGTCAAGGTCTCTGGGGAGAGTGGAATGTATTGATTTTGATTTAGCATGTGAAATATACAGTAATAAAGAATTCTGTAAGAAAAAATATTTCCTGTAATATTTTTTTTCTGTGCAAAGAGCAGATGAAAATCTTATTAAAAAGAAAGAAAAAGGAACAACAAGTCTTTTAAGGTAAGAAAAAAGTCTTTGATTGGTATCCACAAGATTTTATTTATTTACCACCAATGTACCAGGATGAGGACATAATGGAGAAATAATTAGAAAAGGGGAGAAACATGAAGGGAACAGAGCTATAGAGGCTATGAAGGAACAAGTTTCAAGAAAAGAAGAATGGTCAAATGTGCTGAGGAATGGTAAGACTGAATATTCTCCTACATGACAAGGAAGAGGTCATTTGAAGGGAAAGGGGAAGGCTAAGTACAGAAGAGAGCCTGGAAAGGGACTGGGAGGGGATGAGAGGAGAGTAGCTCCAGACATCCATTAAAAACAGTGTTCCATGAGCTACTTCAAAATGAAAGTGATAAAAGGGATCATTGAGAAATGTCAAGTCAAGTGTACTTCCTTTTCACCCAGGGAAACTGGACATGTTTACTTTGCAAGAAAAGAGTACCAAGAGAAATTGAAATACTAAAGACAAAAGTAATGGAGAGAAGGCACAAGACAGATGAGCATTAAGTACAAGAATCAGGCTAACAGTCCACAACTGAAAGAAGATAAGTTACCAATAATCTCTTATGAAAGATCTCCAAAAGGTGAAGGCATCGATTCAAACAGCTTCAATTTCATCTTTGCATTCACTTTGTAGTTTTAAGCCCTCAAAGGCAGTTAGGGATGAAAACAGTCAGGTGAAACATGGAATTTAAAGTGTGAGCCAGATGCTGACCAGACTGACAATTTAATAAAATGACCAAAAGTCATGTCAGATGAGGATACTGGAGAGCATGTAGCTAAATCAGGTCTATATGAAGTCAGTTAAAAGTGAAATGAGTGTTATAAAAGAAGTAGAAAGGAATGTGGAGTTTCTGAATCAGTCCTGAAATGTATATATTTTAACATTTATTAAAAAAAAAAAAAGCACACTGAAGTCAAACTCTTGAAAATTCATAATATGTCCCAGTGACATTCTGCATGTGTTAAAACATAGGTTATCCTGGAAAATAAAATAACTCTGTCTATATTTTAAAGATACAGAAATACATATGACAATAGCTAAGTTTCCTAATGGAATTAGAAATTATTAACAATGGAAACAATAAGCCCATCAGTCCAAAAACACAACAATTTTTATCTCAATAGCACCCAAGATAAAATCTAATTTATTTAAAATATAAAATATTATCCCTGTCTCGGTGTATTCACAATCTAAGAGCAATAAGAAAATCCTCTCTTGGGAGGAAATCCTAATGGTAGTAACATAACACAAGTTTCATGTGGACTTCAGTGAAACTAGGATTTATAAGTGAGGTATTAGAAGTTCCTTCTGCCACATATGTATTTGCTTAGTTGCATTGTAAAGAAGAAATACTTTTTTCTTCTTCTGAACATACATACACAAAAGAAGTTTTATTTACTATATATAAAACAACTATTCAAAAAGAACACTCATAATATTGCAGAACTAATTCAGGCCTCAAATCCCTCTGCATATGGATTTTTACTGACATGTTAATATGGTATTTTTTTCCTTAGAATCCTTGTTGCATTTGATCACATGGGCAGTGTTTGTTTAATGAGAATTACTTAAACTAGTAATTACTTCAAACTAGTCTGAAAACAGACTGTGACATCTTACCAGATTCTTTGACTTTTCATAGCTATCAAAAAAATTCTACACTGCTATGAGACCAGAGTTTACTATTACCTCATTATACAGAAGAGAAGTAGAAGCACAGAAGAAAAATTAGAAGTAATTTCTAATTGCAGGTGTTCAAATTTACAACAGGCACTTCATAATGTTAGTTATAATTAGGTATGTTCCTACTGGTTGCTAATCTGAGTCTGAATCTGAAGTTCAGACCTTGAAAATAAGGAATTATTCACTAATAAATAAATAAATAAATAAAAAGCTAAAAGCTCTTCTAAGAGCCTACTCACATAGGTAGTCTAAAGTATAAACAAGCTAAATCTAGATCTCCAGGGCAATATATGATTTATTTTTTTTTATTTTTATTTTTTTTTTTTTTAACCATCACCTCTGTTGTAGTTTTTATTTGTTTGTTTTATTTTTGAGCAAGGATCACCAATACAGACCCATAGACTCTGCAGCTGTCTCCACAGTCTTCTATATGAAGATAGGGTCTTTATTTTAAGAAGTTCTTACTGACATGCTCCTACTTCAACAGTCATACAAATCATGTGCTTACAAAATACCTCCTCCATATGGCTTTATTCTTGTTCCTCCATCTAAGTTCAGCCCAAATTAGTCACAGAATCATAGAATGATTTGGGTTGGAAGGGACCTTAAAGATTCCTTCCAACAGTTCCAAGCAGTTCCAACCCCACAGGGAGACCTCCAACTAGACCAGGTTACTCAAAGCCCCATCCAACCTGGCCTTGAACACCTACAGGGATGGGGCATCCACCACTTCTCTGGGCAACCTGTGCCAGTGCTTCACTACCCTCATAGCAGTACATACTGAACACTTAGATCTATACAGACTTAGCGTTTTCAGGAATGATTCATAATAAATATTCAAAAGGGTCAGAACTGAACTTGTGAGCTTCCCAATGACTTTTGATATTTCTTCAATAATATTAATTAAAATTATTAAATGTATTTTTTTTAGTACATTGCATATATTTATTTATAATAACAATAAGCTACTGAATTTCAATCCAAATTCATCATGGCTAAATATATAAATGATTCATAGATTTCTGAACCAGAGTAATCGATAATGGTAACACATTATCATCTAACAAATTACATAGTGAGATACCATGCTTGAAAATATGACTGTCCAGAATGCCTTGATCCGTGTTCACTTGCCCTGATGCCCCATTCCTGGGTTTGCTTTCCAAAAACTGGCTCCAAGAACTGCACGCACTCCTGCCCATGACTACCCTACCCATGCCCTCCTGCTAACATCAGTCTCAATGCCTCTGTCCTTTGTACACTTGGAGTTCCCTACAAACCCATCCTCTTGAATGCCTTCTTCCTTTCTGTTCCTCCTCTTGCTCAAATTTTCCGCTGCTCAGCCTTCCAGTGGGATTTCAAAGACACCTCTCATGCCTCCCTGTTCTAACTTGCCTTTTATCAAAAGGGCTGAGATCAACTCCTGATTGTTTCAATCCCTGTAGATGTTGTCCGTTTCCTCACACCACCTCGGGATGGTTCAGGTTGGGCTGTTCTGCATGGCCTCTCCCCTGGGACCAACAGACCTCCCCTCCCAGCCACACCTCAGAGAGAAGGATAACTGGCTGCAGGAAAGAGACAGGAACCTCCCTGATGGAAAACAAGGTTCACGTAGCTTCACAGTAAGCAAACAGAAATGGGGTTGGTTTGTTTTGGAAAACAGGGAGACCATGCAGCAAAAATATGGATGTGTTATGATAAGCAGATAAAACAGGAGATGCATAGGACTTCAATCAATAATAATTCATCATTAATAGAGTCAATAACTAATACATCTGATGTCATTGATATTACGTATGCTAAGTGATAATACAGATGTATTGTTTGTATAACTCTGCCCATTATTCAAGATAGAAGGCTCCTACTGACAACACAGAACAGTTTGTCTCCTTTTACCTGCTACTGGTTCAGGTGCCAACACTAGATTCAGCATGACTCACAGCAGCCTGAGCTTTCTTCCTCCACTCTAGTATGTTCATGCTCAGGGTAGTACACCCACACAAGCTGCCACTTGTGCAGAGCTCACACCTTCATTGAACTGGTTGCAAAATCATGGGTGCCTTCTGCATACAAAATCCTTGGCTAAACCCAAGTCTCTCCTCTGTAGAATGTGCTAGCTGCCAGAACTATTACTTTTAAATGGGTAAAGCTGTGTATTTTTTTCCTGTTTTTTGTCTTGAAATTTGTTAATTCGTCTGAACCAAAATGAGCCAAATTTGCCTTGAGGTGGGTTAGAAGTTGAGCACTAATGCCTGTGCCACACATTTTGGAAACTGGTGAGGAGAGATCTTCCTCTGCTATACTGCAGGGCCAATTTCATTTTCATTGGGTATTTTCTTTGCACATAACATTTGTTCACCTATAAAGCCTATGCATCCATTCCAATAGTAGTGACTGTATACCAAATCCAATAATTGGTAACCTCAAGAGGTATGATTCTCTTCATCTTTACGCAAAGATGCAGTGTTAAATTTGGTTTGTTTGTTATTGTTTAAATCACACAGTTTCAGTATTAGATGGTACATTGGCCTGAAATCTTTTTTTTTGTTTGTTTGTTTTTCTTATTCTTTAAAGGGATGTTTAGATTTTGGATTATTCAGCAGAATAAGAGAAATGACACAGTTTTTACTTTATGTATTAAAATGTAATTAAGTATTTAAAAGTAATTAAATAGAAAAACGTTCTCCACAAGTTTGGCATGTTGTCAGCTCTCACAACATTAATTCTTCTTCTCCCCATAGCTACTCAGCTACTTCTCAGCTAGTGAGTGCATGTTATTTGCTGAAGCTTTTTCTCCTAATCATTGTGCTGATTTATGTCCAAAGTTCCGGTATATGTTCCTCAGTCAAAAAAAAACAAACCTTCCATAATTACCCAGCTACCCCACCTGTTTTGTTTTGCCTACATACTCATGGAAATCTAAACTAGAAATTCCCAGAGATTTGAATTTTAGTCAGTAAGTTAAAAGTTACGTTAGAAAAAGAATCAGGTTACTCACAATTGCTCTAGATAAACAGATAATAGTCTACAATAGTCTAAACTATATAACAGTCTTTTTAATTATAATTTATTTAGTATTTTCAAGTTGAATAATTTAAAGTTCATGTCCTATGACTAATTGTAAACAAATCAGAAATCAGTAATTAATATTCGGCAAATTCCACTGGCAATCCTCATTAAATATCACTGTACTTTTATTTGAATAAATTTTATACTATGAAGTGGATGGAAAGGCTGCACTCCTGATTCTTACTTTGTTTTGGGCTCAGGAGGAAAAAAGTGGCTATATATTTATATCATTGTGATTTCATGAGTTATAACTTCTTGGCTGGAATGTAAATGATCAAAAATACAATTTCAGACTTTCTGAACCCCTGCTTTTTTTCCTCTGTCATGTCATTAAGAATTGGAGAGCTTCATGGACGTTGGCTTTTTTGATTCACTATTATTTAATGTTACTTACACTATCAGTTTTCATATGCATGACAACTCAGTTGAGATAAGTCAAAAAAGAAAAGGTAGTTATAAAACATAAAATGGAAGCTCAAAAATCAAAAATCTTAGACACTTAAAATAGCAACAGATACTTTGACAAACAATATTTTTAAGAAAATATATTTTCATTGTTTTCTTTAATTTTTAATTTTTAATAATTTTAATAATTATTAAAAGAACAACATACTTTGCACACTTGTAGTGGGTTTACGTGGCAAGGTTTTGGTAGCAGGGAGCCATAGGGGTGGTTTCTGTGAGAAAGATCTAGAAGCTGCCCCATGTTTGGGAAGGGCCCGATTGTTTTCCAGAGCTGAGCCAATAAGCGATGTTGTTTTGCGCCTCTGTGAGAGCATATTTAAGACAGGGAAAAAACGCTGCGCCAGACAGCAGCCGGGAGTGAGAGAACAGCCTTGCAGGTGCCAAGGTCAGTGTAGAGGGAGGGGGAGAGGTGCTCCAGGCGCCGGAGCAGAAGTCCCCTGCGGCCTGTGGTGAGGACCATGGTGAAGCAGGATGTCCCCCTGCAGCCCATGGAGTACCACGGTGGAGCAGGGTTCCATGCTGCAGCCCGTGGAGGAGACCACTGTGGAGCAGGTGGCCCTGCACCGACGGAGGCTACCGCCTGTGGAAGACCCCTGCTGGAGCAGATTCCGGGCCAGACCTGTAGCCCGTGGAGAGGAGACCACGCAGGAGCAGATGACCTGGCAGGAGCTGCTGCCCGTAGGGGAGCCAGGTTGGAGCAGTTTTCTCCTGAGGGATGGACCCCATGGTACGGACCCATATCTGGAGCAGTTCTGGAAGAGCTGCAGCCTGTGGGAAGCCCACGCTGGATCAGTTCATCAAGGACTGCATCCCGTGGGTGGGACCCCACAGCACAGGGGACGAGAGTGACAGAGAAGGAGCGGCAGAGAAGAAGCGCTGTAGACTGACCATAACCCCCATTCCCCCGTTCCCCTGCGCCACTCGGGGGGAGGAGGTGGAAGAAGGTGGATGGGGGGAAGGTGATTTTGGTTTGCTTTTTCCTTTGTTTTCTCACTTCTCTCGCTTGTTAGTAATAGGCAATATATCTTACTATCTCCTTATGCCGAGTCTGTTTTGCCCGTTACAATAATTATTGCATGATTTTCTCGTCCTTATCTCAACCCTTGAGCCCCTTTTCACATATTTTCTCCCCATTCCTCTTTGAGGAGGGGGAGTGAGAGAGCGGCTGTGGTGGAGCTCGGCTACCCACTCGAGCGGAACCATGACAACACTGTATCACTAAAAGTTCAGGTAGACCTCAAATGTTTTGCAGAATTTGTTAATATTTTGTTCCTATATTTTGATATATTATGCTGCATTTCAAAATGTTTTCTTTTGTTTTCCTAAGGTTCTTTTATTTCTATTAAACCCCAATGCAGCATTAAAAATAAATAAATCAAAATCAAAACCAAAAACAAACAAAAAACATACACAAAAATACTTAAACAAACCAAATATGCAGTCAACAAGTTATGTAATAGAATTCCTTGTACTTGTAATCTGTCTTGAATACTTTGCTGCTTCTAGCCTCCTACTATAATAAATATGTGTTAGAAGTGATCACAATTTATGTAGATACATTCTGAAATACTGAGGAGGTAAGCAATCATCTTAGGCCTTTTATTCTCTTTTTCCTAGAAACATTAATGGATTTTTCAACAAATTATAGAAGAAAATGTAATTATTTCACTGTACTATGAAGAAGACAAAACAATATGTTCTCTTGGCATTTAGATCAATCCAGATGTTAAAACATAAGACCTGATATAATATTGGATTTGTAAGAAAAAGCTGCACTGTCATGTTTAAACAAAATCATAGATTTTATTTACTGAAAATGAATTTTGGATCTTTATGATGGTTTATAGCCTAATAGCAATCCTGTTTGATTATTCTTTATTTCACAGTGTGGACAACAATGCTAATTTAAATAACTGACTGCATTATTCTCCTACAGAAGCATAAATATCCAAGCTTGAATAAATGCTCCAAGGGTTTTAAACCCTATCATTATTTGGTTGTAAATGTATCTCACTGAAAGAGTAATCAAGATATATTGATGCAAGAGAGATATTTAGCTGCTGAATATTTGCATATTCTGAAAATATTAACATTGTTCTTTTGCTTTTGAACCGACATTTGGTATAACATCTCTACATTTAAATTAGATTTAAATTAGAAAAGAAATATAAAATATGACAGATATATGTTCCCCTTATCTTATCACAATAGTTTACATGCAAATCCAGTGGTGATTAACATAACTTCTTGGCAAGGTACCTGCCAGGCCTAATAGTGTAGATGTTTGCAGTTGTTCTACTCATAAATTGTTGGTTAAAATGTTTATGGCTTAGAGTAGTACAGGCTTTTCAAGTACACTTGAAAAGACATTGAATTTTGCTTCAGAAGTCTTTGGTTGCATTCTGAAGAAGTTTTCTTAAAAAACAGAGGTTGACAATGTCATGGTTACACATCAATTTTTACTGAGGACTGGTATTTCCAATGAGTTTGAGTCTCCTTAAGCTTGAGTGTAGAAACTTGAGGTTTAAGGTTTTTGTTGTTGTTGTTGTTGTTTTGTTTTGTTTTGTTTTGTTTTCTTTTTTTTTTTTTTCTGAATTATATGAAGTTTATGTATTACTTTGTGATGGCTGGTTGCACTGTTTAGAAAGACTACAGAAGAGTTATATGAAATATAAAGAATAGCAACCAAAAAAGATAAAGAGGATAAAATAGATGAGAAAAACTGATATAAAGGAATAGCATTAGTCTGGAAGAACTGAAAGGTCCAGGGAAAGGATCATACCTTAAAGCTAACATTACAAAGAAAGGATTTAAATTATCGCATTTCTGAAACTATAAAATAAGGAACAATCACCCAGCGGGGGGGAGGGGGAAGGGGGGGGGGGAAGTCTCATCTGAGAGAAATGAGAAGTTAAAAATTAAGAAAATCATAAATGGAAGTAGCTGAAAAGCACTAACACAGTCCCGATGTAATCACTCAACTGACCAGTGTTAGTTTTCCTGCAGTGGCCATGACCACAGATGAAACACCTTCATATCCTAGAGTCAATAGACTTCGTGCTTGATGGCATGATTACCTCTGTGAAAGCCCCCACAGGGAACAATAGCCCCCTCTAAGGAATGAAGCACTACAGCTGGGTCAGAAACACCTCCTTATTTTGTGAACCATCTCAGTCAGAAAAAATAAATAAAAATAAATAAAAATAAAAATAAAATATGTATTTTAAAAATGTACTGACACTTCATGACTATTTTCAGAATTTAATGTGAAAGCACATTAATATATTAAATTATTATTATTGATTGATATTATTAATTATTAATAATTATTAATACTATTTGTATTATTATTATTAAATTAAACTGGAGCATCTTTTGTAGACTAAGCAAAATTGTTAATAAAGATGTAATAAAGATGTCTCAATGATATAGTGTAATTTTTTGGAACAATAATAAATTTTCTGAAGTATCTTTATAGATGAAATATTTAGATACATGCCCAAATCTCTCTCTTATTTCATTATTACATGCTTAATACTAATGTTTCAACTGAACTGATACAAAAAATGTGCTATAATGCACTGCATGCTTGTTTATCATGATGTCAGTATTTATATTATGAGGGCTATGGGGAATTAGAAATAATAAAAATTAAAAAAAAAAAAAAGGCATGTCTGTCTTTTCTGGAGCTAAGCTTTCTCAAAGTGATGTCTCTGTTGGAGGCTCAGTTCTGAAATATGACATGATTCTAAACCCCACTGAAAATGCAGATTTATCTGTTTATATTTCTTTTCAATACTATTGAATTTTCTTACATTGGCATGGAAAAGATATTGAGCTTTTCAGTTTTTTAAGTACTACATACAACACAGAAAAAGCAATATGGGTCCTTATGAGAAATAAAGTTTTAATTTAACAAGTCATAAATTGACAATATTCATACAATCTTGTTATATAAAGACCATCTCACCTTGACAATCTTTCAGGACATCCTAAGGATGACCTTACAAACAATAGAGGCAAATAAATAAATAAATAAATAAATCAGCTTTTAATTTCCATATAAATCTAGGCAAAGCCCTTTTGGAGTCACTGAGAAATAAACCTAGGTACTCATATTTCCATGTCTCCAGGTTCACTTGTTATTTAGATTTATAATATCTTTATTTAGATTTATAACATAAAATACATGTGAAAGTTGGAGGCCCTCAGGCACAGCAATCACAAATTAATAGTTTTCAATTCTTGGAAATGTAAGAAGGGGGTTTAGCAGAAATGCCACCCTGGACTTCCAGAGGGCAGACAGAGGGCCTGTTAAGGAGAATGGTTGTCATAATCCCATGGGAGGCAGACCTAGAGGGCAAAGGAGTCCAGGAATGTTGGACTTCAAAAAAAAACTAAAGGCAGAGGAGCAGGCTGTCCCCACATTTTGAAAAATAAGCCAGCAGGAAAGAAGAATGTTCTGACTGAACAGAAAGCTGTGGCTAAAGCTCAGGATGAAAAAAAGGGTTTATGAACTTTGGAAGAAGAGGAAGGCCGCTCAGGAGGATGACAAAGATGTCATGAGGCTGTGCAGGGACAAAATTAGAAGTGGCAAAGCTCTACTGGAGCTCAATATAGCTGTTGTTAAAGAAAGTAAAAAATGTTTTTCTAAATACATAAACAAGGAAAGGGGAAAAAGAAAATACGTCCTTTATTGGATGTGGTGGGGGGAAACATAGTGACAAGGGATAAGGAAAAGGGTGAGATACTTCTTGCCTTCTTTGTCTCAGTCTTTAGCAGCAAGACCAGTTGTCCAGGTACTCAGCCCCCTGAGCTGGCAGACAGGAACAGGGAGAAGAATGAAGTCCTCATAAGCCACAAGGAAATGGTTAGTGACTTGCTACTCCACTTAGATGGATGGAAGTTTATGAAGCCAGATGGAATCCACCCAAGACTATGGAGGGAGGTGGCAGAAATGCTTGCCAAGCCACCTCACAACATTTATCAGCAGTCCTGGTTACCAGTCCTAGTTGACTGGTGGCTAGAAAATGTGACACCTATCTACAAAAAGGGCCGGAAGCAGGATCTGGGAAACTACAGGTCTGCTTAGTCTGACCTCAGTGCCAGGGAAACTCATGGAGTAAATTATCTTGAGTGCCATCACACAGTGCTTTCAGGACAGCTCACTCAGGCGCACTCACTATTGGTTTATCAAATGCATGTCCTGCTTGATAAACTTAATCTCCTTCTATGCCAATGTAACATGCTCAGTGGACAAGGGAAAGGCTGTCTACCTAGACTTCATTACGGCTTTTGACACCATTTCCCACAGTATTCTCCTGAAGAAGATGGCTGCTCAAGTCTTGGAGAGGTGTATGCTTTGTTGGATTAAAAACTGTGAGCCTGGGTGGCCATGCTCAAAGAGTCATGGTGAATGGATTTAAATCCAGCTAGAGGCTAGTCACTAGTGGTGTTCTCCAGCACGCAGCACTGGGGCCAGTTCTCTTCAGTGTCTTTTTCAATGATCAGGACAAGGGGATCAAGTGCACCCTACTAAGGGGGTCCCGATTTCAGTAAGTTTGCAGATGACACCAAGTTAGGTGTGAGTGTTGATCTGCTAAAGGGTAGGAGGGCTTGGCAGAGAGACACGAAGGGAGCTGAAGTTTTTTTTAGCTTACAGAAAAGAAGTCTCAGGGAAGACCTTATTTTACTTTAAAATTACCTTAAAGGAGGTTGTAGCAAGGTGGGGATTAGGCTCTTCTCCCAAGCACGAAGTGATAAGATAAAATGGCCTTAAGTTGTCCCAAGGGAGGTTTAGGTTAGATATTAGGAGAAATTTCTTTACTAAAAGGGTTGTGCAACATTGGAATAGGCTGCCCAGGGAAATCGCTGAGTCACCATCCCTGAAAGAAATGTGTAGATGTAGAACTCAGTAGCATGGCTTAGTGGTGGTCTTTAGTATTATGTTAAAAGTTGGACTACATGACCTTAGTGGTCTTTTCCAACTTGAACGATTTTATGATTCTATGATAATCCTATGAAACATACAAAGATCTGGGAACACTCAGAAAAAAAATTCCTTGATTAAGTTTAGATAGAGAAATTCCCAGAAGTATTAGCGGAGACTCTGGTGAATATTCAAAAATTACATTCAAATGAATTTACAACTAATTGATAGTTATCTGTCAGGAAGCAGAGAAGAGCAGTTTACACACTACAATCTGCCTTGGTGGATAGGAGCCCACAGCTGAGCTGGGCAGGCAGTACACCGACGAACAAACCCTGAAGCAGATTGAGACCTCTGCTGTGCTTCCTCAAGCTTCCTGGGCATCTAAACCAGCATTATTTCCTCTGCTGATATATTTACTATGCAAAATCTAACTGCCCAGATGCTGCTCTCTCTATTGAATAATAAACTAGAGCTTTCTAAAGTTACTTTAATTCTGAATGAGATAGTCTGCATATGTTTAAATATGCTTAAATTTATGCATGTTCACTTCACATATTGAGTGTTTGAAATCATTTTAATTAGGCTTATTGACTTTATCCATGAAGGTGATTAATCTTATTTCTCTGAATCTTGGACTTAGTAAGACCAAGCAGTGAGGTGTATTTATGTTTATTCTTATGTTTATATTTATTATGTATATATTTATTTATGTTTATTCTTATGTTTATTTCATGAGAATAAGTGTTACAATGGGGAATCCTGTAGTTACCATAGCAGGTGATGAAGCAAACTTTGAAGACTTTATTTGAAGGAGTGTCATGACACAAATTTAAAAACTGTATCGACAGAAATAAATTTATAGAAAGAACAAAGCAAAATTTTCGAAAGAAATTAAACATGCAGACACAGTAGATTGTAAAATTTTAAGTCTCAAAAATCTTGTCCATCAGGATAAATATTTCCATCCCAGTTTTTGGAATAAATTGTTTAATTGTGACTTATTCAAGCTGCAGTTTCTGTGTGAGTCAGCTGAATTGATAAAAACAGAACAATTATTTTATTGAAATTAAATTAATATATTTTTCTGTTATTTTTAAAACAAATATTCTGCAAATAACACAAAACATAAAAGGCTTCTCCTTATGTTGACCTTCTTGATAAAATGAGGTATTTCATGGACTAAAAACAGGAGAAAGATCAGTTCTATTTTAGCTTAAGAATTCTTCTGACAATATAACCAATGTTCAGGTGGCTATTTCAAGAGCAGGTGTAAAGAGAATTCAGTGTAGATATTATCACTGTATTTTATTTTGAAATTATAAAAATGTCCCTAAAGCTAGTAACATTTTTAAAGACTCTTTTAATGGCTACTAGTTACTGATAAGTTAGTGGAAAACAGCTCAATTTTATGATTACTAGGAGGGTTTTTAATACACTGGCATTCCAAAAACAGCAAGAGGAGAAAAAGGGGTAGTGACCTACCTTCTGAGTCCGTCTTGCTAAACACTACAGTGAAGGATTACTGTGTACTGTGACTCTCAATCTATTATTTAGTCTTATTCTACCTTTTTTTTTTTTTTTTTTTTTTTTTTAATATATTTTTAAATTGCCAAATTCCATCTTGGACCAAAGAAATGCTTCCAGGATCAAAATAAATGCTTTTATAAAAATACATTGTTTGATAAAATGGAAGTTTGGAAAATTCCTTGCTACTTTACAGTTCTGCATCCAACCTCAAATAGCAGGCCATAACAACTTAGTAAGGTTTAAATACATGCAAAACAAAATAGTTCATTTTTCAAACAGTTTGTGCTTTTAATGATTTTTTACATAATACAGATATGTATATATTATATAATGTATGTGTTCTAGCAGTTATAGAGGGTTGCATGTGTTTTTGCCAACTCTACAGAAAGAATAGAATGTGAGAAATAGAGTTTAAGTACTGCTGAAAACAAACAAACAAACAAAAAGGAATAGTTTATAGATGATTTTGACCTTCTATTTCATACAGGAAATTGCATACTAATTTAAAGACTAGACAATGGTTAGATTATAGATCTAACGGCCTTTCGATTATTAATGTCTAAACAACATCAGGTCAAAAATTTTGAAGTATATATATGAATGAAAGAAGGTAGAGACTGTACTTTGCAGTTCATTAATTATACTGGTATTACAAATCATACGGCGTTAAAAAAGAACTTTAACACTGGCTTCAATTTGAGTTGCTGAAATATCTGCAGTTTGTATATTGAGCTCTCCTTGATCCATTGGAATAAAACAGTTTTAAAAGGATTTGCAAGCTAGATTGGACTCATTGATAGCAAAATATTATTTATTTTCTAAGTACAGAATGTCAGTAATAAATATGGCATAAAAAGTATGTCAAATGACCTTTTGTTTAACAACAATTTTAATGTAAAATATTTTTATCCTACTTATATACAAACTACAAGTATACTGAGATTTTGATGCTTTTATGAAGAAAAATCAGTATTTTAATTTGTAAAGGATTTTTTTATATAACAGAATGTACATATCAAGTATAGATATACTAATTCTGTAACACTTACATTGGAGCTCATTTAGCTGTGTAAAACACTTCCTTTCATATATTGCACTTTCTTTATAAGTTGCCCCATATCCAGCCATAAGCAGGAGGATGAAAAAATAAATAAATAAATAAATAAATAAATAAATAAATATTTCACAGTCTCACTTTGGGTAATAAAATGTTCCAAGGATTTTCCCCCAAGGTTGTTTTACTTATAAATCTTGCCCTTGATCTAACTTAAGAATCTATCTTAAGAATAACTATCTTAAGAATAATTCCATAATTACAGGAATTTGTCTACTTTGTAGGCAAAACTGTACCACAGTTTTTTTTTTTTTGTTTTTTTTTTTTTTTTTTTTTTTCTACTTTGTAGACAAAACTGTACCACAGTTTTTTATTTCAACTATTTGAGCTTTCTTAATTTAGTTCATTTGGTGAAATTAGATTCTGTGCAGTATCTTCTGAAATGCTTATCACCATAGCATTTGATCAAGCTTTCTTAAACCAGTTTCTTCACCCCAAATGACGAATAACTAAGGGAAAAAGTTTTACAGGGTACATATTTGAGCATAATCTGATTATGGAATAGAAAACATATAAAATAGATATATAGAAAAAAATAATTTATGTGTTGATTTTTTTTAAAAGGCTTTGGCTTATTCTGTTTAAATTCCCAGGGACTGGTGTCTACAGATTTAAAAATGCATTAGTCCATGTCCCAGAGGAGACATAGTCTAAAATAATAAGAATTTGGGGAACTTTTAATAATTGTTCTCAGTTGAGCCATTGTTCTACTCCCTGGCCTTAGGCAAGTAAAAGAACCAGACTACAAGAAATCATAATTTTGACTTCTCTATAGAATTGTCTACTATTTCAATTGAGTGGTCTGTTTATGTAAATAGTTTCTGTTCTTTTGTGCTGTACATGCAGGATATAAGAAGCTTTGTATTTTTAGTAATTTTATGTTCTTGTAAATCCTTCCAAAATACAGATTTATTTTTGTTTTGCTTTGTTGTTGTTGTTGTTTTTGTTTGTTTGTTTTTCACCAACCCTTGATACACACTTGAACACTGTGGTATATATTTCAGCAACAAACGAAAATCTATTACGAATTTTATTTACTGTACTTTCACTTTTCCAGCCAGAATAATGTGGAAATGAATGAATCACTGCCATACATAAATGTTTAAGGAACATCATTCAGGCGCCTCCAGAAAGAAAGTAGCTGAAGACAGCTACATTGCATTCACAATAGAAAAATCAATAGAAAACAGAAATAGGACTCAATCAATTTGATTGAAGGTTTCATTAAAGTCTTTCAGTATTTAACTTTGTTTTCTAAATCTTATTCATGGAAAAGATGTCATTTTGACTGAATGAAAAAGATATTAACATGGTATTCAATCTGTATTCTGTTATTAGTTGTGGATTACCATAGCTGCAGTTACTATAAATTCTCTTTTCTCACAGGAAGATTTTATTACACTTATGAATTTTATTATTACTTAATTATATAATATTAATTATACAATATTTATATATATATATAATATTATATATATAAGTGATAATCTGCAAATTATCACAAAATCACTCATAAGAAATGTTTGAGCAATGGTTATCAAAACCAAATTCTACCAATGTACATGACAGGTAAAGTCCTAAATGTTGCAGTTTTCTTCATTGTTTTGTCATGGTAGTTGAGATTTATACAAAACTAGCATACAAAGTACAGGCAAATCCCAAGAGGAAAGAACTGTACAGCTTCACAGTTTCACAGGAAATGAATATCCTTAAATAAGAAATATTTTCTAACCTGTATTTTGGTTCAAAATGTACAACGATTCAAGGATTTGGAATGTAAACTGAATCACAAATTATACAGTGTCTGAAACTATTAGTTTCTAAGTTTCTCTCAGTTTCTTATTTGAATATGTGTGTACTACCAAAGTGTTCTTATGCATAACTTCACTCCTTAATTTCTTATTTTTATTTGGCTTTCATTTATTTATTATTATTATTATCATTGTTGTTGTTGTTGTTGTTTACAGGACATTATTTATTTATTTATGGCACATACTCAGGATTCCTCCTGATAATGAAGTTTCCAGAAGATCATACTTCATGACAAGCTTTAGAACATTGAAAAGCATCTAGATTAAACATGGTTTCTTATTTAAACTCATTATATTTATATATATTTGTTATATAAACTCATTATGGAGGTAAGAAAACTAAGTGATTTGTAATGTCATTTAAACATTTACTGAACATATTCATAAATAAGAGAAATAAGTTTTCACTTTAAAAGTGAAAGAGAAGTTTAAAGGGTACACTTATTTGCGAAAAGCTTTATTTTATTTTATTTTATTTTATTTTATTTTATTTTATTTTATTTTATTTTATTTATTTTATTTTTTTTTTTGCCGAGTGATCAGCAAATACACTAACAAGTTAAGAAAAACACAGCATATTCTAATGTTTTCCTCCTTAGTTTCCCTCTGTTATTTAATTTTAACCTTGCTGGCCCAAGGTTGACTTCTTTTTATAATTTTGGTTGCTATGTGATACATAGGAGTACCCATCACTGCTTATATTTGTTTCTGTATGATGGTTCTGAAGTGCCTACAGGCTGCAAATTAGCTTTCTGTTTGACCTCATGCCTAACATGTTAATTTGCTTTCCTTCAGGGTCTTTCATCTGCTTTTATTTCTAGTTTACCCTAAACTAATTGAAATATAAAGTACATCAAGAATGTGAAAACTGGAAAAAAAAAAAAAAAAAAAAAAAAAGCCTTACAAATAATAATACTTTCATGTGCTATGTCTCATCTGTGCAAAGTGAACAGCAAAAAAAATAGAAGAAAATATTTTTCCCATCTGTCCACTGCTGTAAAAAGCTTCACTTTAAAGAGAGCCCAGAAAGACAATCCAGAAGGGGCAGAAGAAGAAAGATATTAATAAAACATATTCATCTCTATCAACAACTATCTGAATCACTGGATGATAATACTGTAAAATTTCAGAACTAGTTCACTGTACATCAGAATTAAAGAAGAGATTCAGAAACAGACAATTAAAAAAAAAAAAAAAAAGTAACAAGGGTCTATGACAGGTAAAAGAGACAAATTTTCATTTCTGAATTATTTTCTTGAAAAAGAGTCAGCATGATAGCTGAATCTTATGGGGAAAAAATTAAAGAAAGTAATAGCTGAACTGAAAATTTTATTTTCTGGGAAATTTTCTGGGAAAAAAATAATTCACTACTTCTCAAACAGAGTTCATGTAGGGTGTTTTGTGCTCTGACATATTTGCAAATTTGTTAGTATTCAAAACTCAGCATGAGCACTCTGTAATTGAAATACTTAGTTGGATTTCAGTTGGATTCCACAGAAGTGCAGCTCATGGTTTTGCCTGTGATGTAACATTAACAAATATTCTTGTGTTTGGAAAAGCATGCAAGGGATGCATGGTATTAAACTGCTTTGCAGTGGTCTGCAAGCTTCAGCAAATTCTGTGTGCCAGTGATAAAAAGGATGACAAAGAGCGTTTTTGGTTTAAAGACCTCTCTACAGAAAGCAGCTCTTCAACAAAGGTGAGGATATGGTAAACCAAACGAACATACTCTTATCATGGAACAGGTTAGAGAGGCTCTATAGTGTAAGTGTATATATCACTAGTGTTTAGTGATATTAACACTGAGAATAAAATAAATAGTGAAAAGTAGGTTAAACATGTAAGGAGGAGTCAAATAGAGACAATGTAGAGAGGAACTACAAATTGCAAGTATACATGATAAGAACACATTACTGAAAGAAAATTATGCCTATTTTTTCCTTCAATAAAAGGATGGTTTCTCTTTGTAATGTGTTTATAAAAAGCGTGAGATAGGAGGAGAGGTTTCCACATATAACTTGGTAAGTCAGAAAATTTCAGCACAGTATTGTGCAACATTGGAAAGGTCAACCTGCCTAAGTCAAATGTAATTTTCAGTCACAGAACATTAACACTGCATGCTTTTCTTACTAATTAGTGTTATGTTTAAGTGACTATGAACCACTTACTGCTATTACTAGAAAAGGAGACTAGCAAGCCTGCTTTAAGACTAGAGACAAGTATGTTGAACTACAGGTGCAGAGTTGAACTCTGGAGAGATGGCAGAAATGAGCAATCTCACAAAAGAATCTTTGACAAAAGACCAGAAGAACACATTTCAGATCTAGACTTTGGACACTTTCAATACAAAGAGAAAAAGGATGAAACTGAAAAAAGTAATCAGAGATAAGGGTAACAAATGTCTGGGATGACACATTCTCAATCCTTTTAACAATTTAATGGAGAGAGCAAAATATAAGGCAGAACTTTTCTTAGTTCTTAGAACCATGTTATTGATTCTTAAAGTGACACAGAAAAAAAATAAAATAAAATAAAATTTACAAAATTCACTTGAACTCTGAGAAATGCAGGAGAATATGTTTCATATTGGCTTCAGAAAAAGTACTGTTATTTAAGAAAAATACTGGTGTTTACTGTGTGTAGCCAGAATTCAGCCCACGTTAATCAAAGTAATATGTGCTCTTGGCATTCAGTAGGGACAACACTGTCCCTTCACAATAAGCTTTCCCAAATAACATAGAGAAGGCATTGAAAATTACTCTTTCTTCTGGTTATAATCTTCTATTCAAAAGCTGTCTCCCAGTTAATAGACAATTTGAATAATACATTATAAGTATGATTCTCAAGGATTTGAAGAGTTTTTTACACTCTCTAAATTTCAGTTTCTTATTTTTTAAATACGGTTAAATACAAGATGAGGTTTTGAAAAAGACAAACATTAGCTAAGCTAAAACCTTCTAAGAAAGTCAGACATCTGAAGTTTAAGATTCAAAAACATTCCCCAGGCCCAAATTTGATTGGGTTTGATTACTTAGAATGTGTGCTGGACAAAACACATTGTGACATACGTCTCTGTATAGACTAGCAAGTACGAATGTTAAAATGACAGTCTTTATCCCAGACAGATTCTACTAATAAACACTGCAGGACCTGAGTCTTCAATAATTTATAATAAAATATGGTTAAGAACTAGTATGGAAAGGGAAAAAAATAAAATAAAATTACAGTTTCAAGTGTGTTATTACTACCTGGCAGAAAAACGCTGTGAGAAACAAATGTGTTGTGGAACTTATTCAAATTGACAAGAAAATACCCAAACTGTACAATCCTCACCAGAAACTTGCCAAGATCAGCTCTGTGAGGGTGCATTCCACAGCAGAGCAGTGGATGGCAGCCTTCAGTGTCAAGAGGGATTACAACTCCTGAGCTCAGGTAGCTTTTCCATCAGTCATGCTGCTCAAAGGGAAGGGGTTTGTTGGGAAAAGGGCAAGTTGAATCTAGCAAATCAACAGACTGGTGGTAAAAACAGGAATTCTGCTACCTCTATCATGAGAGTTGCTCTGAAAAAAAAGGTTGGATGGGGGATGATGGGGTCCACCTCTCGGAGAAGGGGAAAAGCATCTTTGGTCATGGGCTTGCCAAGCTGGTGGAGAAGGCTTTAAACTAAAGTTGCAGGAGGATGGGAACCTCAGTCCATCCTGCTTCTCCTGGTTTGATGCCAGTGTCAGTGATAGATGTCCAGGGCCTGGAGAAGGGTCATGGGTCAGCAGGAGAACACCTGAAGAGTAGCACAAAGGAAATCCAGCCACTCCAGCCAGTAAATCAGCTTCATAAGGGGCCCAACTCAAATGTCTCTGTGCTAATGCACATAGTATGGGGAATAAAAAAAAGAGGAGTTAGCATGCCGGCAAGGCTATAATCTTGTTGGCATTATGGAGATGTGGTTGGATGGCTCCCGTGACTAGAGTGTTAGGATGGAAGGATACAGGCTCTTCAGGAAGAACAGGTAGGGGAGACAAGGGACTTTACTCTCCATGACTGACATAGAGGGCAGATAGAGTGCATGGATATCTGTCTGGGGATGGATGAGGACCTGACAGAGAGCTTGTGGGGCAGTATTAAAGGGAGGGCAGGGACAAGGGACACTCTATTGGGAGGGTGCTACAGGCCACCTGAACCAAGCAGGTGAGGGCCTCTATAGTCAGAAGCAACCTCATATTCCTGGTTTGAAGAATGACTTTAACCACCCTGATATTTATTGGAGCGACAGCACAGCAGGGCATAGGCAATCCAGGAGGTTCTTGGAATGCATCAATGACAACTTTCTTTGAGTGCTAGATCAGCCACTGAGGAGAGGTGCTATGCTGGACCTCATTCTTACCAGAGAAGAGGGGCCAGCAGGGAATGTGAAACCCAAGGGCAGCCTTGGCTGAGGTGTTCATGAAATGGTTCAGTTTTGGATCCAGAGAGCAACAAGGTGGCAGCACAGCAAATTTGCTACCCTGGACTTTGGGACAGCAGACTTTGCCCTCTTCAGGGATCTGCTTGGTAGAGTACCATGGGACAAATACCTAGAGGGAAGAGAGGACCAAGAAAGCTGGCTAAGGATCACACTCTTCAAACTCAGTTTTGTTTTGCTTTTGTTTTTAGCCTCTGTTTTGCAGTATCATATGTACAGATGGGATTTGGTTGCCAGGTTCAGAGACTCAGAAATACACTCAAGTGGCAATACCTTAAACTGCTTTGTCCAGTTTCTCCCCTTTACTTTCTTGTTTTCATTGTTTACCTGCCACCTTTACCTAAGATAAGGCCTGGTTATGGTGGTCTTGATGCAGCAAACTTCTAAATTGGTTTAAATTGAAAATCCTTCACTTCAGACTTTGTGTTATCCAAAGATAGGAGGGGTTAAAAAAATAATATTTCAACACCCCATTAGATGTGTCTTGTGGTTCTTATAAAGGCAATTTTCTCTTTAATAGAAGCCCAAACCACACTTAATCATGAACATCCAGAAAATACCTCAGATTCAATGCCTAGTCTGGTTTCTGATGTATTGGTCAACCAAAGACATTTAACAATTCACAAACATTTCTGGAGTACACAGAAAATTGAACTGCAAAGAACATGGGTACAAAGGATAGATGTCCTGGATATTTTTAGCTTACTTTTCATCAAATACTCAACAAATGTTCACACATTGCTGTCCAGAAAATCACAACAGTAACATGGTATTGACAGTTATCCATGTACTGTCTGACTTCTTAGAAAGTAGTGCCCTGAAATGCTTTCTTTCATAGTTCTTCTCAACTATTCTATACTAATAAACTAGTTTTACTTCAGTGAATGCACCATTCGAGTTGAAAAATAAAATAAAATAAAATAAAATAAAATAAAATAAAATAAAATAAAATAAAATAAAATAAAATAAAATAAAATAAAATCCGACCTCGTATTGAAAACCCTGAATAATTCTAAGGTCACATCAAGAGTAAAGGATTATCATAATAGTTTCTACTGAATGCTGATTGCACCCAGGTAGTGAGTACAGATGCTTGGCTCCTGAGTTCACAGTTAATACAGAAAGTGAGAATGAAGATCCTCAGCTGCTACAAATCAACAACCCCAAAACTGTCTAACATGTCTGGATCAATGAATGGATTTTATTTTTTTTTTAATATTTATTAAGTATATAATGCCACGTATAGCTTTAAAACATATTAAGGCATGTGCAAAGCAATGATTCAGTTTCAACCTCTGTCTCCAAAGACAGATAAATCAATATATGAGAAAATGTAGAGTTGAGGTGAAAAAAGAAATATCAGTGCAAAATCTGCTCTGAATCTCAATATGCTTACTAAATGACTCCTCTGTACTTTGATGGTATTGATGTGAGGACAGGTACCTCTGATTAAAAGCAAACACTTTCTGTTTAATGTGTTACTTTGCAGCAGCACATCTGAGATAACTGGCAGAACATGTTTATCTCATGTTGTAATTTTGAGAGTGAAGCAGTGGTATTGCTCTAACTACTAGACATTAACAACAACATTGTATTAAAACTTTGTTTCTATAGTGTTGTTTTTTTTGTTTGTTACTTCTTTTTTGTGTGTGTGTCTTCTCATGGATCATTACTTTTCTAGACTGAATTATTAAAGATTGAGCTATTAAAAGTGATGTATTCAGACTAGATTAAACTAACAAAATGTGTTATTAGACATTTTCTCAAGAAATGCCATCTGCTGAAAAAAAAAAAAAAAAAAAAAAACCAAGGAACTGTAACTGTGGTCCCCAGAAGTTCAATCACAAGACGCAGGCAAAAGCTTTGAACCTGGAAACAAAACATATTAACAGAGTCTTCAGGACTACAAAGATAAATGGTCAATTAGTGGTCAATAAAGGACCTTGAGAGGATATTTTTAGGGATAACTGTTAAAGAAAGACCAAGCAAGCAATCCTTGGTATCAAGAGTAGAAACATGACCCCAAGCAAATTTATAATGGCCTACACCCACATCATGGTCCTCAAGGACTGGGAACACAGACCACTATTTGGATTTTGTCCTCACTACTAATTGTTAAGTGTTTTGCTAATGCATGAAACCCAGCTTCTTTGAGATTCTACCACTCCCCAGAGAAGGCTAAACCTGAATTTGGGACCTGGAGGAGCAGTAAATATAACAACAATTTAAAGTATTATAACAAAGATTGCGTATCTCAGATTTCACAGTCACATCATTTGGATTAAAGAACATTAACTGAACAAATTGAAATCGTGTTGGTTTCAGCGTAACTTGTTTTTCTAGAAAGGGTTGGTGTTCACATGCCTTCTTCTACGGTGTCTGGAATAGGACCATTTAGATAAAAAAGAACTACACACAGTAAGCACATTTCCTATGTCTAACAATTCAACCCTGTGCTCCTATTTGGTGACAATCACCATCAGAAGAACACAAGAAATCACATCATCTATCAAGAAGCACTGAGAAGCACTCAAGAACAAAGTAAAGAATTAATAAAAGGAGAAAAACAAACAAACAAACAAACAAAAAACACACACACAAAAAAAAACATAGCCAGGTCAAGTCTGAACTGTCATGAAACCTTATTTGCACAACTTGAAGAGTTCACGGTGTACTGAAGCCCACACAGTTCAGGATTTAGGGATTTTTGGACTGCAGGTACAATGAGGTCTGAACATCATCAAAATCATGAATTGTAGATGGCAATGTCTTCTTTGTTCTTTCAGGAATAAACAGGAAAGAGCATCCTCACACGTGATTGCTCTAATTACTACTGCTTGGAGCAACTTGTACTAATAGTAACTCTTTGATTGGAATAATATTACATTTTTGACTTTGCATACCAGGTACTCTTCTCCAGCTCATACAAATTAGACAAGGTCTGTATGCTTTCCATGAGACCTGGCTGATAAATCTGAAAGCAACACCAAACCTTATAGAAAATCACAGCACCCTGCACTCCTTTTTACTCTAATGGGGTATAGTGCTGATTTAGATTTATGTGCCTGCATCTTAACTTAAAAAAAGACTTACAATCTTGGAATATATTTTTTTCAACAAATTTATACTACATCTTTCTTATTACATGGGTGTATTCATGAACTCCTTAATCTGAAATAGCAATATTGGATTCAATTTGAATAATATTGAATACAAATATTACAGGTGCAGATAGATATAATTCAAAGTGAAAGAATATCTTTCTACTCTTCAGCAATAGTACATCTCTGTGTCTTTTATTTCTCAAGACAACAAATACTGTTGTTGCTGTTGTTGTTTTTGTTTGTTTGTCTGATCATATGTCAAGTATTCCACATTTGAAAAATTTCCGTTGCAATAATGGCATGGCTACTAGCATCTCAAGTATTTGAAGGTTGCTTAAAGGGAACCTATTTTAAAGACATATATATATATATAACACATTATTATTGATATTTTGTTGTAGTTGTTGTTTGTTTTTGTTTTGTTTTGTTTTGTTTTAAGTTAGGAAAAAGGAAATCCCACTGTAATTCAAAGTTGGCTTAAAGAAATAATGACAGGCTTTTTTATTTTACTTACTTTATAACAAAATATTTTGCAAGACATTTCAGACTCAGATTTGTACATGGCTCTGAACTCCACTGCACCCTTAAGTAATCAATTCACATATTGAATTCAATACAAACAATATATAATTTTATATTTTTCACTTCTCTTCTGAGTTATAAATTTCACATTAACCTAAGACATCAACATGATAAAAGGAGTTAAAAATTACATTCCAGTAATGCTTATTTTTCCAAAATGTTATTGTAAAGAACCATGGGGATATTGTTACCTTGGGCTTTGATTTGTCTTTGTTTCCTTAAATGACTGGAAAGGCAACAAATAAGTATTACAGGACTGCAGCTGACTTGCAGGGTAGTTTGCAAGTTGAGATCTAAGTTAAAACTGTAAGCTATCACTAGGAAACTGAATGTACTTGCTTTTCTCACTATTTTTGAGCAGAAATTCTCAGAAATCTGAGAAATTTCACCATAGAAATCTTGATTTTTTCTCTTAGAAAATGATCATTTTATCAAAATAAATTCCTTAGTGCAAATTCTTAATATACAAAACTAAACAAGAAAACTGAACTCAACATTTCTAACAAAATCTACATAATAGTTTAAAGGAATAACCCTCAATGTACACTATATGATTCCCTACCACCAATGAAAATGACACAAAGGCAGAGAGATGCAAGAACATTTATGTAACTGCAAGCTTAAAACAAAGAACAAAAAAAAACAAGAGAAAAAAAAAAAAAAACATGCATAATGGTGAAGAGGGCTTTGGGTAGGCAAACTCAAAGGGCAAAAGGGCAAATTTGGTCTTGTATATTTTACCAGATCTTTTCTCATGAACAATGAAAAATGGCACATATGACATCTTAATTACTACTTGGGCTTAGATTAGCTATTTTATTATGTGAAGTGCTATATCATTAAATTGTGTTTGATATACATTTATACATCATTAGCTAATTATACTTAATGTGAAACATGGTAATTAAATCCTCATTAATGTCATTTAATTTGATGTTATTAGAAAGTGATAATTTTATTCTACTTAATTTTAATGCAGGAATGAAGTGCACCATGGCTTAATTATGGCTATGTAAATAATAAAATATTTTTTTTTTTTTTTAAAGAAGCAAATTTTCTAATAATAACATAATTTCCCCCTTTAAAGGTAAATTTATTTATTTTGGTCTTTCTATGTCTGAAATTGACTAATGTGCACTGTACTTTCTTAATTAATGAATACTTCAAGAAATCACAGAGCAAGTAGTACTGAAAGCACTGGAGATAAAGTGTTCTGGTAAAGTGTACTGCTTTAAACATTTCCATGTAGTAGGGGAAAAAACTGCTCTCAGTATTTGGAAAGGAGTATTTGAAACCATCCTCCATCTCTTAGGTGAACGAATAAATAATCAATACAGAAAACAATACAATGATGATAATACTTAAGAGCTTCTGCACTGTCATAATCATTGCTTATTTCAGGGAACTTTTCGATATGCCCTATAAATAAATAAATAAATATTTTTTTTTATTTATTTGTTTAGAGTTTGATTCTACACTCTTCTGAGGAGAAATATCTTGCTTTTCCAGTTATATTCCCAACTTTTAAATTAAAACTCTGTCTTAAACTGAATTCATAAATAAACCTTACTTAAATGAAACAATGAAAATAAATTATTTCCCAGTAGTTACTGTCTAATTGTTTGCTATTTATAAGGCCATGATATTAAAGATCTGCAAAACAGGTCTGTACAAAACCTACAGAATCAACGAGCCCTGCCATATGTCTGCTCCAAACACTAAATCTCAGAATTCTAATTTACAATTCACTGATTCACTTATTTGCAAAAATGAAGACTGAAAGATCACCCCAGATGATCAAATGAAGAAGGAATTAGTATCCCTACTTTGACTAATTATAATTATATTCACATATAACATTACCTGTTAAATCTAATTACTGTGAATTCACCCATGGGAACTCTGTAAAATATGTCCTTCCAAAAAAAGAGTGACATTTCATATTTATAATGAATATACAAGATTACTGAGATCTGTCAGGGTCACCTCTGTAGCACAAGGAGTATCATAATGAAAAGACACACATATAACGAAATGTCATCATGTCCCATAAATTCCATAACATAAGCATGCTTAATAAAATTATGCTTATAAAAAATAATAAGCAATGTACTAATATAACTCACATCCTAGAAATATCTAATTCCACATTTGAGGCATGACTTAATTAATTATTGTTTAGTAATCATGTATGTATATTTAATAATCAGATAAAAAAAATATTTTACCATGATGCATAATCAAACAGTCATTTTTCCCCTAATTTTTCCCCTCAGCCACATCTCAATGATTTCTCTTGTCCTTAATTGCAGTTCACCCATCCAAAGAGTTTTAGTGCCTTCATAAACTCTCTTGATCAACAAGGATTCAGTTTTGTGAAAATCTTTCAGATGTTATTAGGAAATATAGAATTTACCACATATATGAAAGATTGAAAAAATGTCTAAAATATGACAGCTGCAGTTCAAAATTTTCTCTCATTAACCAAAATCTATCTGCACTGGAAAAGAGGCCATTCATTCAGCAATATTTTAATCCAAGACTTTGGCTAAGGATTTTAATTCTGTTACTGATGCTGTAGAGCATTGTGATAAAAATGAATTAAATGGATTTAGAAAAAGAAACAAAACAAAACAAAACATTATTTTCAAAGTTAAATAGGCACAAAGGATCTCTGTGGGAAAGAGAATACAGACTGCAATTCAAATATTCTTACCTACGTTTTCAACAATAAAGGGGAAACAGCATTTCCCAGGAAAACACACTCAAATCATCAGTGTCTCACGAAGAAATATTTCATAAGAGTATTCATGTAACTTTTTAAATGAGAAAAAGTATCTATTTTTAGTGATGCATGGAACAAAGGATGTAATTTTTCTCAATTATCATTGAATATTTTCAGGCAATAAGATTCAGTAACAAAGACTAAAAAAGCCTGATGTAAAGCCAAAATGTAATGTAGTCATTACAGCCCCAAATGGTCAGGTTGGAAGCTGAAACTTATCTCCTTGAATCAGTGAGAGAAGCTATTTTTACATATTCAGTGCTCAGGGCCAGTGGGCTGCAGGGATTTATTTATTTATTTAATTATTTCCATAATGCAACTTGAACATATCATTATTTTTAGCCTGAAATCTTGAAGCTATGAACAGTATTCTAAGTCAGCCGAATAGCTGTATTGCAAACTTATGAACAAATCAAGTGTGAAGAGGTCTTCTGTGCAAAAAAGTTGGTCACTGTGACAGCTGAAACTGCAGAATTAACTTTATATTGTTGAAACTGTATTATGCTGAAAAATTTTAAAACTAGAACCAAATCAGATTTCTTGAAACGTAATTGGCAAAATAGCTGTGACTTAGTTAATTTTGCAAGTAAAAGCTCCAATGTACTGTGAAAAAAAAAAAAAAAAAATCAAGCACGAGAAAACAGCAGCAGAAATGTGTATGCTGGGTATATAGCAGGTCTTAATGACCTAAGCACTTCAAGGTTTCTTTGGAATCAAGACAGGTGTGGTTCAGAACATTAAATAAAATTAGATCATTTGAGATCATAATATCTAAAGCAAAATTAATGCTAAGGTAAGAAATAAGACTGCTGTTACAACTATTTTCAAAAGTATGGACTGTATTTTGGTTAATCCATTTTACTAATCAGATTTATGAGCACATTTTTGCAGCAGATATTTTGAAGATATCTGTAGGTAAGTTCTTGGAAATAAAAAGTTACCTACAGAAGGAATTTGAGCTTCACCTTTCTTTCCTAGACTCAATTATTTTTATTGTGTGACCACCAGCAGCCAAGAAAATAAAATAATACTATCAATAAGTGTCCATGTTTATATTCCCCTTTTCTGTGCAGGAACAAAGTCAGTAACAGATTTTGGTATATAAAACTTGGAGGTACAGTTTATGACTATCTCTATAGAGTATGTTCAGATCCAGAAATACAATACACAATACACTTCTGAAATGTTTTGTTCATCTTGCTATGATATTTACTTTTACAGTCATTCTCATTTTTATGTCAAGTTTTAAGTTTTTTTTTGTTTGTTTATTTTTGTTTTTGTTTTTTTTTTTTTTTAATATAAAACACATTTTAAATAATTAAGAATATATTTATATTTTTATCATTGAAGTCTTCTATGTTGTATTGACTTACTAAGAAGAAAAACTCATTAACCTATCATAATATGAAAACTAGATTTTTTTACAATTATTATAATATTTTAGTCAGTTTTGCACTCATATAGTGTTCTACTGAATGCCACCTGAGAGATGGAGCTCATGACTGTTTACACAGAAACTCTGGAATCTTCAGCTTACATGATGAAATCTTTTTGTCTTTAAACTGATAGAAGAATCATATATCTCTACAACAGTTGTATGCACATTTATTTATTTTTTGTATATACCAACATACGCTTCCTTCCTGAGTCATTTCACTGTAGCTATTCCATGCATTAGACAGATTCTGGGGGAACACGGGCAAGATTGTCATGGATATTTAGGCACTTAATGATGCAGTACAGCCACTGCTAGGATTTTGAAAGTATGAAAGTCATATGTAGTCATCATGTAGATGCTTATAGAGAATTGCTCCAGACTAGACTACAGTATTTTTACCATTTTTTGTATGAAGCTTCAAGTATCTAAAATCTCCTGCAAATCTGTGATTCAATGAGCCTCTGGTAATTTTAGAGTGCCTAAGGTTTTCGTTTTGTTCTTGGAGATGATCTATTTTCAGTCTGAAGCCCAAAGTCAAAGTCATTTTGTGGATATACTGGATGGTATATTGTATGCAGATTTAGGAGTAAATGATGGAACCATTAGGGAAAAAAATAAAAAGAAACAAATACAGTCATATAAAATATTATATAGAATTATACTTTTAAATGATACATTGTCTAAAAATTACACTGGACATTACAATTACAAGAGTATGCTTTTTGTTTTCATATTTAAAAGCTCTGCAATTTGACTCAGGGTGGCCAGCTAACTTCATAACATTATAATATAATTTCAAAATAATTGAAAATAAAATAAAATAAAATAAATAATAAATAAAATAAATAAAATAATAAAATTGGTCAACCAGTGAGATTATGAAATTATATATTGGTTTACAATTTACTATGGGTATGTAATGGTATCATTAGTTATTGAGCATTATTTGTAATATAGACACATCTAGTGTAAAAGGAAGACTCTACAAAAGTGCCAATAAGAGTGGCCATTAGTGGGAATGGATTTCTTTAATTACCGCTTTCAGTTCTAAAAATTCTGGCTTTCTGCTTCAGTATTCATTTTATTTCTCAAACTACAGTCTAAAATGTATATATGTTAAGTAATTTTTCATGCGGATTATAATGTGCTTTATTATTATTTTATTTTAATTGAACCGTATCATAGGAGTTCTGCTGTAGGAAATAAACATGCAGTGGTCATTACTAAAATGCAGACTAATCGAAAAAAAGCATAACTGAACACAGAGGATTACAGAGGTGAATCTAGAGAGACTGTGCTTGCTTTTTGGAGTAAAATTGGTTTATTTGTTTGTTTGTTTTTGGTTTTGTTTTGTTTTTAAAGCTCCATGCTTTAAATTCTCTTTATGTAATTGTGATTAAAACACAACATTTAAGAGAATATGTTCTTTCTTTCTGTGGATGAATCATAGGAAGTCCCTTGATAATTAAAAAGATTGGTAGCATTTTATCTATATTCAATGCTCCTAGAGCCTTTATTCCTCTTCTTCTTCTCCTTGTCCCCCATTCCCCTTTTTTAAAATAAAATATAAAAAAATTCAATGCAATTTTTGGTAAAAGGACAGTAAGAGAATGTCTCAGCTGTGATCAGTATACAGTATATATAAATCATATATAAAGTATGATCATAACAATAATCTACAATCTACAGTGAGAACTGAATAAAAGAAATCATTAGAGAAAACATTTTCACAAAAACATGTGTATTATTCATGACATCTTTCTTAAAGTAAATATTAGCCTATTACTCTTCCATTTTGAACACCATCTTTTGTGGTTAGTTGTAATGAAAAAGGTTTTTGTTTCTCATCTTCATTTTTCTCATGGATTTATGGATTTCTCATTTGGATGGCAGTTATTATTGAGACACAAACTGTACTTCATATATAATATCATATAATACTGGAATCTGCAGCACAATTGACATGATTTATAAGAGTTTTGGTGATACATTCCAAGACCACTCCAGTGCCAGAAGTCTTCCCTTAGGCCCCGGCTTTTTTTTTTTTTTTTTTTTAATGCCTATTACCTTCAAGGGGCTACACTGCTCACAAATGACTTCTCATTCAGTGAATGGGAATTCATATGTATTTCTTCATGTGCCAATAATTCTACAGTTTTCACCTACATTATTTCATTCTGATCAAGTGAAAATTTTGCTATAGGGACAAAATTTAACTGTTCATCTGCCAGGAAACATACTTCTGACATAGGTAGCTATCAAGGCAATTACCTTCTTCCCAGATTAGTTGATTTTTTGACCTTCAGTGCTGGTCTCTATTACTGACTACGTTTTGTCATTTTCCAATAAGGACACATTTTTATTTTCTTTTGAAACAGGTACAGACGTTTTCAAGTTCTTAAAAGTGGAAAGGATATGGAGAGACTTTTAAGAAGTTATAGTTCTCTGAGATGTTAATAAATGATATGTCAACAAGGATGCAACCAATGACAGTCCTTTGTTTTGACAGTAGAAATTAAGCAATCCATTTAATTTATTGATCAATTTAGATGTAAGAACCCATCAGAGCTAAAATTAGCCTTTCAGTCAAACTGAGTTATGAAGTGCAATTTCTTACATAACTTAAGAGGGAATAAGAGGAAAATTAATAATAATAATAATAAGAAGAAGAAAATATTATCAGTCATCTAAAAGGTGCTACAAAAAACAGTAAATTTGTTTCTAAAATCCACACTGAACTCTGAAATTTGCAGTAGTTTCCATTTCTTGTCAATCTGTAATGAAAAAAAAATATCTGCTAGATTCATTTCCTTTCTAAACGATACAGATAATAGGTAACGGCACTTCAGTTTTATCCATGTTTTCAGTTAGGAGATTAAACATCTGCCCACAAAGGAAAAAAAAAACAAACAAAATCACCCCTCTTGATTATCTAAAACTCTATATTGTATATTGACAGAAATTTTTATGGTACTCTCTCTGATTCCCCAAAAAATCAAGAAAAACTATGAGACCAAAATACACCTTGGCACTTACAATATAGTTAGTTTGTAGTTTAAAAAAACATGAGTCCCAGAAGCATCATGTACAAATGAGTCAAAAAAATTATTATGTCACGTCTTTTAAGGAAAAAAAAATAAAAAAAGACGTATTCAAAAGATGACTTTTAAGTAGACAACGCTTATCTGTGATTCAGTTCCAAAGTCTGCTCCACCAGAATAAGACATCTTAAGCTATCATAAGCAATTTTAATTATACATGAATATGTAGATAAATAGGAAGACAGGCAGATAGCATTGTATTTTTTGTTTACTTTCTTCCTTGCTAGTTTTTGTTTTAAATATATACAATATTCAGTACTGATATATTTCACAGAAGTTATTTATTCAGCTCACACTAGTGTCAGCCACCAGCCTTCCTCATACACTCATAGCAACGCCTAAATTTTACAAGTCCACTAAAAGAAACTTGAGTCAAACTGAACTTTGTCTTAAGTTTCTTTATGCCTTTCTGTGCTGAAATAGCAGAAGAGAAGTCATGTTAATTATTTCTCTCACAGGTGTTCTCTAAAAGACATCTAAATAATTTAAGCATGAATTTACCTTGTGTCAAAACGTGACTTTAGCACTGTGAATGATTCAAGTCTTTAAAATAAAGCTCATATTTCTCCCACAGACAGAAAGAACACAATATTTTTAAAGCATTGTGACATTTCAGTGAGGATGGTATTACAGAAATTCAAAATCGTATATGCATACTTCTACAGTTGATATGAAACAACACTGGCATTTCTTTGGTACTAGCAGACTATTCAACATGAAGACAATTCAGAATTGTTACAAGAATTGTAATAAATTATAGAAAAATCAACTTCCCCCATATGTTCCCTTAATTACTTAATTATTTTTTCAAAATCCGTGAACAACAACAAAAAAGATATTTGCGTACTTGAAAATGCGATTACAACAAGTGTTATCAACATGAAAGACTGGTGGCATGGAATTTTTTAACACTGAAGAACATCCAAGCTAGCAAAATGTCTGAACTAATCAGAACTGTCTACAGCATTCAAACTCTGATTAAAATATTACACAAAATGACACACAATTATGATAGGATCAACTGAAATAATACATAAGAGAATTGTATTTATATACGCATATATTTTCTCTGAAGTTGTATTTAAAGCAGCCTGGTTAAACGTTGCTCAGCACAACCCCAATCAGATTACAAAAAATGACAATCAAGAGAGGATATCACATAGAGTATCTGCACGTGAACAAGATGATCTCTAATTTCTGATCATCAGCCTATAGTCTATATTCCATTTAATGTCACTTTGCTTAAGGATATTGGAGTAAGAGGCAATGTTGTTCACTTGGTGGAATAACAGAAGTTGGAGGCAATTGCGTATGCAGACTGAGCTCACGCTTGACTCTTTTTCTTTTAATATTTACAGAATTTTTAAGCTTTCACAAAAATATTTCCCTGCCTTATAATCACCTGCATTTTGAGAGCAAGGAAGTGTGAATGACTATGTAATCTTTTAATTAAATGTATCTTTTACTTAAATAAAGATAAAGTAGGGACTAGAATCATAAGCTTTTCTCTCCATCTGCTTTTTTTTTTCAGGGACCATCTAAAATAATCACCTGGATTTATTTAATATTTAATATCAGAAAAAAAAATACATTAGTCTTTTTTAAGAAAAAAAAAGAAAAAAGAAAAATGAAAAAAAAAGAAATAATTTTTTTTTTTTTTTAAGAAAAAAATATTAGTCTCTACTATGCTCTGGCAGAATTTCATTTAAAGCAAGATAAGCAACATATTTGATAGGTTAGTTAGCACTCTGCAAATAACAAGTAGAGAGACCTTTAGCAACTCTGAAGGTTGATAAAGGATTTCCTCTGATCCAGAAAAGATGCTGTTATATGACAGAAAGTAAAAGCTGGAGGTATTTTTCAAAGGCATCTCTGGAAGAATGAGGTGACTGCAGGTCTATTTTGCACTTCTAGTTACATAACAGGTTTACATAGTGGCCTTGAGCAGGTGAGATTGGATGAAGCTCTGCTTTGTTTGAGGCATTTTCCTTGCTTGAATTGCTTCTGCAGAAGCTAGGAAGAAACTGTGGGATATCTCCTTTTGAAAGGGCACATACAAGGGAAGAAGAAATTATCTTTTGAAGGAGAATCCTCCTTTGAGCACAGTCAGAGAAACCCTTGTATGGATCTGTGCAGACAGACCCTAGCTGTTTCTGGTGTGCTCCAAGGTTATCTGGATCTGTATCAACCTCCAAAACAGCAGTGGCAGACTATCATTGCATAAAACTGGATTAAGATATAAATCCTTCTTATGTCAATATGTCAGTAATCTACTGCATTGCTACTTAATGTATTCGGTTTACATGGCATGGTTTTGGTAGCAAGGGGGCTGCAGGAGTGAGCTCTGTGGGCAGAGCCCAGCAGCTTCCCAATGTCAGATCAGAGCCAGCTCCAAAAGGGACATACCACTGGCAAGTCGAGGCAATGAGCAACACTGGTTGGGACTCTGGGAGATTCAAGGAAGGGGAAAAAAAAAAAAAAAAAATTTTCTCTCTCCCAGAAGTTGGGGGAGAGAGAGGTGTGAGAAACAGCCTTGCAGACACCAAGATCAGTGAAGAAGGAGGGGGAGGAGGTTCTTCAGGCACTGGAGAAAAGTTTTCCCATTCCCCTGTGCTGCTCAGGGTGGGATGGGGTGTAGGGGAGGGTGGAATGGGGGAAGATGGGGGTAGGGAGGAAGGTGGTTTTAGTTTCTCACTGTTCTAGTCTGCTAGTGATAGCCAATAAGTTATATTAATCTCCCTATGGTGAGTTTGTTTTGCCTGTGATGATAATTGTTGAGTAATCTCCCTATCTTTATATCTTTATCTCACCCCCTGGGCCCTTTCCATCCCATTTTCTCACCCTTTTTCTTTGAGTTGTGCTCCCCCTCCTCAAAGTTAAGCAGTTCTGGTGGAGATCAGCTGTATAGTAGGGTAAAACCACCACACTTAAATGCCTAGGTCAGCAAAAACTACTGGCATTGTGGGGGAGAGAAAAACCTTGTGCAGAACATAAGATGTTGAGGTCCAGGTGTATTTAAAGTAAGTCAAATGTGGAGGTACATCTGAAACCACCAAAGGTGAATCTCTTAATCACTTATATTTTTTAACAGGTCTTCTCCTCTCCTCTCCTCTCCTCTCCTCTCCTCTCCTCTCCTCTCCTCTCCTCTCCTCTCCTCTCCTCTCCTCTCCTCTCCTCTCCTCTCCTCTCCTCTCCTCTCCTCTCCTCTCCTCTCCTCTCCTCTCCTCTCCTCTCCTCTCCTCTCCTCTCCTCTCCTCTCCTCTCCTCTCCTCTCCTCTACCTCTCCTCTCCTCTCCTCTACCTCTCCTCTCCTCTCCTCTCCTCCTTTCTCTAGCCTTCTGCCTTAAAATATTGTCAAATATTTCTTCATCGTGGTTGTAGCTCTATATGAAGCATCAGGAAAAGCAATGGAATAGTTTATATCTCACGGAAAATGAAATTTTCTATTTATGAACCACATATTTATTTAACTAGTGCATTTGGTCTTGTTAAACATTTATTTCCTATTTACTTTTGTGTTTCTGATTCAGAAATTTGTTAGATTTTATGTATTCCCCCACAATACACTGGCTCATGCTACCAGGTCTCAGTTGTGAGTTTTGCTAACATAGTTGTGGTTGGTAAAAACATTCTGAATCTCTTGATTGTTATTAATTTACAACGGTTTATTTAAAATAATAACAAAAATAATACAAATGTGTTCTGTAAAAGATTATATGAAAAATGTATTTCTCAGTATAAGATGAGATAATCAAAGATGTAGTTCATGGAGAGTTTTATACACATTCTTAGTTTTAACTATAAAACAATAAATTAAAACAAAAGATGAGAGCACAACTTAACAAGGAATCCGATACTTCATCTCAATAGTGATTATCACAATATATCTAAAATAGATTAATTACTAAATAACAAAGAAGTTACGTTATTTTATTTATGTGTTAGATCAGTAACTTTAAGAATTCTTGTTCACTATGGTGCAGCACAGTGAGTATTATGCAAAGTTACTTCCCACTTTAAGTAAAATACAGTTAAGGGAATTCTGAAGAAAAAAAATACATCCTTTTATGATGGCAGACATCCACACCCACTTACAAATCAAGATTAAAACATTTAATGTCCTTCAAGAAGCCATGCTGACAGTTATCAAGAACACTGTAGAAGCCTCCTGTTGCTTACAGAGAGATCTAGGAGGAAAGAAGAATTATGTGGTGAAGAAAAGGCTTGTGTTTTCTTCTTCATTTTTAATATGTTTAAGTTACCATGATGGGATCCACATGCCTTTGATATTTTATGAGACTATGTTACATATTACATATGTATTTTATATATTTTTTACTCAGTATTACTTCCATATGTAATCTTGTAAATTCCAAGGTTTCTATCTTTATGAAAAAAAGAAGAAAAAAAAGTGACTGATACTGTTTTGAAGAAAATGAAAAATTGATTTCAAAATATGAAGATTACAGAAACAATCAACATAAAATGTAAGTTTTTCTAACTTACATAAAATAAAATTATAATTTCCATTTTAATATTTTGTGTTAGACAAAAAATAAAACAGAAAGAGAGAAAACAAACAAACAAACAAACAAAAAAAACACTAATGTATACATAAATTGCATTTAAATGTCAAGAAAAGTAGCATCAACCATCTCTAGATAAAGTTACCCTACAAGGAAAAATTTTAATTGAATTATTCTGTTTTCCTTTGCCATGTGAAAAGTTCTGTTGAAGACTGAAGATATTTACTCAACATTAGACATAAGTTACTTGAAAGGTCTGGTTTCACCACTGCCAACAGAAACAATTACACGGCACTTACATCATCATGTGGCTCTTACAGGGCAACCAGGTGATCAGGCCCAGTCAGCATGGGTTTATGAAAGGCAGATCCTGCTTGATGAACCTGATCTCCTTCTATGACAAAGTGACGCACTGGGTGGATGAGGAAAAGGTTGTGGATTTGGTCTACCTTGACTTCAGCAAGGCTTTTGACACCATTTCCCACAGCATTCTCCTCAAGAAACTGCTCGTGGCTTGGACTGGCATACGTTTCATTGGGTTAAAACCTGGCTGTATAGCCGGGCCCCAAGAGTTGTGATGAATGGAGTCAAATCCAGTTGGAGGCTGGTCACTAGTGGTGTTCCCCAGGGCTTGATACTGGGGCTGGTCCTCTTTTATATCTTCATCGATGATTTGGACGAGGGCATCGAGTGCGCCCTCAGTAAGTTCGCAGATGACACCAAGTTAGGTGTGTGTGTCAATCTGCTCGAGAGTAGGAAGGCTCTGCAGGAGGATCTGGATAGGCTGCACCGATGGGCTGAGGCCAACTGTATGAAGTTCAACAAGGCCAAGTGACATGTCACGCACCTGGGGCACAACAACCCCAAGCAGCACTACAGGCCGGGAGATGAGTGGTTGGAAAGCTGCCTGGCAGAGAAGGACCTGGGAGTATTGGTTGATAGTCGGCTGAATATGAGCCAGCAGTGTGCTCAGGTGACCAAGAAGGCCAATGGCATCCTGGCTTGTATAAGAAGCAGTGTGGCCAGCAGGGCTAGGGAAGTGATTGTCCCCCTGTACTCGGCTCTGGTGAGGCCGCACCTCGAGTACTGTGTTCAGTTTTGGGCCCCCGGTACAAGAAGGACATCGAGGTACTTGAGCGAGTCCAGAGAAGGGCAACAAAGCTGGTGAGGGGTCTGGAGAACAAGTCTTACAAGGAGCAGCTGAGGAAGCTGGGATTGTTCAGCCTGGCTCAGGGGCGACCTTATCGCCCTTTATAAGTACATTAAAGGAGGCTGTAGTGAGGTGGGGGTTGGTCTATTCTCCCATGTGCCTGGTGACAGGACAAGAGGGAACGAGCTAAAGTTGTGCCAGGGGTGTTTTAGGTTGGATATTAGGAAGAACTTCTTTACTGAGAGGGTTGTTAAGCATTGGAATGGGCTGCCCAGGGAAGTGGTGGAGTCACCATCCCTGGAGGTCTTTAAAAGACATTTAGATGTTGAACTTAGCGATATGGTTTAGTGGAGGACTTGTTAGTGTTAGGTCAGAGGTTGGACTCGATGATCTTGAGGTCTCTTCCAACCTAGACAATTCTGTGATTCTGTGGATTAATTTAAATGTTTAGAATTGCGCTTACCCCTATTTGTCATTTTGAGGCTTTGTTCTTCAGCCTTCCTTAAAGGCTTAGTTTTGCCAAAGTCCAATGCTTTCTGACTAGATTCTTTTAGATATTCCTTTTGTGGTGTATGTAATGTTTAATATCTAAATCTACTAATTACAAGTTAAATATAAAAAGCGTGTACCATATTAGAAAAGTGAGAGTGCAGAAATACTAGATTAGTGAAAAATAAAAAATAAGATGTAAAGAAAAGTATGGTTTTCATAGACTGAGAAATGAACTGTGACTGCTATATAAAACTGAAATGCAATAAATGAGGGAAAATGCATCATATTCACTTTTATATATATATTAATATATATTATTTTTTATTTATATATATATATTTCCTTCACTATATATATAGTGAAGGAAATCTACTGAACTTCCAATAGCCTTTTTCCATATTTTTTTTTCCATTTAAAATATGGAAAAATATATTATGTAATTAGTTTGACATATGAGAGAATCAAAGTTATGCATTTCTCCTTTGCATCTGAAGCAGTAATTGAAATGACTAAGGTGTACAAAAAATCAATATTAGCATGTAAATTCCAAGGTCAATTTTATCTCCCAAAATATTCTAGTGGATATTTCTTATTGCCTTAAGCGATGTGGAATAAAAGGAACAAGGTTGTTATGAAGCATCTTCTACATAAGTGTCTCACCAAACATGTTTGTGAAGTACTGATGTCATTGCAGTAGATTGCCATAGATCATCAGCACTAACATTTCTGGAAAGGCTTCAGGTGAGAGTGCGTGCAGCAAAATGAATAGCAGAACTACAAGTGATAATGTAAGTGTATTCTTCACTGAAAAGAGAGATGTTTTGTTTGGATATTTTACTGGCTGTTAATACAACTTAAACACAACACAACTTAAAAGGGCAGAAAATGATACATAAATAGTCTGAAGGAATACAGAAATCATTCTCAATATGTTCTTATTTCTTTCTCTCTTTGTATTATTAATGAATAAACCAAGATGTCAGACGTACCAGCTAAACTAGTGCAAAATTGCAAAGAATGTGAAAATGAAACAGATTCTACTACTGAATTAGCACACTAGAGGAGAGAATTATTGTTAGATAGGTATGCTCTCTAGAATATCGTTGACATTAGATATTTCTTTTTCAGCATATCTAAGTCCACAGCTGCCAGAATATCAATCAATTTGTCTGGGTGGAATAAAAACAGTTGCAATGGGAGCCTGGAGCTCTGATCAAGAGTTCTGTACAGCCTTGGCTGACTTCAGAGAACAGAACTTTACACAATGGGACCACTGCACATTCCTGTTCTCTCCATAATCAATCAATCTCTTTCTTTCTTTCTTTCTTTCTTTCTTTCTTTCTTTCTTTCTTTCTTTCTTTCTTTCTTTCTTTCTTTCTTTCTTTCTTTCTTTCTTTCTTTCTCTCTCTCTCTCTCTCTCTCTCTCTCTCTCTCTCTCTCTCTCTCTTTCTCTTTCTGTTTCCTTTCTCTCTTCCTTTCTTTCTTTCATGTTATTTGTTATTTATTATATTTATTATTATTATATGTTATGTATATATATAAATCCTAGCACAATCAAGATGTTCCACTTGACTATGAGCATTACAGTAAGGAGGCATTTTTCTAATTTCTTATCCCATGAGAGTGCAGTAAAATCAAAGTGAAATTGTACAATTCATTAATGATTTAAATGTTTTATTTGTTTCTAAAAACTGATATCTGTTTGAACAACTATCACATAATTTTTCTACTACATTACTTTCTCTAAATCAGAGCATAATTAAAGTAATATTTAATAACTGGAGAACAGTACTATTAATACATTTCTCTAAGTCTAAGCCATAGTCACTTGCATACAGGCATTAGAATGATTCCATTCTAAAGCTCTGGAGTCCAAAATTATGCCAAGAAAAGCATCTTAAAATCAAATGATTTTTTAAACACTCAATATATGAAAATTGAAAATGTTTTTTTTTTTTTTTCTTTTTTTTTTTTTTTGGGGGGGGGCACAATATATAGACAATAGTAAATTAGACTTACACCAAGCATATCTAAGTAGCAAAGATCAAAATTACTTATCTATTGCATTTCCAGTTTTCAAGATTTCAGTGCTATGACACTACCAAAAGGTAGACTGTCATTTTAAAAACAGGAGGTAGTGGATTCTGGAAATCCCCTGCCCTCTCAGCTAATTCTGTGTCATTGTTTTCCTCAGCTACAGGAGAAACCTGTTACCTCATTCACTGAAGATAAATGTTTCAGATGCTTAAACACAGGAACAGAAACTGAACTAAACAAGATCATAAGGAGAGTTAAAATAATATTCAAGATAAACTATCAAAAAAACACTATTCTGTCATGGAGAAACTTGCACTAATTATGATGTTTCTCTTCATGCTGACGTATTTTGTCATACAGCAGAATACAGTATTGCACTATTCTGTTATCTTCTGCTATCTTCTGTTTTCCAAATTAAGACAATTTGTTTGACATGGTGGTGGTTTTATATGTATGTTAGAATTATGCATACAGTTAATTTCTGTTGATCCCACCCATATGTCTCTGGAATTTTCTTTTGTTATATTCCCATCTACAAAATTAATAGGAAGGAAGGAAGGAAGGAAGGAAGGAAGGAAGGAAGGAAGGAAGGAAGGAAGGAAGGAAGGAAGGAAGGAAGGAAGGAAGGAAGGAAGGAAGGGAGGAAGGGAGGGAGGGAGGGAGGGGTAGAATAAAGAGAAACAGAACTGCAGGAGCTAGTGATATCAGGTCTCTGGAAAAACAAAATGTGGAAAGAAGGCTTCTAAAAATTCTCATGTTTTTGTATTATTCAAGTGAATATAGAATGCCATTATGATGTAGTGGAGGAGAATAAGGAAAAGATACTCCCTGCCCCCCAAACTTAGCATAATATATAGAATTAAATATTTCAATTTATAAATAAGTCTAAACATCAGATTAAATTTTGAATTACCTATTTATTGGACTAATGATAGTTCTGCAAAAAGAATTTGAAATAGAAACAAAAAAGAACTTGTCAAAACATAGAATCTCCCAACACTGAAAGAATATGAGGATGAACAGGGCTTTTTTTTTTGTTGGCTTATTTTTTGTTTGTTACATTTGTGTCTAGTATAATAAACTGTATTGAAAATACTCCTTATTTTAACAGAAATTTTATAGATATTAATGAAATCTCAGGCTCGTGTGTTACACAAAGTACTCATCTGTTACCGGCCTACACACATACATCACACAGAAGCTTGTCAGCAAGATGGTGATTAATCAAGTGCTTCTATTAGCACTGGACCACTGACTTTTCTCTGACTCATGTTGGCAGGTGTGCATCTATTGCTGAAGGCAACTGTGATAAAGATAGGGAGAACAAGAAGGAATCATTGAAACTGTCAGGTTTGGAATGGAAATCCATGATTTGCAATCTGTTATTATGATTTCAGATATGAAGGAAAATAAATCCAAGGATGTGAGCTTGAACATGTACACTATTCATATGTCTTATTGTATGAGAATTCAACCTGCTCAGAGTTCAGTGTTTTCATACACAGGGATCGTGAAGCTTTATTTTTGCCTTTGATAGCACAGGCAATGTGAGACTCAATGGGACTCTGTGCCACAGGCAGCTCTCAAAAGCCCTACTGTCTCAACACTAAGTGACTCAGACTGCCTCTGGCACTCAGAAATGTTCAGTAGTGCTGGTGATACCATGGATTCTGCCATCCCAGTGAGATCAGTTCTTCAGAGTGAAGATGGAAATGGCAGAAATGAACTGTGTTTCTCTAGGATGCTCTCTATGTCTGGCAGTACAAACTGTGCACCTATGCAGGAATGGCTAGAAACTGCCCTGGATGTGCAAATAAAAAGCAGAAATACAACTTTTAACATGAAAAATGAAATCACAATAAGCAATAGCTGATAAGCAACATCTAAACAATGACATCTAAACCATTCATACTATTCTGCTCTTATAAATACATAGAAAAGAGACTTCCAATGACTGTGGAGAGATCATATTTCTTTGAATAATTCAGATTGGGCTTTTAAATGCCAAGTTTATACACAGTTGCCTGTTCTGGTCACAGGAAGAATTATTTGGCTATAAGGAAGACCAATCACATGAGCAACAGCTGGAATTTACATGAGAGGTTAATCCTACAAATTCTAGCAGATACTATTCTGCTGTTTTTCCTGTGAGACGCAGCAGCGTGTTGGCACAGCAGACAATGATGGTCACACTTCTCTCATACACTCAAGCTGTGCCTCACAAGCCATATTGCCATTTCACAGTGAAAAATAAACTGATGTTATAGAGTGCTGTACAACCAAAGACATTATTTATTGCTATCCTCTTTCTGAATTTTAAATTTTACATGGAAATACACAATGATTTAGGCCCATATTTGTTTAGATATCTGAGGCAGTGCTCTTGTATCTTTAGAAATATTAAGCCAATTAGTAAGCTAAAAACATCAGAGGAGTAGAAGAAAACTATGAAAGCCTAGTATGTACAAACAATGTATAATTTGAGTTCATACTAAAAACAAACAAACAAAAAAGTCCATCATGTTGATGTGAAAAGTAGTTAGACAGAGTTAGAATGACTCCCGATCAACATACATTGGTGGTATGTCATGTTATAGGCATGTAATAAAGGAATTATTTTAATGTTCAAAATGACTTTAGGTTTTAATGTGCAAATAATGTTCAACAACAACTGTTTTTAAAGTTTATTATGTCTAATTAAATTAAAGATTTTGAAGCTTTTGTTTCTATGAAAGAATTAAGAGTAAAAAGTTAGTTACTGGTAATTTAAAAAAATATATATTTTTAATAAAATAATTTTATTTACAAAATAATATAAATAATATAAAATTTTAAAATAACACACAAAAATTGGAAGAAAAGTTTTTTTTTCTCTATTTGTTTGTTTGTTTTCATAATACACACGAGGAGGATAGGAGTGCAAACTAACTTTCTTCCTTTCTTCCTTTCTTCCTTTCTTCCTTTCTTCCTTTCTTCCTTTCCCTTTTCCCTTTTCCCTGTCCTCTCCTCTCCTCTCCTCTCCTCTCCTCTCCTCTCCTCTCCTCTCCTCTCCTCTCCTCTCCTCTCCTCTCCTCTCCTCTCCTCTCCTCTCCTCTCCTCTCCTCTCCTCTCCTCTCCTCTCCTCTCCTCTCCTCTCCTCTCCTCTCCTCTCCTTTTTCCTTGCCCAAAGACAAATAAATAATCAGGAGTACCAGATGGATAGACTTCCATTTACAACCATCAAATAAAAGCCACTAACACTGCTTGCAGGCATGAAAGACACCTTTGGGATTAACACTTTGTAAAAGACATTGGGCTTAATAGATAAAAGGCTGTTTGTATATAATCTATATAAGTTGTTATTCCTCAGACACTTAAATCCTCTTACGTAAAGAAAAAGTATATGCCTTGTGATTACATAATCTTTGGCACATTTACCAAGCCAATAATCATAAGTAAAAGCAGAAGGAAGGCTACATTTCAGACTTGCAGATGCTGCCCTAATTTGGGGTTAGATTTCAGCCACAGTGACTCATACTTTTCCTCCCATATATATATATATATATATATACACATATATATATATGTATATGTATATATATGTATATATTTACACAAATGTATTGCATGTCCTGTATTTGGCACTGAAACTTTTATTTTCATTGTTGTTTATAACATTATAACAAAGCAACAAGGGAAAAGAAAAATCACAAATTTATTGAAATCAAATTACCTGAAAAGAAAAACAAGAGAAAAGGATGACAGACCTCTAATTTGGCTGAGATAGAGAGAGAAGCAGATAGTGGGGAAGAGGATGTAACAATGTATTGATGTAACAAGTGTAACAATGTTTGCATGTGGAATTATGGAGAAATATAGGGTTGAAGGTGAATAAGTGAGAGAGACGTTAAACGAATCCAGACAAAAAATACAACAGAATAAATAGAAAGAGATATACTTATTTTAAACATAATATTTCTCATCAAAACTTGAAAATCCAGAGGTCTGTAAGATCTTTGCAAAAAATGCTGAGTCCACTACTGTAATATTTATTATGCACTTTAAATACACTTGAAAAAGTACACTTTTTCAATATTCACAGACTGAATCAGGGAAAATAAATAAATAAATAAATAAAAATCCGCAATTATAAATGTTCCCATTAAAAATACAGAAATACAGAAACTTTTTTTCTTATCTTTAGAAACTCTTCTATGCATTTTTGGCAGAGTATACAAAGCAATGATGAATTCACTCTACCTTCTTGAAAACTAATTTCTTATAAAGAAGTTGAATTAGGGATTAAATTATACTGGACGTGTTGAGTTGACCTTGGCTGCCAGACAGAAACTGACTTATTAAAAAAGAAAATCCATAACAATAATTCCCATGATGTTTAAATTATTATGTTACAAATGTATCTGCCTCTTACCTAAACTGTTTTTCTGGCTTCAAATTTGAGTCATGTTTGAACTTTCAAAATTCTGGATTTTTGTGGGTATATCATGGATATTTGTAGGGTAAAATGGTAAGGTATATTAGAATGAATGTTGTTTTTCAGCATTTATTTTCATGAATTAATTTGGTATTCACGGTGATAACAGTAGATGGAAGACATTTATTTTACAATAATGTGAATGTCATATCTATTTTCAAATAAGCTTTGTTCCAATCTAGCATTATTATGCCATTAAAATTAGGTGCCACTGGACACTTCAATAAAGATTTATAATGTAGATGTGTAATGTAAGCAAATCATTGCCTCATTGTTAGTTACAAATGGTACCACAGGGCTGTGTATGCCTTCTCAAAATTTACCATCGAGAAGCTTTAACTAATTACATTTTGGAATAACTTCCTGCAAGAAATAAACATCACAGATAATCTGCAGCACTGAAAATTCTATGCCTGACTGTTCAACTTGTGCTTAAAAAATTTGTATGTCTATAAAACATATATAGAGAATTATAAGCCTGTCAGCTTTGAAATTCTGAAATGCAATACATCTGCCCTTTCCTGCAAGGCTGTAATGAACTCCAAAGATCCCTTTTCTCAATGATCATGTGTATTTTATTGAAGAAAGTAGCTTAGTCACACACACTTTTTTTTTCTTTTTTTTTTCAACACAAGAAAACAAGAAAAAAAAATAAATTAATTTAAGGCAAAAGTTAATGAAAACAAAGAAATAAGGATAATTAAAACTGCCATTTAAAATATCATTTAAAAGTGATGACAGATCTTTGAGATGCATTTTTGGAGACTTTTCAGACTTGAAATTACTCCCAGTACTTCTTTATCATATCTTTTCAAACTTTGTCACTTAAAAATGAAAAAATAAAAATAAGAAATAAAAGAATGATTAAATGCTAACAGGATAGAGGTCTTTTATATATATATATGTGTATATAATTACCAGCTCTTCAGAATGATTTAAATGTTAATGCCATGCTTGTTTTAACTAAATCTTCCACCATCACAGAGTCACTGAAGTAGAAACCAAGTTGTAAAATAAATGATGAAGAAACTGCCCTCTACCAGCTGTTTTAATAATTCACTGATTAAAGTTTTTTGTTGTTGTTGTTGTTTGTTTGTTTTTGTTTCAAAAAAAATCATGCCGGATTTCTCAGGTTAACTAGTTTCTCTGCAGAGTCAGTAAACAAACTGAGTGATAACATCTAGCAGGATGAGCTCTCTCTTTACCACAGTACTCAATAGGCCAAAAAATATACACATTTGCATGATGAGGACTGACAAGAAGTGACAATGATTACACAAAAGTAATAATCATGTCATTGTGTCCACAGAACAAGCAGTACAGCAGGATAAAACAGAATATACTTCAATGACTTGAACCATTACTCAGAATAGATATTTACTGGAGGTAACGGAAGGAATAGAACAACAAAATCTTTCTCTCATTCAAAACACTGAAGAAGCAAATTTTTACAGTGCCATGGTTGTGAGGAAATGAATCTTCTTTCACAAGAGGTTTCTAAAGATGAGAACATCACCATCAAGCAGAAAAGCTACTACAAAAGGCCGGAAACATATTATCCAGAAACCTCCAGAAAACTTCTTTTATTACAATATGTTGTAGAATTTCTTGATTTAACTATATTTTTAAGATATCTATATCTTAAAGAGAACATCTATATCTTTAAAAGAACATTCTTCTCTTTGTTGAATTACAGCTATTCACAGAAATATATGGGGTTAAACAAAGATTTATCTAAGCAAGCAACTTGTCTATGTCTCAAAAGGATATATTTGGTTCTTCCAGTACTTGGAAAGAAGCACATATGTGTACATCATTTATAATTACAGAATTAGATTTAATGCAGTTTGTGTGACTGAAGTTGTTAATAACCAACGAACTTCATAAATATCTAAAATCGGCATTGAATAACATTACCATTAAATTGCCACTATTTTAGCTACTGTGCACTGTCATTCAGAAGTTTCATAAACAATCCATTAGCTGTTGAAAGGACGAAGTATAGAATTGAACAGACTGAAAAAAATTGCTTGCCTTGGAAATATTTAGAATCTAGGGTTTCTGTTAATGGCACTCCATTCCCTCCCAAAGCATGAGAAACAATAAAATAAAATGTTCTGAACAGCAACAGACCCCATGTCCCAGATCATGTCAGATTATAGTTAATACACCATGAGCATCTGTTTAAACATTACTATAACACAGAATCACAGAATCACAGAATTTAAGGGGTTGGAAGGGACCTTGAAATATCATTGCGTCCAACCCCCCTGACAAAGCAGATTCCTTAGAGCAGGCTGGTCAGGTAGGTATCCAGACTTAAATATCTCCAGAGAAGGAGGCTACACAACCTCCCTGGGCAGCCTGTTCCAGTGCTCTGTCACTGTCACCATGAAGAAATTCTTTCACATGTTGGTGCAGAACTTCCTGTGCTCTGTCTTGTGACCATTACTCCTCGTCCTGTCCTTGCAAACCACTGAAAAGAGGTTGGCCAAATCCCTCTGTCTCCCATACCTCAGGTATTTATACACATTTTCTCCAGGCTGAACAGAGCTAGGTCTCTCAGCCTTTCCTCATAAGGAAGATGCTCCAGGCCCTGTATCATCTTTGTGGCCTTCTGCTGGACTCTTTCCAGGAGAACCCCTATCTTTTTTGTACCAGGGAGCCCAGAACTGGACACAGTACCCCAGGTGAGGCCTGACCAGGGCAGAGTAGAGGGGAAGGATCACCTCTCTTGACCTGCTGGCCACACTCCTTTTAATGCATGCCAGGATCCCATTAGCCCTCTTGGCCACAAGGGCACACTGCTGGCTCATGGTCAACCTGTCATCCACCAGGACCCCCAGGTCCTTCTCCTCAGAGCTCCTCTCCAGCAGGTCATCCCCCAGCCTGTACTGATACGTGCAGTTGTTCCTTCCCAGGAGCAGGGCTCTACACTTGCTCTCTTATTAAACCTCATCTGGTTTCTTCCTGCCGGTCCAGGTCTCGCTGAATGGCGGCACAGCCTTCTGGCATGTCATCCAGTCCTCCCAGCTTTGTGTACTTTGTGTACCTGCTGAGGGCAGACACTATTCCTTTATCAAGGTCGTCGATGAAGATGTTGAACAAGACTGGACCCAGCACCGACCCCTGGGGAACACTGCTAGTCACAGATTTCCAGCCAGACTCTGCTCCACCGATCACCACCCTCTGAGCTCGGCCAGTCAGCCAGTTCTCAACCCACCTTGCCGTCCACTCATCTATCCCACACTTTCTCAGCTTTGCTAGTAGGATGTCATGGGAGACAGTATCAAAAGCCTCGCTAAAGTTGAGGTAGATGACATCCACTGCTCTCCCCCCATCTACCCCCCATGGTGATGCCATCATAGAAGTCAATGAGGTTGGTCAAACATGACTTCCCCTTGATGAATCCATGCTGACTACTCGTCACAACCTTCATTTCCAATTGCTTGGAGATGGCATCCAGAACAAGCTGTTCCAACACCTTTCCAGGGTCAGAGGTGAGACTGATTGGCCCGTAGTTTCCTGGATCCTCCTTCTTGCCCTTCTTGAAGATTGGAGTGACATTGGCTATCCTCCAATCTTCAGGCACCTCTCCTGTTCTCCAGGACATTTCAAAGATGATAGAGAGAGGTTCGTCGATCACATCTGCCAGCTCCCTTAGCACACATGGATGCATCCCATTGGGACCCATGGATTTGTGTGCGTTGAGTCCACTCAGACACTCCCGAACCACTCCCTTGTCAACAAGGGGGGAGATCTCCACTTCCCAAACTCTTTCTCCTCCCTCCAGGGTCAAGGATTCCTTGGGGGGTAGTTCTTGAAGCAAAGACTGAAGCAAATAAAGCATTCAGTATCTCCGCCGTCTCAGCATCTCCAGTTACCAGGACACCCCCCTCGTTCAGCAAGGGAAATACTTATTATTATGCTTATAAGCTCTTAGAGTTTTATAAGCTCTATGCTTATTGCAAGAGCCAGAGACTTTGAATCACAGTTTATTACCCTTTAGAGGTGAATCAGATTAAAAATTAGCAGATTTTTTTTTTTTTAATTTATTTGTCTGTATTGGAACAAGAACATGGCACTACATAGGGAAAGTTGATGGATGAAGATCCAAGCTGCTAAGAGATGGAAACCTAAAGGTTCTGGACAGAATGTTTCCCAAAAACTACCTTATTTCTGCATAATGAAAAATATTAGCAATTAAAATACTACTGTGTTAGTGCAAAATATTGAAAGAAGACCATATTATTTTACTAATAGTCAGGACATTAAACAAGGAAAACTTAAAAACAAAATGAGGGTACTTCTTTTTTGATTAGGACCTTGTATGTTGTTAGAAAATTGAATACAGAACATAAATTATATTAATGAATAATACTCTAATGAAGTAACCACTGTCTTACTGCAATGTAGTTTTACGAGAAGGGGGTATATTTGATATGCACATATATTTCAGATCTCCAGTGGATCTGAAAATTGCATAATTTCTGCTGAATCTATTGAAACATCAGAGACAAGGAACAAAGCAGACAGAATATATCATAACAACTGTTTATTTGGATTATTGTCTCATCATTCCTGCAAAGGATCTAACAAATTCCATGTATTCCACTTACATTCCATGTAAATTCCATTTTCTTCTAAAGAAAAATTCAACAAACAAACAACAAAACACCAACAAAAATCACACAATACAAACCAAAGAAACTCAGATTACACTCTCTGTCCTTGAAGGTAATATTAATAATAGGTAAAATGAAGGTAGTGAATAAAAATATGTTTGCACAGTTTATTTTAGGAATGAAGTACAATTTGAGGAAAGAGAAAGACCTGAGAGAATATATAAAGGGAGAACAGATCACATATACAAGGATAAATAATTATTGGAATGGAATGGAATGGAATGGAATGGAATGGAATGGAATCATTAACAAGAAATCTATGTGGATTTTAGTTCTCCCTTCATTATGTCTCTCGTCTGATAAAATAAATAAATTAAAAAAAAGTGTGATATATTCCATGTATATAAGCCATATTATCTTACAAGAATTTCAATAGAGCCTCACTTAAATTCACAAACATATCATTTCAATCTGAAAGATTTCTGCTTAAAAATCAGTGAATAATAATCAATAATGATACTTTCAGGTTGTCTGAATAAGTGAAGTTTCAGCACACACAAATGAAACCTGACCACATAAGATGTCAAGCTTTGATGTGTTTGTTAGAGGCAGTGCACAATTTGGATTCATAATTGTCAGACCTTGTAGTGATCTGGAAAAAATGAAGGACAAGGTCAAAAATTGGAACCTGAGTACATTTTCTTGTTGCATTCTGCTCTCCTTCCAATGAAAGTTAACACTTGATAAACAACAACTTTCTAGGGAAAAAATAAGACACAAAAATGCTGTTTGAGTGGTATATGATGAGGAAATATAGAAAAGGAATATTTTTCAAGATGAGATGCCTAGAAATATGTCTTTACTTTTTCAGTTATTCCCTCCCCATCCCCCAAACACTGAGCCCTGCTAAAGCTGCTATTTCTCTGATCATTTTGTTTGTTCATTTGATCATTTTGTTAGTTTATTTTCATGTCTGTATTTTCCATATTTTTTTTTTTTCAACATCTACAGTATGAAAGGAAAAAAAAATAAAAAATGTTGTGTTGAAAGGGGAAGGTGTGGTTCCATTTAGGTTTTGCTCCTTAACTTTGGGGGGGCAATCTGGAAAAAGACCTAAACCACAACCTAAAACACTGGGCTGGTTGGCACTACTCAAAGAACCATGGAAGTTGTGGGATTTTGACTCTTCTGAGAAGTAAGAATACACAAGGGAAATTTGGGGTATGGCAATAATTCCTAGATTGTTTTAAGTGAACTTCCCTTGGAGAAGAATACATGTCAGTAACAGATTTGAACATGTTGTAAGTTTATCAGAGAGTGCTGGGTAATGTAATTTAAAAATCCCAGTAGGTGGTGTAATCAGATATGACCTACCAAATAGATACAGAGAATATCTAATTAAAGATAAACTATGAGTCAACTTCAAGAATGTGAACAGCAGTACAAATCCAGAGGGCAAAATATGTGATTATGACCAATATGATAATATATCAATAACAATAGTCCTCCTATTAGCTCACAATTGATTTGTCCCATGGTGGTTAACATGAGTTATACTAATAGATACTTATGGAGACCAACAAGCTTGTAATGACACAGAAAAGTTGCTATGAGCCTTTTGACAATGTTCAGATAATTATGTTTATTTTATTCCAAAGCACTATACTGCTATAACATTTATATAATCAGTTGAGTACTTAATACATTTCAGATCAAAGAAAGCTTGTCTATGACTTGGCCCACTTTGGGGCATAAAGACCTCACCACAAATTGTCATTGCATAAACAAACTCCAAGCAATCACTGATTGGATCTATGTTTTCCAAAATATCTGGCTACTTAATGTATTTAACTTTTTTTCTCAGTTTATTTTTTTTTGGAAAAAAAAAAAAAAAAAAAAAAAAAAGCTTAAATATTCGTTTTGTATGCCCACATGACCAAGAAATAACAATCTTCAATGGTCCATTCTTATGGGACTGGGTCAGAGGGGAACTCTGTTCTGTTACCGTTTATATTCAGGCAATCAACTCTGTGGTATGATCCAGTAAATATAGCCTGAGTAAATATAGCCAGTTCATAACAAGGATTTAGAAGTTAGCTTTGTCCAAAAGCTGAGAAATCAGAAGCTGAGAATTTCAGTCTAGTTAAGACACTTCTCTCTTCCTCAACTGTTAATCTTACAGTAAAGAGAAGGGAATGCGTGCATGAATATGCAAGGACTTAGTCACTCATATTTTCTTTTTGGGTGTTCAATTATTTTATCTATTATTTCTGAGGGTACCTAGATACCCAGCCTATAACATCATCTGAAAGCAAACACAACTGGCAGAAAAAAAGAAAAAAATAAAAAGATTCAGTATCTCTAGTAGTATGTGAATTATTGTCTAATGGGTCCTAGGTGAGATTATTTAATAACATTCTGAACTAATTAAGCTATTAAGCTATGGATTGTGAATTTTAACTTTCTTCCTGATTTCTAGTCCAAAATAAGAGTCCTTGTCCCAAAGATTTTGCATTCTAATATGTGATTTGATAGTGCTGTTTTACATTTCTCTGAAATGGCATTAGTTGAAAGCTGATAATCTGTTCAAAGCCCAGGGTTTTTGGTAGAACTTTCTCAGCAGTATAGATACATCTTGAATTGCCATCTTCACTGCAGCAACTCTATGCACAGATAATGGTATCAATACTCATAGGAGAAAATCATTGATACAAAACCAGCACTTTATACAGGCACACGTTGTCTTGTAAAACCTAATGGGATAGACAAGACAGTAAATGCCAGACAAACAGGCTAAATATGCAGATTTACATTTGACTGAAGTTCTACAGAAAGTAGCTATAGGAAACAAGGGTTATTTCACTGTTTAGCAAAAGCAATTTTGTGGCCCATTGGCTCTGTATATTTTATTTTAGAGTTCACAACTAAAGAACATATTTTTTCCTCTTTCTCAAGCTGCCTTAATTTATTTATTTATTTTTTATTTTTTGTCTTTTTTGTAATGTCTAAGTAAAATGGCCTGGTAATTACTGGTAATGGAAGAAATAATTATATGTTCATGATTACTTCAGTGAATAAACTGTAATCATTGAGCCTTCTATGACAGCATATCTGACACTGAGTTCTTTAGGCATAAGTTAAAGAACTTGTACTCAAACACAATTGTATTTCTTATTGAACAAATAAAGAGAAGTGTTGATTTGATAATCTTATATTATTATGGTCTTTCCCTTATATTTATAGCTAAAGGAATGCTTACTATCCTGATACTTAGTAATATAAAGTGTCAACATTTACTGTAGCCAATCAAGACAGTGGATTTATACCAAATGCAGGTGCATTCTACTTTTCTTAAAGGGTGATTTATAATGTAATATGTAGAAGAATTAAGGAAATTGAGTTATATATTTTATTTTAATGCTTTGGAAATATATAAGATTTTGAGAAAAGAACAGTGAAAATTAACATAAAGAAACAATTAAAAGAATGAGTAATGGACATTTACACGCATTTTCAGCTGAACAATAATGCAGTAAAAGATGGGCATCATTTTAGGAATTTAACTTTTCAGTAAAAAGTTTTATTTTGAAAAGACAGATTTGAAGGAACCAGTTTCTTTTGTTCCCTACAACCTTTATGCTTCACAAAGACTTTCCAAATGAAAGTCCTTCTATTCTGCAAACTGAAGGAAAAATAATCCATTTGAATGCATTCTTCTCATAAAGACATCCTTTATTACCACCTAGGAAACAGTACTTCTTGAAGAAATGTCTTCAAAGCATATGCTCTGATAAATTTATTTGGAAAGAAGAAAATATCACACATATGAAAAGTGGATAGTATAAGACTATGGTTTAACAAATAGCAAAACCTTAGTTAAAAGGATGGGATTGCTGCATTAAAAATAAGGTCTTTAGACTTGGTTGCAGTGGCATCACAGTAATACATTGTAAGCATTTTAATTTCATAAACTACGTTTTCTTTATCTTTAGTATAGAAAAGTGCTAAAATCCAAAAATCTTGATCATACTCATATTTAACCTGGCAGTTTGACCTAAGCAGTTCTTTGTTCTTTTCCTCTGACCTCTTACCATTCTGCAAAGAGGGAAAGAACATAGGAAATATCAAATCTGATCTCTAGAAAGACTTCACCATATTGAAAGCATAGTTTGTTTTGTGTGACAGCTTTATTCACATGGCAGTCTGGAAAAGGGTCTGCATGTATCTTAGTCTGGGTGAGAGATGCTTCTGAAGGTTATTCTTTCAGTGTAACATATTATCAAACTTCTACATTTTCTTGTCATATGTTCAATTATTTCATCTGTTGCCTGTGATACAATTTCCATATTCAGCACATATTAGATCCACTTCTCACAATACATTCCCACCATCATTCCAGAGAAAATATTGAAAATTTAGGTTTTATGTGTAATATTCTGAATTTGAAATGTCATTATTACAGTTTGAAATCAGATCCTCTCTCCTTTTTTTTTTTTTTTCCTATGACAAAGAGGAGTTTCCCATGAAGCATAAAGTGCACACTTAAAATATAGCATACATGTACACACAACTCACTAGCAAAACAAAATGCCTCAACACCGTACGGACAGAATACAGAGAGACAATTACTTTAGAGAATTAATAGTAAACATCAGTCAAGAAGCAATGAAAAATGGACTAGTCACATTTAAAGTTTATTACCCATTCTGCTATTCCAACTCATACCCAACTGGATCTTAGTTAATAAGTATTGCCACCAAGACGAATTCACTAAACACTTACATAGACTATGAGTAAGACTGAATTTTCTTGGCAGTAGAAAAGATTTGGTTCACAGTCTTCTGCTTGTCCAGAAATAAATGAAATGAAATGAAAGTATTGCTTTTTCACCACATCTCTTTTTCTAATGTCATTCAAACATACTTTTTTTCTTTACTATCTGAAATAAAATTCTTCATATTTCTTATTCCTTGTCGATTTTCTAGTTTTCCCAAAGAATAAAGGGCATGTTATTTGTGTTCATTCTAAGTATGCTGAACATTCATACTACTAAACATATAAATTACAAAAGATAGTAGTGACATTTGTTGGTTTCTTCTTACCCATTCTAGATCTACATCACTGATCATACAAGAAAAAATATTTATTTATTTATTTATTTATTTAAAGACCTGTTTTATTCAGTTATTTACAAAATTACATGGATAGCAAAGAGCTTTTAGAAAAACTTATCTTTCTCTGAAATATAAAGTGGACTTTGCCCATTTGTAAAGCATGTAAGAAAAATGCACCAGGAACTAATTCGTCTTAGCAGCATTTTAGAGAACACATACATTAAAATAAATCTGTGATGGTGACAGCCTTTTTTTCACACAAACATATCTGTCACCATAGGCCTGTCATTCCTTTATCTTTCTTACTGTTAATATTGAGAATGAATTAGAAATTCTCTGGAAAAAAAAAATAAATCTACAAAACTATATATACTAGTGGTAGATCAAGAAAAAGTGTGAAATTCATACAGAACTTGGGTCATATTATGGCCTAAAATTGAATATGAAATGAGTCAAAGATTTACCATTTTATCCTCTTAGTGTAATGTATTTTATGACATTTACACATATTAAAACAGGTAAAGCATGATAGTCAGTGAACCACCCAGTTAATATTTAGACTGAGATGCTAGGAGTCTCTTTTTAGCTTCAGAACTGCAGTGACTGCGGAATCTTCACAGCAGTTTTGCATAAAATAGTGAGAATAGAAAATATGTAAAAGTCATTTTACCTCTTTGATCAACACAGGAAAGGAAGGAAAGAAGTACAGAGAAACAACAGTAAGATTTCACCATTTCATCAAATTAAATAAAGCCAAAGCCACATCAGGGTTTGATTTATGATTTTTGAAAAGTCAACTAAATTACACAGATCAAAACCTAAAACACAAAATGTAAAACCTCTGCATGATTGAACCATTTGGTACTGCTGAACTTTATCTCACTGACATCTCACTGAATCGGAACATTGGTCTGATTTATTAGTTTGTTCATCATTTATTGTATAAGTACTGATTTTGTTTTCTTTTTGGGGGTGAAGTTGGACACCAGAAAGGAAGCTAGTTTATCCTGCTGAAGTTTATCAGGTGCTCTGAGGCTCTACTGGGATATTTCTGAGGGAAAAAGGCATAGTTCTCACCTTGGGAGCAATGGAGAGAAGAAAGAAGAAATAAATTTTGAGTGCAGATGCACAGCATAGACTAGAAAAGACAGAAAACATGGGGCCAGTAGAGCCAATGCAGATGAGAAGTACTTTGAGAGGAGTGGGGAAGGCCAGCAGTCCCAGACCTCTCAAAGGGAATGAAAATCTTATGATTTTCCTGGGGTCCCAGAGGACACTACAAAGTTTTTGTAACCCAGAGAGCTACTGAAAACTACTGGACTGAGAAGGATCCATCCTGCAAGGAGGGACCGAGAAGGTTTATTTCCAAACGTTTCATATTAAAGTGCATGATCTAGAAGATCTAGATTTTTTCTTTTGAGAAAATTACCTTATGAAGTTAAATTCTAATAAAGACATGCTTCTGATGCTTCCTTTTCACAGTGCTTTGGGCTTCCACACTTAGGAGAAAAGATGTCCCTCTTCCACTTCATTTGTTTTTTTTTAATTCATGATGCCATGATGTATCAATATTGGTAGGTTAAGAACTTAATGAAACTAGACAACAGTTAACAAGTGGTCACACTGTTCTAAGAAAGCTCTCCAAACAAGGGCTCTGGAAAGAAGTGGATAATCTAACAACTCAGGAAGAATCTCCTGAAAACAGAAATACTCCCTACATTATCCTTAATTTGTATTTTTTAGCTAAACAGCAAAAGTAAGTCAGAATTTTCCCAAGAAAACTGATATCAGTTTACACCTTTAAACTTTATCCATGTCACAAGATCACTACGTTGTAATGAAGGAGTTGCAAGGAGGCTTGCTGCCAAGCTGAAGACACTAAGGAAAATGTGACAAAATTGGAGGTTGCAAAGTCAGGGTTGCAAAATCACTGTGAAATCTGGGAATTCACAGGAGGAATGTAGAAAATTAGCTGAGAGAAAGGATTGGGAAAGCAAACACCTCTGTGAATACTGTAGTTGGTAGAGGGTCTGCTTTGTGATCCACTTCATCTTTAGTTGTCAATACATATGTAGCATTTTATATTGAACATCACTATAACTTCTATTAAGGAAGTCTTATTCTATCTCAGCATGGAAATAAACAACCTGATTCTCTGCTGAACAAAATAATTTCCTCATATCTAAGTGTGGAATGTTGAATACACTTAATACTTAGAAAATAACAAAAAAAAAAAAAAAAAAAAAGACAACATTCATGATTATTATCCTAATCTAAAGCCAAAGCAAATGTTTTAGTAGGAGTACTACCATACCAAATCTACACAGGGAAGGCCTGGGAAGGAAATCAAATTCATGAGGTAGATAGATTTTTATCGCTTCTGGATCTGCTTGTCCACAGCAGTCATGAGATGGCCAAACAGCCATCCAACAGTGAGCAACAGCAAGTCAGTATGACCACTTTAAACTGGGAAATCCACCACATTGCTCTTTTGTGCAGGAGCAGTGACAGAACAGATTTCTCCAAATGGTCTTCAAGTCTCATAAAATATATTGTTAAACAACTGAATAAAGCTTTTCATACAAGTGATTTACATAGTTAAAACACTGAGTCTTGATCAAACCTTTGCAAACCTAAAGTCCTCTTGTCTATCAGTGTTTCGCTGATACGCAGCGTAGCAACACAGTGGTCTGGACTGGAAGACCATGAAAAGAACAACATGAGCAGGAAAAAAGTTTGCAGGCACTACCATCAACACCAGTTCTGTCTTTCAGCCTGGCATCCAAGCAAAGACTGATAGCCCTCAGGATGAATCTTCCTTGCAACTTCTTGTAGGGGCATAATAATGCACACACAAGACTTACAAGGAAAGAGGGGAGGGGAGGGGAGGGGAGGGGAGGGGAGGGGAGGGGAGGGGAGGGGAGGGGAGGGGAGGGAGGCGGAGTATACTCCCTTGCTGATGTGCCTTAGGGTTCATTCATAACAGCCCCATCTCAAAAGAATACACATATCAGTGCATTTGATACAAGAATCCTTGCTCCTTTTAGAGTCTGTTTTCAGGATTCCTATTTGCTGGGAACCAGGCTCTGCTCGCTTTATACATACCACAGAGACAGAGGCATCACTGACCCAGGCTATATCTGAGGTTTAACTTTTCTGTGAAATAAGTAATCTATGATTAAAATGGTTCAGTTAACAAGCAATACTTTTTTTTTTTTTTTTTTTCAGACATCCCTAAAGTAAAATTAAAAAATAAAATAATATTAAATAATAATAATTTAAAAAAAAACTTTTTGAGAATTATACCATGTATATCACTGATACAGTGAAACCTATTAGGAAATAAATATTCATGGCTAACTCCTACATCCTCTTTGTGCAAAGGGAATGAGACAAAAATATATGTACATTACTGCCATAGTAGGCTTTTTTGAGGAGTGAGTCATGGATGAATGAAGAAAATGTAAGATACCCAAAAACTGCAGCATGTAATGAAGCCTAGGATAAGACCCCAAGCACTATTATTAACTTTCCAAAATATGTACAATGTCCCTGCATATTTCCTAATACAAAATAAGTAGAAACTACCTTAAAGTCTTAGGGTGACATACAAAAATAATCTAAATTATAGTGTGTGCTAATGAAAAAAATACTAGTTTGCTTAATTTCCATTCTGTGGCCAGGTACACATTTGATCTATGAATGTATTCATTTCATGCCCAGTGTATAAGAAATCAGTACAACACACAGCATTTGCATGTGTCCTTTCACCTATTTAGCTATGATAAAAAAATCAAACCACACTTAATGCTGATATTAAATGAGAAGTTTGTCAGAGATAAAATTAAAAATATATATCTAACTGTATTTTATAGTTTGGGCTGGACAGACTAGCACAAGGTATTTATTCACTAGCATTACAGAAATAAGTTCCTTTAGCAGAAGGGAGCATCACTGCTTTTCTTCCTCCAGTCTTCTCACTTACCTCATTGTTCTTCTACACAGTCTGTCAGAGACAGTAAAATAAAGCACAATGCATGTTTCCCTTTAAAAATCATTTTGGCACAAACAAATATACTTGTTATCTTCAAGCTGCAAAGTTGCATTATATAATTATAAAAGGTTATAGAAACACCGAAACACCGTACTTAAACATCAGAGGAACAAAGTAAAGAGCTTGACATACCAGGGTTATCTTTAAGCATATAAATGGATATAAATATAAATTGCACCTTGTGGTTCAATTCCAGGCAATATCAGCCTCTTTTGTTAAATCTTGTGTTTTCATTGGTATTGGTAAAGATAGTAGTAAACATTTTGACAGTCATTCCCAAATACAGCCCTCAGAAGTATTATGAAATCTCTGAGGCTCTTTAAAGACTAGAAATCTTCCAACAGGCCTCTATTTGGATCCGCATTCCTAAAGACTTCTTGGCATAGTGACTGCCAACTGCCAATATCCAACTGATGAAAACAAAGAAAAAAAGTTTCGTTTAAGTACTCGTGTTTATATATATATATACATATATACATATATATATGTATATATATACATATGTATATATATGTACAATATGTATATATGTGTGTGTATATATATATATATATAAAACCTGCAGGAAATGAAATCTCTACTAGTCTGAGGAAAACACTCTTCAGGACTTCCTGAACCTTCCTGAACCTAGCAGGTAAACCTGAATCAATAGGCAGTCATGTTAAACATGTTAATTTTTTAAAATTCAATGTTATTATTGATGTTAATTTCAATGGACGTGGACATCAAAGGTGGAAGTGGAAACCAATGTGCAAAGGACAAAAGGAGACACAAAAGTTGTCTATTTTAACTGCTGGCACACCCATCAGAGCCTGCTACTCTTTATTTATTTATTTATCTATCTATTTATTTATTTATTCCATATTGATTTATAATGGTTCTTTCTGCATGCATAGGATGGTATATTCAATGCCTGAATGAATTTTTAAAAATGCTATTTATTTCACAGGTATCTATAAAGACAAATAAGGAAAGAAAACATACTTTAGTTGAGGAATTTTCAATGAGAAACTTGTTTCCTATACAAGAAGTCATAGCTGGGCCTGACCCAGAATCCACTGAAGGGTACTACGCTGTGTTTCAACAGAGTTTAATTTAGCCCCCAGAAAATCAGCAATATTTACTCTTAAAATTAGTTCATTATTATACTGACATTTATCATTATGATTGTGATTTTGTTTCTTTGTTCATTTAAATTCTCAAACTATTTATCTCTCTATTATCTTTCCCTTCTCAGGTTTTTAACCTACTCTGTAACCATACAAATCCTTCACAGAAGTATATGTTCAGTATTAGAAAACATAATTTTCAGAATAAATTTGGCAAACTGGACTTTGTTTTCAGGGTTAGCATAAATGCCCCTCAAAATCATAAAGTTAGCAAACAGTAAGTGCATAAAATTTACTAGAACTTGTGGAACATGTGAAAATTCTCAGTTTGTTTGCACCATATTGGGAGAAAGAATTTCCAACATACTCTTTTGTAGGAATAAATATTAAAGATTGACATAAATAAATTATTTAGCAGAAAAAAAAAAAAAAGAAAAAAGAAAAAAAAAAAGCTATTACAGTTCAATAATAACTTTCAAACAGCTATGAATATCTTAAAAGCCAATTCAGAATTTGCTTTTTTCAGTTTTCTGGGATTCCAAGACTGGATTTCAATTTTCTTCTCATTTTTCTTGGAAGAGAAAACTCAAGGTCTGGAGAATGATACATTTCTCTCTTAATGAGGTACCTATGCTCCACATTTCCACACACAGGGTAACACTAACACTTCTGCATTGACCAAATTTAATAAGGTGATAGTTGCCCTGATGTCTGCTGCCAATGTTGAACAAAAAGAATACCATACATTTTACCTTTATGAAGCAATTGATATCGTAGCTTTCATTTCAGCATTTTCAGAAATTTCAGTATTTTCATTTAGGAGACAAAGTGTATAAACAGTACTTGAAAATATAAAAAATGTTAAATAAGAAGAATAACCAACAGATGTAAAAATATATAAAAGTGCATAAGACCTCATGTTTGTTGCTTCTTGCCCTCCCCACTATCTCTGTGTTTTTTTTTTTTTGTTGTTTTGTTGTTGTTGTTGTTTGTTTGCTTGCTTGCTTGCTTGCTTGCTTTGTTGTTGTTATTTTTTTTCTTTTACCCGAAATGAGAGTCTGAATGGTAGATATTAACCACCCAATTTAGGAAACTTGGTAAAATATTTGATTTTCAGAAATACTCAGAGATGTTCAAAGAGCTCTTTGAGATGAATCTTGAACATTTATTTTAGTATAAAATTTGGTTTGACTGAATTAAATTTGACTGAATTTTTTGGAAAGCTCAGATAATCACTATTTAAAAATAAATAAATAAATTTTATCATGAAAGAATGACTCAATGACTCATAGAATAGCTAGGGTCGGAAGGAACCTTCAAGATTATCTAGTTCCAGCCTTCCTGTGATGGGTAGGGATGCCATCCACTAGATCAGGTTGCCCAGGGCTTTTCCCAACCTTATCTTGAACACCTCCGGGCATGGAATACTCACAACTCCTCTGGGCAATCAGTTGCAGTGCTTCACCACCCTCTGAGTGAATAATTTCCTCCTAACATCTAATCTAAGTCTCCCTTCTTCTAGTTTAAAACCATTCCCCTTTGCCCTATCATTAATTGTGCATGTAGAAGTCAATGAATATCCTTTCATTGCCCTCAGAGAACAATTAAACAATTGTTCAGCATTGACACTGAAAGCTATCAAGATACTTCTGATACAAAACTGTACTGATCAGTTGTTACAAAAATCCAACCTACAGCAAAATATTCACCAAGAAAAAAAAAAAGTCTGGTTATGTCTTTTTTTTTTTCTTTACTCAGCTTTGACTTTTAATCTGTCTAAGACTAATTCCTTGTTATTACCTTAAAATTAGTTAATTTTTGAGGCATCAGGCTGATATTTTTCATTGATTTCTCTGACAGAAATACTATAGTTACCCTTCCCCTTACTTAAGCCACATATCATTCTATGAAACCAGACAGGGAATAGAACTGTGTTTGCAGTACACCGTAAAAGTGTTAAACAATTTGAAGGACACCACTCCTTAAGAGGAAAGAAAAACAAACAAGTGATGTGAAGGAAGCAGCAGCAGCAAAGGACTCCATTTCAAATGTTGTAAAGGTTTGTGAAAAGATAAAAACTGTTCAATTAAAGTAACAGGCTCAGCCTTTACAGTACCATTATGTATGCTCTCAATCTCAGTGCTACTTGTTCCCTTACTGTTTCTGATAATGCAGCATCTAATATTTTATTTCATATGCAGGAATATTTTATGTTCCCACTATACATTTCTTTGAAGTACATAGAATTTTACTTCATCACTGCTCAGTTCACTTCTACCTTTTTCAGATCACAGGGAAACATCACCACTATTTCTGGCACTGTAACAATCCCTTAATATTATTTTCAGACCTGTAGACTATACTGGGCTTCTTCCTCCATTGCAGTTAGAGATCTTCCACCTATTTAAGAACTTCAAGGCAGAATGGTGATTTTGCCTTATTTGTTTGATGTTTTCTACATAGTTTCATAAAGAAGTCATAAACTCTAGCCCATCAGTATTAGAGGGAGCTTTTTTGCCTTTTGAAGTTTCTGTTTGTAATGTTAAAGGCAAGACTAACTCTTTTATAACCAGGGAAGTGGAGATAGATTTCCTCTGGAAAATTTAAAGTATGAAGAAAGTTATATTTACACAGCAAAATAGGAGACTGGAAAAGAATGTGTCACATTTTGCTTTTAGTGATCAGAATTTTACCAGGGAGCTTTAAAAAGAAATGGCTTCTTTAGCCTCAAAACATGGAAATGATGTCTGCCCATTTATTACCAGGGAAGAACATGTACCACAGAAGTTAGTGGAAGAAATTGATTTAAACTGAAAATTCTTCAGGCAGCTTCATCAAACTGTCCAAGGAGTAAGCAGGAATAGAAATCAAACAGGTCATCAGTCATACCAGAGCAGACTTGAAGCACTTTGCTATGTACTTTGATAGGCTACAGCTTCCTATATACTATGTATTTGGGCAACAGAAAAATATAGGTTTTGCTTTCTTAATTCCCTTATCTTCCAAGGAATATGCTTAAACTCTTTTTTATTATACTCTTGTGAAACTGTAAAAATACTACTTCAAACCATAAATGAGACACTGTCATGTTGACTTTCATAAGTAATAGACTGAATACGTAGCATGTATGTGATATGTGTTTTGCCTCAGGAATAAAAGAACACGGGTGTATTTACTAAGGAATTACACAAATGGAAAATCTAAGGGATCAGGATTGTATAGGAAATTTATAAAAATACTCTACTTCTATTAAAATGGTTCTATTAAATTACTGATTTCTATTTCTATTAAAATATTCTAGTAGATTCTTACTATGTTCTATTATGTTCTAAAACAACTACAATACTATGCTTCTGACATCAGATAGCTTGTTATACTCCTGCTCTTAAGAATTAATTTGGAATTTTATTACCCTTATTTTTGTTTTAACCATTTCTTCAACAACTTCTTCATGTGGCAGATGGAGATTACAACATTCTTTCCTTACTGACCAATGCAAAAGTCCCTCACTTCCCAGCAGCATGGGAGCCTTTACTGTGAGGCATATTCACTCTGGAGAATGCAAGACAGTCTGAAAACTGAATGTTTTTCTATGAAGAGCTTGTGTTCACTGTATTGTGACTAACCTATGAAATTATACATAGACATAGGATGCAATCACAATTAAAAAAAAATAAATTAATTAAATTAAAAGTTGGAAATAAATGTAAGCACTAGTGTAAGCACTAAAACAAATCTGAAAAATATCAAAAAATAATTTAACAATCTGTAATTGGTCAAACACTGATAAGTAGATTAAATAAGAGAGGCTACCAACTAATTACATAGGGATGTTGGGATTATACTTCTTAATATAACTAATGCTGTACTCATTTCAGATTGTCCTCTCTAATTTTTTTGTTGGTTAAACACAATTAAGTTTTATGGTCTCCTTCCCTTCCCTTCCCTTCCCTTCCCTTCCCTTCCCTTCCCTTCCCTTCCCTTCCCTTCCCTTCCCTTCCCTTCCCTTCCCTTCCCTTCCCTTCCCTTCCCTTCCCTTCCCTTCCCTTCCCTTCCCTTCCCTTCCCTTCCCTTCCCTTCCCTTCCCTTCCCTTCCCTTCCCTTCCCTTCCCTTCCCTCCCCTCCCCTCCCCTCCCCTCCCCTCCCCTCCCCTCCCCTCCCCTCTGTTTTCCATTTCTTCTCCCCTCTCCTTTCCATTTCTTTTCCTTTCCCTTTTTTTTCCTTTCCTTTCTTTTTTCTTTTCTGTTCTGTTCCTTTTTTTTCCCTTCAGCTTGCATCCTTGCTTTATTTACTCTATTTATTTTCTTAGAAATAAATTTATTGGTGGGAAAAATTCATCACAGGCAATAAAAGTTCAACCTGACTAGTTTGATGTACTTTCACTGATCCTAAGCAGCAATAGTTCTTAATAATAACTCACCCTTAAAAGAAATTTGCTTCCAGTAAACACATAGTCCAAAGAAGTCCAATATTCAGTCACTTGTAGTAATCTTGGCACAGCAAAAACACCACTAGTATTCAGGTAGTTTTTTAGCTACGAGAAATGCTATTGCTCTCTTAAATATAATTCTCAGCATTTAACTAATCTGGGCCAAAACTAATCTGTACCTAAAACTCTGTTGTTGCAAATTAGAGCAGAGTTTATTGGATTACTTGTATCATCTGTCCAGATGTGTCAGAATCCTGGAGATAACTTTCTTTATCTTTAATAAATTTTTTATAGAAGTAATTTATCCTCAGTGCATGAGGCTTGAAGAGCTCAACTCTACCTACAAAGAGATTATCTAGAAAAGCAGAATGTAGCAGACTCAGTCTACTGTCAATCAATGACTTTGTAACTATTTTGATTGAGGCAGTTTAGGACAGTATTGTGCGGAGATTCCCTTTTTCCTGTTTTCTCCAATTCTTCCCTACGTACTTAAAACAAACCTATACAAGACAGATGAGTTATCAAGTGTGCATTCTACATCTAGAAATGTTTTGTTTTCTTTCAAGCAGTCTGATACTGATAGCAGAATTGAATTTTATCGGTATGACATTCAGCCATTTCTTGATGATGTGACGTGCTTATTTATGCTAAGAATACACAGTGAAATTATCTTACACATTTTCATATTGACCACAAAATTCAGTATTTAATCTTTTCTACTGATTTTTCCATCAGGCATAACAGTTATATAGAATTACATGAAATAGAGGTATTTAAAAATACTTGCACAGCTGAAGAACTGGAAACTTTCTGTTATTATGTAGTTTTACAAGAAAGAAAGGGAAATATTTTATAGTGGGTCTGGATTGAGTGGTCTACCCAGAAAGAAAGGAGAGGGGAGTACAATTTAATTGTACATTAAATTGATGTACAATTCAGAAGAGGTACTGAAGTCATGTAAAAGCAGTTTATTTTGAAGTCATGTAAAAGCAGTATATTTGAAAGGATCTACAGAAATAGAAATTTGCCAGAACACTTTTTTTTCTACAGTACTTTAAAAACTTGAGAATCCAATTATGATATAAAAATGAAAATATTTCCAAACAGACTTTTTAGATATTTTAGACATTTTTTTTTCTCAGATATTTTAGTTGTTTCAATATTCCAAACACAGCAACAGATCTAAAATCTCTGTTTAACAGCTAGTAATGATTTTTAAAAAAGAGAAGGGAGACACAATGCCTAGTAATACTATGAAGTCTCTTTGAGAGTAGTCTTATTACAGTGTTCATGTAAAGTTGCCAACAGGGACAGCATGAACAGCTGAAACAATGTTATGCAGTACAACATGTGTATTATAGTTTATGATCTCACTGCGATTGAAGATTGCTGTACTGTCACAGACAGCTATTCCAGCTGGGGGCCTCATCTAAAAAAAGCATTTGTTAATTCCACATTCTAGTAAGAAGTATGCCAGTTTTACAACACTGATGGTCAGCACTATCATTTGTTTTATAAAACCATGTTTGAGTCATCCATCTATTTCATCCAGAGAAGATTTCAGAGTTCACCTCCATTCTCTCCAGGTCACTGTTGTTAACAGAAAGTGAAAAAGAAAGCAGGAGATACTGATTTTACAAGTGCCAATAGTGTGTTCTTCCATAGCACAGGATAATTAGTTCCAATTCCATTATAAGTAATGAAAAAGCTTGAAACTTCATCCATAGGCAGACATAACTATTCATTTCTCTTTTCTAAATAGATTTGGTCCCTTCTACACCAGCCAAATCACAAAACAAACAACACCTCCACCACATTTTTTCAAAGCTTCAGTTTACATCAAGGGGAAGAAAAAAAAATGAGCAAACAAAAGTCTTTAAAATATAAAATAAAAATTAAGTTAAATACTTGGGACCCATACTTGCAACAGCAATGGATGAACAACACAGAAATGACAGACCTACAAAGCTAGTAGACTTCAAAATAGTCTTTGATAAAAAATTTGAATGAAAAAAAACATCAACAGTGAGCTCAACAGGGCAAGAAAGACTGGGCGATACTCAAAACCTTTTGTCTTTACCAGATGTGCTAAATTAACAGCACATGTAACATGCATATTACTTATGCATATGTAGCATAACAGTACATTGTCCTAATCTTTAGTTTAGTGTTAAGTGTTAAGGTAGATAGCATTAAACTAGCTAGCTTTCTTGTCTTCTATATTTGGAAGGTCACACGAAATTTAAAAACTTTCCACACTTGCAGAATAAACTACTATAACTTTTGCAACTTCTTAAATACTAAAGCTGGCCAAGCACTTTGTCAGGTGCTTTTTGAACTGCTGCAGTCTTTGGTAGAAAACACCTGCTTTTAGAAGATTTCATCAGCAGCTTCAAAATGATTCTAATTTATTTGCTTTGTGAATAATCAGTAATGTCAATTCCGACAACTTTTTTTAGGAGTGGGGACATTATTAATTATATTATTATTTATTTTTGTTTTGTTTTGTTTTGGAGAAATTACTTACTTATTACAAAGTTCTTCAGGAAAATTAGTCTGAGGACTTACAGAAAGGTCTGACAAGTCTACAAAAAACATTCCATTGACAATTTATTCAGTGTCCTCTTCTCAGCATATATTTTTAGATGTAGAAATGCTGTTCATTTGAATTGAATACCTACAAACTCCTTTTCAACTAACATGCAAATTCTAAACTGTTGATTTTAGTTCCTTAAGTGGTAGTAAAAAAAAAAAAAAAAAAAAAAATGTTTTAGGCACTTTTCTGACTTAAAATTTATAATATTTATGTCTGGGAAGGATTCTACTCCATATAATTACGGCAACTGTCATGCTTCTT